>NW_028292583.1:3127342-3468389 GCF_029948245.1 Actinia tenebrosa
GAATCCCGTCACGCTCTTTTCGAAGCAGATGTTTACTGAGCAAGCTTTCTTTGAAGCTCTTCTTTTGCCTCCTGGTAGATCTTTTTGCGAGATTCCTCGGAAAGATCTTTTACGACTGTTTTTTTATTCCTTATGTCCGACTTTAATTTCTCGTACTTTTCCTCTTCGGCTAAAATAAGCGAGAATTCTACGTCGTCTATCTTTCTGTCACGCAAAGCCTTTGAGACAAGGTCAGTGATCGTATTTACTTTAGCCCTTGACAGAGCTATTGTCGTGTCGTGTTTTGATATTTTGCTTGGACAACTGTTCATAATGCCCGTAGCAACAGCTGAAATAATACCACAGGCTGCCCCAACGCCAGCCAAAGGAACTCCAACGATTATTCCCGGTCCAGTAAGCGAAGTAGCAACGCCAGAGCCCGTTAACACAACAGATATGGATCCTGAAGTTATCGCAATCTTATGTAGCGTACTCCGGGCTCTAACGTACTTTTTTCTAACTTTTTCATAGTGGTTTGTCTGCCCTTCCAAGTAAGCCAGGATAAGTTCGCTTTATTCAGACGAAAGTTTTCAGCGTTTAATTCGTTAGGTTCCTTAGGAAGTTCAGGATAAAGTGGAGGCGCTGATGGTATAACATCCATTATATATACTAATGTACGACGCTTTTGGGAATGATATTGAGGAGCAGCCACATCATGACAACAGGGATTACTGGAATTGGAGAGCATTTAGGAAGATGTTTCCACATGCAGACCCCAGTAAGTTCGAAAGAAGACCCGATGGTATTTACTATAACGGCTCTAGGATGTACAGCAACGAGGATTTGAAGCCTACGCTGGTTAATCAAATAGACGATCAACTGAAGCATTCGCCAATGCATAAGCCAACGCCAGCGCCAACGCATGTTGAACCCAGTTGGTCAAAGGAATTATTGCTTGGTACCAGTACTTATCCGATACCCGCATTTTCATTTGATAAACACCCAAGCTTGGACCTAACGCTGAACATGCGGATCTCTAACAAGCATTCCTTTCCGTTAAAGGTGCGGGATATCTTCAAAAACGTACCCATTGTTCATACCACCGCTAAGGAATCTCATGAATGGTTAAGTGGTCCTAACATGCGTTATTGGCCGCAGCAACTAAACTTTGCAGTTTGGTGTGCCACTAGCGGCTGTGGGGTAAGTGCAAACTTGATGAAGAATTCAATATTTATGTTTCATTTTCACTTCACGGTTAGAAGAATACTGCATGAGATGGGCGTTACTGCATTGCCGGGAGATGCCACGTTTTATCCAAGAGATAACAAATACGACGTTCCAGCCTATAACAGGCTTTGTAAGGAGTTCGGTGTTGTAGGGAAGGATTTTAGATGCACTACCGGTGCTAACAATGGTTTGGGACATATTTGGGCTTATTGGGGGATTGGTGGGCATGTGCTAAGTGATAAGGAAGTTCATGCGCTGCAGTTGCGATGGGACACGGGATATCACAAAGAAACTCACGACAGTAGCACCTTCTTCGAACCAAATGCTAAGACCACTAAGGAAGTCAGAGACGGACCTCTGTTCAAAGACGAGGGTGGTAAGTATGCAGGGGCTAATCCACTGATTATCAAAATTACCAACGACGAGCAAACAAAGCAATATCTTAATTTCATACCCCCAGAAGGTAAAGGACTAACCAAAGCCGGCCTTGCCCGTTTAAACCGCAGCATAGAAGCTTACGTGTATTCTATCCTTGGAGCTCAGGTAAACACCCGATCCAGCATAATCGGAAATACTGGCGCCGCAGAAGAAACGCGAGCCGAAGCCTTGATCTTATTTGAAAGTTCAATCTTGGAGGGCGACATTAGCAAGGGCGTACAGCGTTACCAACTAGCCATACAAAATTCTAAGGCGAGGTTGGACTATGCAGTAGCCCCGGGTTGTTGGTTAATGCCTAGTAATTTATCTATAAATACTGGTTCTGTAGTAGGATACAACAACAAACTGCAGCGAGCTACTAAGGATATGAAGTTTGGGGTGAATGACGTGAACTCTGACACTCTTAGGAACATTCCTCACTTCGTGGAGAAGCCAAAAAAGGAACACGCAGAAAAACCCGAACCAAAGAAGAAGCCCCAAAAGAAGGTCCTGCCTACGATACCCGAGGAATATGACCATAACTTACTAAAGGCCGGCGTAGCAGCTGCAAGCGTTGGTCTAAGCTATTATATATGGCGATGAACAACCCCTACGTAACTGGAGTAGATTGTGTTTATACGACTTACACAGGCGAGAAAAAATACACCCAGGCATCTTGGGTTGATGTCACGGGGATGTCCGTGGATTTGAACTACTCCGGAAAGAAGTTGATATTATGCAGCATTTCTTTGGGGGCCGTTAGCAGTGCGAATGTAGGATTTCGTTTCTGTGACGACAATGGAGTATTACAGCCCATGCGCGCGAAGACGAATAACAGAGAGCCCACGCATTTCTCAGTAGAGCCGCCAACGAATAGCGCCGAGAATCTTTCCGTTTGGACTTTCCACATGGTTGCTGATTGCCACGGAAAGGTAAAGCTGCAGATAAGAGTAGATGACACCGGGAGTGTTTGCATAAATAGCATAGAAAATCAAAGGAATACTGTCTATAACCACATGACCATCAGCACTTTGACGGTAATGAGCCTCTAGAAGGGAACTTGTTCCCTGTAATATATGAATCCATACGTGAGGGAAACGCGTTATACCCACCGCTTAGATGAAGAGGGATATGACAACGGCGCTTGGCATGACGTTGGACTGTGGGTTGAGGTTGGGGGCACTGCATTGGTCATTTGCACTATTAGCATTAATGCAAATACGCATGCGAATGTGGGGTTTAGGCTTATCGATGAGAATAATAAGCCCCTGCTTCCTTATCGAACTTCAACGAACACCAGGAAAGTTACCCATTTTTCGATGGAGCCCTACACTAGGTCCTCTGAAGACCTAACGCCAGTGACTTTTCATATGCTAGCCAATTGTAAATATGCTAAGTTGCAAGTCACTTCTGATGACGGCAAGTTTGGGATAAATCGCATAGGTCGCAGGCCTGCTAATGCAGCCTGGAGTCATAAGCCCATTTCTACCATGAGTGTGTTGCCGTTGGTTCCAAATTACCAGGGCGGTGCTAATACCGTCTTTCATTATCCTCAAAGCAGGGCACCGCCCGATGAGAAGATCAAGCCTTCATCTTCTTCAGGAGGACCACCCCAATAGCGACGACCAAGATCCAGATGTTATTCCCTACAAACTTCAACAGTTCGCCGCCGGCCCTAAGTGCCAAGGAAACAACTGAACCCAGCAGCCCAGGAAGACCGGCTGCCATCTTTTTTCCCAAGTCCGTTAGTCCATTGCCTAATTTCTTTACGCCCGCGCCTGTAGCCTTAAGAGCGGATAGGATAACTCCTACTACGCTCGAAATAGCGACGGCGAATGCCAGCGGAAGGCCATACTTCATCAGAAACCTTTTTATTTTTTCCTTGGTAGTAAGCCCCAGCTTCTTTTCCAGGTTTTCCTTTTGCGCCCGTAATTCCGCAAGGCGCACCTCTAGATCTTCTGCTTCCTTTTGAGCTGCTTCCCTTTCTTCCTCGGTACGAGTTTGGTTCTCGATTACTTCTTGCTGCCGCTCTATTTGTCCCTCCAGGTCTTCAATAGCCTGGTCCATTTGTCTGACTTGCTCTTCCATAGTCTTTATTCGTGTAATTAACTGCCGCTGTTCCTCTAGAGAGCCGGATATGGTGGTACGCAAGTTTTTTCCTTCCTCATTGCTTATGTCCAGGTCTTGCAGGACAAGATCGAAGGCTCTTTGGACTTGGTCTCTTTCGCGTCGAGCCTCGTTTCTTTGTTCTATTATTTCCACTATCGTTTGGTCCTTGCTGTCAAGTTGTCTTTTTTGAGCATCAGTAAGTAGTCGGTTTTGCTTCATATATTCTTCCTCCCTTTCATCCAACGTTTCTTGCAACCCCTCAGCGCGTTTTTCTAACGCAACCCTGTCGTTCAAGGCTGCCAACCTTTCTAACGCGCTTCGGGTAGCTAGTTGAAAGCCTTTTAATCTCGAGACGTCACCCCTAACGTTACCCTCCTCATCGAAGAGGTTTTGTGGGGTTGTCCAGCGGTTTTTGTCGGGATATCTCATGTCTTGAACGCTTATGCGGACTTTGTTTCCCCTTTCCGTGAGCTTTACATCATCAGCATCGAAGTTGCTGTAGCGCTGCTCTAGCTCTCGAGTTGCCCACTCTACAGTCTCCCGCGCAGTTGCCCCCTGCTCACCTATGTTTTGAAGCTCTAAGTACTCAGGGATGGGGCTGCCGTGGTTTCTCGATTGCCACATGCGATTCAAGGTGGCCTTGAAGCTTCTCCATCTATCACCATACCTACTTATTAAGGCCATGTCGTAGATGTGAGGTTCGGTTTCCGCGCCTTTAGTCCATGCGTCGTATTCTTCGTCGTTAATATCGACTTGGCCTTCTTCGGTGGTGGGGTCAAAATCCGTTCCTTCTACTTCCATTATATATGATAAGCTCAAAGTTAAACCCCAACATATTACCTAAGCAGGTTGGCGGACTGAAAGCAGAACGCACCTTTCACCGGGTCACCTTTACCCCCAGCAGCGCTAAGCCAGGGGAAACCCTGTACGTAGGCGTGCCCCGCCTAACGGATAACCTAGTGTTGGTTCCTGGCACCCTGGCGCTAAGGTTTGACCTAGCAATACAACCAAACACTGCGGACGTGCGTTACGTCGTCAATAACGTGGGTAGAAACCTCGTTTCCAAAATACGCGTAAAGTTCGCCGGGGAATCCTTGCTGGACTTGAACAGGTATGATTTGTATACCACGTACAAAGACTTATGGTTGACTGCATTTGACCGCGCGCAAAGGATAGAGCAGGGAATCGCCAGTGATGCCATACGCAAGGTAAGAAGCGCAACCTCTGGCGCCTCAGGAGAAGACGAAATAAAGACGGCTTATGGTACTAAATATGTCGTTCCATTAGATTTCGAAGTTATCACGAACCACGGCGCATACTACCCAAGGCAGCTAAGCGAACTACAGTTCGAAGTAACCCTAGCAGACACTACGAACATCCTACAGGGAAAGGACGTAAGTTCAGCAGCCGTCCACCCATACTCCGTTACTAACTTAGAGCTGCAGTATGAAACGGTATACAGCGAAGACTTAGCACGTAGCGCCGGTATGGAATACAGCTCCGGGAAGGCTTTCCTTTACGATCACGTCGTGATGTACAAGACGTTCAGCTTTACAAATAACGTCGAAGAGGTCATCAACCAAAGCATTAACCTTCCCAGGCGCAGCCTTACAGGGATAATGTTGCTGTTCGCAAAGACATACACGGCAGGATTGCGTGACTCCGAGGCGTTCTTTAATCCTAACATCACTAACGTAGGCGTTAGCATTAACGGAGTGCCTAATAAGGTTTACTCACAAGGGATAAAGCCCGAGGACATGTACCGGGAAGTCGCGCGTAAGTTTGGCGACCAAATTGGCCCAAAGGAATTCTTTAAGGATAAGTATGCGCTGTGGATCGACATGCGCACGACGAACGACGAAGACCTACATGGACAGGGATTGCGGCTGGTAAATACCCAGGACGGTATTACGTTGGAGATCAAGCGCACCAAAGACGCCAGCGACACTACTAAGATCAACGCATATATCTTCGTAGTCTCAGACGCGCAACTGAGTGTAGAAATGAATCAGCTAAAAAGCGTTGCCTACTAGACTCGAGTTCCTTGAGTCAAGCGAAAGGATAAAGAATATTCCTTACATATATAATGCTTCGCGTATTTGAAAACGACGACACCAAACTGCAATGCCTAGTGCAAGGCGACCAATTGTATTTCAAAGCAAAGGAGGTGCCTGCGGCGTTAGATTACGAGAACACCAAGAAGGCCATCAGGGATCATGTCTCCGAAAAATACCAGAAAAGATGGGTTGACATGCAAGGGGTCCCAAACCGTTCCCCTTCTACTATCCACCCACAATCCGTGTTCATTTCGGAACCTGGGTTGTATGAGTTGATATTTAGCTCCAAGCTACCTAAAGCAGTGGAGCTGCGTAGCTGGGTCTTCGAGGAAGTCCTACCTGCGCTTAGAAAGAATGGTAACTACGAGCTGGAGAAGCGCTTCAATAGCCCAAATAAGATGAAGTTTAAAATAGAGACCGAGTCTGACCTACATAATCGGGTCGTATACAACGTTCGCAGGTTCTACCCATATGCAATCATAGTCCCTGGCTTAGGAGAACTGCAAGACACCTCAAATAAGCGCATTAAATGCTGGCAGAAGGGCTACCAGGCAGGGCAACCCGACCTGTTGATTCTCAACAGTCATAAAAAATATAATGGGCTGTGCATCGAACTGAAAACACCTAAAGGCAACGGAGTCCTGTCCGACAAACAAAAGGTGATGTTAGAAAGATTCGAAGAGAATGGTTACCTGACCATCGTAAGCAATGATTACGATATGCTGACCAGGGAAATAGCCGAGTACATGGCCGACGTACGTACCCCTTGTCCTTGGTGCGTAAAGGCCTTCAAAGGCCCCAACACCTTAAGCACGCACCTTAAGATATTCCATAGGTATAATGATTCTTAAACAAACATACTGGCGAGATCTGCTGCAAGGCGTTTCATACCGAATAAAAAATTACGTCGCATTCGAAGACATCGACCGTTTGAGGTTGGTCTTAGAACGCGACGGTCAGGAATACAGCCTTTGGGCGCCTGACTGCGTGAGATACATACTGCAGGGTGAAGAATATACACACCTACGCAGTCATGGTAAGGTAAACGGCCGATGGAAGTTTGACATCGAACGTCGAGCGGAGGATAATCCGTTGTGCGACTAATCCTCTTCATGGGCGGATAAGTAGTCATCTGCTGTGTCTGCCCTCATTTTTTCCGCCATTTCATACGCCGATAAGGTAATAGTCACACCTCCTAGGAACGCTGCGATGTAAGGTAACATTATACCTTAAGTAGATTCCACTCTTTTCTTACCAACAGATAATGATCTAAGGGCTTAGGGCCATCGTAAAGGCAGCACCAAATATGTTGGCCGCTACGTATACAGCCACATCGGTCGCAGATGCCATCCCAGTGTTCCCTATTCTCCCACCTTACACCCTCATAGTCGTCGAAGCATACGAAGTCTTCGTCGATCTCCTTCTTACGTCGCGTGAGCACCCGGCCGGTTTCAAGGGGGCAACATCGCTCTGCTAAATCGCCGTGGGTCTCGCAGACCACATCTGTGAGGTCATAGCGACGGCAGCGGTACTTATGCCAGTTTTCTTCGAAGAGGGGTTCATCGCATCGGCGGCAATGACCTTTAAGGCAGACTCTATGCTCGCGGTGATATCGTAGGGCCTGTACTGTGGACAGTTCCTTACCGCAGTCACCGCAAACAGTGCTGATGGTCTTCTGACAGACTTTCTTGGAAAGATGGTATTGCAGTCGCTGCTTGCTACTAAAAGCTCTATCACATTGCACGCACTTCATTATATATACCTTATTTTTTATTGTTAAATTGTTAAACCCTGTAAGAGGGTTTTAGGATAGGGTCTATTATTTCTTGTTATTTTGTTAAACCCCCATTAAAAGATGAGGTATCATTCTTTCTCATTGTTGAAACCAGCAAAAAGATAATCATGTTAACCATTCTTCGATTACGATGATTTAACAAAATAACAAGAAAAAATAGGTCCTTACTTGAGACCTCTTTGCAGCATTTAACAAAATAACAATAAAAAAGAAAAACCTATGCTAATTCCCCTTGCCGGGGCTTAGTAAGATCTTCTTTGCGACCTCTTACTCTTCTCGAGCGTCGTCTAAAGTCCTTTGTGCTTTAGTATCCGCGGGACACCAATGTCCAACGAAGTCTTCTTCAGAGAATACCTTATTACAGTGACAGCAGCTGTGTTTCTTACGAGGCGTCGGAGGGGTAACGATGATGCAGTCAGCAGGTAGTTCGCACGTAATGCAGTCCATATATCTATGGGGGATATCGAATGAAGTCCTTAATGGACTCCTTAGCCCAGCCCGCCATTGTCAAAAGCGCGCCAAACCGTTCTGCACGCTTCAGACCGCACATTTCATCGTACAATTCCTGCACGCGCTCTTTTAACCGGTCTATCTCCTCCCTTTGCATTTCTATGGTGTCTTTTTTATCCTTTGCGTCGGCGACAATTCTTTGCACTGCTTCCACTGGCTCCATCTATATATGAACCCAGATCACATGCCTTGTAACGCTCTGATAGTAGGACCCACCGGCTGCGGAAAGACCCAGTTCATCGTGGAGCAGCTATTAGGACCCTTTAGATACCGCTTTGACTACATAGTGCTGCTTTGTCCCACCTACGTGAATAACCGCACCTGGACGGGTGTAGGCGCAAAAGATGACGACTTCTTCGTAGATATCTTAGACCCTAACGAGTTATCCAGCCATCTTAAGTTCTGGCACAAGCAATTCCCTAAAGATACACAGACTTTACTCATACTGGACGACATCGCCTGCGGGGACGACGTAAAAAGGCGCACCTCCGAATTAGTGAAGCTCGCTTTCAGCGGTAGACACGACAATATCAGCGTTTGGTTGCTTTCCCAGCAGCTTACCAGCGTCTCTAAACCCTTCAGGGAAAACATAGGTTCACTTGTCGTATTTTATACTCCGAGTCGGAGTGATCTGGAAACCATTCTCTCTGACTACGGGGGTGAGATAAGCAAGGAACAGCTGCACGAATACATGCGGCACCTAAAAACGCACCAACATTCCAAGATGATCTTCTCTTTGAGGTTTCCGTATGACGTTAACATATATGGACATTGAGCAGCTCTTAGATGAAGTCCCCACACAGTTAGACGAAAGTAACCTCAAGGAACAACTTAACATCCTTGTGTCTTCGGGAAAGTGTAAAGAAATGATAGGCAAGGAACTTACCCATGAGCAAGTTAACAAGTTGTCAGAAGAGGAAGTCAAGAAGTTCCATAAGAGGTATGAGGCTGCCCTTGCAAGTAAGACCACGGACGCCGTAGCATACTCAGCCATTAAGTTCGCGACTAAATTGCTTGGACTTGCGCTGCCCATAGACGACGTGGAGCAACTACAGAAGGACATAAGCGAGGACTATGTTATCGCCCAAGAACTTAAGATAACCTGCGGCTGGTTGTCCTTGAAGTGCGGTAAGTTAATGGCAGTCGCCTCTGCGGCTTTGCACGTAGCTCAGCATGTCGACTTGAAGGAGGTACTAGGTTCCTTCGGAACATCTTGGAAGGACTTCAAGAAGGACAGAGAAGTCGAAAAGGTCTTCCAGGCGGCACTTGCTGAGGTACCTGATCAAGTCGCCTCAAGTACCTAGTCAAGTACTTAGTCAAGTCGTTGTCAAGTCACCTCAAGTACTTAGTCAAGTCGTTGTCAAGTCACCTCAAGTACTTAGTCAAGTCGTCCTTAAGTCATTCTCAAGTACTTAGTCAAGTCGTTGTCAAGTCATTGCCAAGTCATTGTCAAGTCGTCATCAAGTTACTTGTCAAGTCCTTCAAGTCCCTTAATATAAGATGAGTGACACCGAAGAACAACCACCCGTAGAAGATACCAAGATTACCAAGGCTAAATCTCCGGGCAGAGTCGCTGCCGGAAAGAAGCTCGCGGAGATGAATAAAAAGAACAAAGCAAAGAAGGAGGAAAAGGTGGAGGAAGAGGAATCCTTTATCAATCCTGGGTACGTCATTGGCGCGTTAGGAGTCGCTATAGCAGCAGGCAGCCTTTACTTACAATGGCGGGCTACGAAGCCAAAAGTAAAGTGGGAGGCCCCGGCGCATTACATACAGGAGCCAACTGTAGAGACGAAAAAGAGTAAGATCCCTGAAATGGAATAACCTTCTCGCTTTGTAATATAATGTCGACCGCGTTGTTGAAAACTGTTGAAGAAGCAGCTATCATTACTTCTATTGTTGCGGGTATTGGTTGGGTAGGTAAGAAAGTGCTCAAAGAAGACTTTACTGAAGACCCAAGCAAGAGCTTCGCTAATTTCGCTAAAATGACCGCTGCCGTAGGCGGGGCTATCATGGTAAAGGATTACCTACGGAAGGAAAAGTACCTACCTAATGTATAATGGTTAGCTTAGTCGCAGGTGGAGTCATTGCAGCTTTAGCATTTACAGGGGCTAATTATGGTGGTCAATATTTGGATAGATTAGTTAGAGGCGACAAAAGCGGTGCCGCCGAAAGAAAAAGGCACGACTTAGCGCTGGAGAAATATCAGCGGGATGTGGCGGCTTGGAATGAAAAAAGACAAGCTTACAGGGATTGGTTGGATAAGAACTACCAAGACAAAATGCAGGCGGATAAGAACTTCGAAAACACAGACTACGCCTTCAAACTTTATGCGCAAGCGCACCCCACAGTGGCGTTAAAGAAGCCTGACTTTAAGAATTACTACCAGCCTTCTAAGAAACAAAAAAATAGTGAGTTGGTCTTCGTAGGAGTCGCAGGGCTGGCAGGAGGCGTGGCCTTGGCGTATCTAATATAATGATCGTCTTTTTGGAAAGCGACAAGAATGACTTTACCACTTATCTGAATCCTCCCATCCGCGCGGAAAGGGTTCGGTTGGTTAGTTGCTCTTTGTACAATTCTTGGTATAATTTAATTGATGGCTTTGTCGTTGACAATGCCGCCAAACTAAAAATACCAGATTCCCAATACACACCTATAACACTGGCTAAGGAGCTAGCAAAGCATGGATATACTCTTACCACAGGATTACCCCATGAAATGACATTTAAGAAAAATAATGGAAGCGCTAATTTGAAGGACAGTTCATTGGTAGAACTCCTGGGCCTTACTAGTACCACGATAAATAGCGGCAGTACATATGATGTAAAATGGAAAGTCGCATCCTCTTACGAAGTCTATTGCGACTTGGCCAATAGTTACAATAATGGAGAAAAGTCTTCTCTTATGTCCAAGTTTCTGCCCCAAGGTAATCCATTTGACCCAGTAGAATACACTCCCATTTCTTTGAGCTATGACTTGTCTAATTTGGTAGAAAGCATAAACATCACCATTAAAGTGGACGGAAAGACGGCGGATTTTAACGGACGTAAGATCAATCTCGTTTTGGAATTCATATAATGGGCCGCGTAGAGGACAAACTCAAAAGGATTTACTATGGGCCTGAAGGCTATTGGAGAGGAGCGTCAGCTATCAAGAAACTCGCGACCGCGGCCAGGGTATCAGACGAAACGGCTAAGAACTGGTTGAAAAAACAAACCCTCTGGCAGGTTTATCTTCCCGTGCCTAAGTACATTCCCAGGCCCAGCTTCACCGTAAATACCCCCATGAAGTTCATCAGGCGGATTTGCTTTTCTTGCCGCACGATAAGGTGAGAAAGAAGACCTATAGGTACGCTTTGACCGTAGTCGATATCGCAAGCAGATACAAGGACGCCGAACCTATAACCAGCAAGGATTCTGGGGAAGTCGCAGAAGCCCTAGGTAGGGTTTATAAGCGCGTCTTGAAATGGCCTAAGCTGCTGCAAGTGGATGCGGGGACAGAGTTCATGGGCGTGGTTACCAAGACCCTGAAAGACCACGACACTAAGATTAGAAGAGCCGAAGCTGAGTACCACAGGGGTCAGAGTATCGTCGAAAGATTCAATAAGACCCTGGCCGAGCGTCTCTTTGGATACCAGTATTGGAAAGAGCTGGAAGATCCCTCCAAACACAATAGGGAATGGACTCAGAGGCTCCCCCAGGTCGTCGCAGCTTCGAACAACGAGGCGGCCAGGGCTACGGGAATGAAACCCAAGGATGCCATAAAAAAGAAACACGTGGAACACAAGTCCTTCGTCAGAAGTTCGAGGGCGGTCTTCCCCCATGAAAAGAAATTAGGTAATGTCACGGTTCGATATCTCTATGAGCCGGGTGAATTAGAAGGAGGATCCAAAAGAGCTACGGATCCTAATTGGTCTTTGGAAACTTACCAGATCCGAAGTGCGATAACTAAGAAGGGTCAGCCCATCTTGTATTATCTTCATGATGGTCCCACGCGTGGGTTCGTCATGGAAGAACTGCTTATCGTGTGATGTCCGAATGCTATCGTATGCACTCCGTCATCACACATCCATCGCTTACCGTCAAATGCAGACAGTGACACCTTCTCCTGCGTGACGTTATGTATCTGATGACCATAGCTGCGCAGGCTGTTCATCTTATGTCGCTGTTCCTTGCGTGTTCGTAATACGTTGAGGTAGGACTCGTGCGTAATGTCCTTCTTAACCACGTACTTTTTTACGCCTTTAGCTTTCTTTTCTACGCCGTCTAACTTTAGCACGCTGTACATCTTTGGTTTCAGACCCACGTACTCTACTATGGGTTTTCCTAACATTTCGTCTTTCATCTTCCCAATTACCTTCTTATTCTTCGCAGAGTAAAGGAAGTGCTCCTTCGGGTAACCGCTGGTGTCGTACTCGTCTATGTCGGGGAGGCAGTCTTTGTAAACGTCTTCCGTTTGCACTTCTAGAATTAGGGAGTCGGTGTCTGTGTACAGGAGGCGACAGCGGTCTCCGTACTTTGGCTTAAGCTTATCGTAGTAGAACTCGTACATAAGCAGCTTCGATAGATCCAGCACCGTAAAGCCTGTGTAAACGGGCTTGTTTAGTAAGAGGTTTGCCTTTTTCATGTGAATCACGTAGAAGTTCAGCATTTCTACGTATCTAACGAAGCCTGGCTGTGACACGTATGCTTCTGCTTCCTCTTTGGTGCTGACTATTTTTACGCTTACGCGCTTGCGGATGTTCTCCATTGTCTTTCCGAACACGCTGTTGTTCATCAGTTTGAAGAGGTTTTTCTCGAAGTCATTTTTCGCTGCGGTACGCTTTTGCGTGTTAAAGTCAATGTAGGGGCGCATCCAGGGTTCCTGCGTGAATTTTAGGACTCTGTGGATCTTCTCTACGCGCATTCCGTGTCGCACGTAGAACTGCAGGTTGCGGTAATGTACCACATACTTCTTCTTATCCATCAGGTTCATAGTTAGTTTCCTGTACGGTTTGTAACCAGGGCACATTTGCTTTTGCAGCGGACTTAGCTGCTTAAATGGTATCTCTATCGCTTCTGGTGCTAAGGGGAACTCATTGTGTTTGTCGTGCAGGCGCTCTGGGTACTCCAGATCCACTTCTAAGACGTAACCCTTGTCTTCCTCCTTTCCTACCTGCATGTAGAAGTCTATCGGCTTCACTGGATCCCATTCGAAGTCTCTCACAGGTAGGTACTGTGACATTGCCCAACCATAAAGGTTATTCGCATCCAGGTAGTAAATGTATGTGGTTGGTTTCTCTGGGTCGTGCTCTACTAAGGGGTTGTTTGCGCGGGCGTAACGTCGGCTGGGTCCGCATACGCCGCCACGAATACCGTCTTCCATAAACCGATACATGTCGTACTCCGTTAGGAGATCCAACTGCGCATTTGTCTTCTTTAACAAAGCACTCCAGCTGAGCCCAGGAGCCGTGTAGAAATTAGCGGGATCCAATCCGTAATATTCCATAGCCATCTTTCTGAAGCTTTGGAAAACATCTGCAAGCAGCACTACGTCAGACCTTAGGTAGATGTCGTGGTAGTCCCCCATGTTCTCACAGGAGTACTTTTCCCACACGTCTAACGCATGCTGGTACTCCTCATCCTTTATGCCGGACTCGTTTAGGGTGCTGTAGAAGCGATCTTTGGGTGGTAGGGACTCTTTGAATCGATCCCAGGAATCCATGTATTCATATGGGTAGACTCCTTTCCTTTCCGCGCCATATTGACTGGAAATGGGAAAGTTGGTGTTATACTTTACGAGGTTTGCTAAGGAGTCCGCCATAAACTGCTGCGAATCTAAGAACTTTAGCTTACCCACAGTTACGGACATGTAGCGCTCTTTGTTGTTGGGTATGCATTTGACGTCGGAGCCGTCTGTTCCTTGTAGTAGCAAATGGGAGTCGTAACCGCGGAGGTTGTGAAAGAACACCGGAATCTCCATGTCTGGATTTACTTTGAAGTTTATATTGCATTTCCAATGAGCCGCTCCTCTGTATTTACCCGTGATGTGGCAGTGATCCCTAACCTTATCCACATAGAAATCCTCAACAAATGCTTTGTGGCAGTGAATGCAATGCGTGGAGGGCTTTCCCGGCTTCTCACCTTTCTTAGCATACTTCCCGCATTTAAAATGAGCTTCTCCTAGATACTTTCCATCTTCATCCCACGCTTTCTTGGCTCGTCTTCCAAACTGAAGAAGCGTATGTTGGCAAATGTGGCATTTTTTTGCCTTGTTAAAAGCCTCCTGGTTCTCTTTGGTAAATTCCATCTTCTTTGGACGTCTTAATTGTTCTCTAATCTCCCCCTCCTCTTCTCGCAATGCTTCTAGAAACTCATTAGCTGCGTTCTTACCTCGGTAAATCACAGGAGGGTTTGCTTTACCGTCTGATCTGACTACTATGTAACCAAAGGAGCAGATCTCGTGTAATCCTACCTTATTCGTGGCGCCACGTTTCTGCTCTTCCTTAGTTATCAACGCTTCGAAGTCTGCATATATCACGTAAGGCACTTGCATCTGCTTTTGATGGTCTGCGTATGAAAGCTCTTTGTTGGTGGGCATCTGGATCCGTTGCGCCACTTCTTCGACTCCGCGGCAGATCTCATCGTGTTTCTTTAGGGCATTTAAGGATGTAAATGACAGCAAGCAGCAGTCGCAGAAGTACTTTTTGCCTTTGTGCTTAGTATGTCTGTAGAATAGTCTGCTAATGTGTTTAACCCATGAGTAGTGTCCGCCGTGGTAGAATAAATGTACGCGCTCTCCTTTACTTTTTGACAGAACTAACGGTACTATCGTCTGCTCTCTGACTCCGTAAACGTTAATTGCTAGATCGTTTATTTCCTCAAATATGGGGATGTCTACCAACTGCATGGGAAATTCCACACCATCCCACTCTAAATCGTCTGTGGGATACTTACTTGTCCTACAGGGATCCTTCTCTGCTGGATACAGTGCAGACCTGATTGCCCACATAAAGCATCGATTGTCTTCATTCTTCACGTTTACAATAGCCTTCTTCCTTTCTACCCACGTTGGTAGCGGTACGTAACTCCCCCCTCGTATGGGTACGTACCTGGCCATACTTATCTCTATTCCTTCAACCTCCTCTACTGTCCAACCCGATCCTTCTTTCGTGTAGTTAGACAGCGACTCCATTATTGCTTCTAAGGCTTCACTGAGTGACCTATCCAGATTCGTGGATTCTAATATCACTAACGACTTTGATCGCAACATTGCTGTCGTCATTACCTCGTCTTTTGACAAACTTACTTCTACCATTATGCTCGCTTTCAGGGCTCCTAATTCTTCTATACCTTTTCGGAGAGTCCTTTTAACCTTCCTTTCTGACTGACGCCAAAACTGTCTAACGTCAATCTCACCGTTACCGGGTATTGACACCGTGCTGAAGTTGCTTTGGGATTCCATCTATATAATAGGAAATATTTTATACCTAATACCAAGCACTTTTTAGGTCGTCGTAGTCGTACTCACAGTCCTGACAATGCCAAAACAATTTAACCTTAGTCTCAAACTTCTTACCACATCCACAATCATAACTGCTCATACACTTCGTCTTCATTTTCAAATGCTTTTTCAAATCCGCTTCTTTCTTAAAAGTTCTCTTACATTCTTCGCACTCCATATATAGACTAACATATTTGCGCTGTTGCCCTCAACCACACTTGGAGTGGGGATTGTCCGTAGGTGGATTTTTGGCACGGGTCTTGCCCGTGTTGAGATTGCGCTGGAACCCCCATTCCCTATACTACTAAGGTATATCAGACAAGGCGGGATATCTTTCTTGACAATTTTTTCAGAAAGCCCTAGTGATAGACAACTCGAAAAAAATAAAAGGGAGGCTATCCCATAATTTTTGCCATGCTTTTGATATACTTGTATATATATTGCAAGCGGTCATAATTTTTGCAAACGGCTGTTATATATATATATATATATACACTCGATTGCAGAAACGTTGTAGTATACATTTATACAAATATCTAATGAGATGCATAATGCAAAATAACCATTTTCAACGCTTAAAACCCACTGATTTATAATCTGTGCAATCTAATAGACAAGAAAAATATTTTTTGACAGTCATTGAATGAAACAAACGATAAATAAAGCGATTTTTCTGTTTTGCATATCATTAAATTATAAATAGACATATGTATAAATGTATACTACAACGTTTCTGCAATCGAGTGTATATATATACATACATATATATATAGTAAAGATTGGATTAAAGACGAGACATGTTCACTGTAACTCCGAGTTTCGTGCTTACGCACTCATCAGACAGACTTTAATGAAACATATTCCTATTACTGTGATATTTATATACAAGAGGTGTAATGATGTATAGACCACATTACATACTTTGTTGTTACATACATATATATATATAAGAAATCTGTGAATCAATTTTCCGTAAAACAGTGCTCAATACATCGATAGAAGTAGAGCAGAATATTTGTTTGAGAAGAAAAAGTCAAGACAACATTTTTCCCGACAAGCCTGTTTCGTGAATTGCTTCACTCTTCAGGGGATTTAATTAAATTTAATTAAATCCCCTGAAGAGTGAAGCAATTCACGAAACAGGCTTGTCGGGAAAAATGTTGTCTTGACTTTTTCTTCTCAAACAAATATATATATATATATATATATATATATATATATATATACATACATATATATATATATATATACATATATATATACATAGTTCCCGCCTCTTGACTTTAGCGCTGTTCATAAACAATACTCGGTAGGCCAACCAATGCTTTAATACTTCGCTTTGAATCCCGCGGGTCTATTACCCATAATGCACCATATATAGTTATATACTATATGCTTGGTCGGATCAGAAATTCTGCATAAATAAATGTAATTAATTAATTAACTTTGTTTATAGAGAATAACACTTGACAGTAATTCAACTGTTAAACTTGTGGTCCTCTGTTAACGTCTCTAGTTAATTAGGGACAGGACCGCCATTAACTTGATCATCCGAGCCACGTGAAGGTCTAACCATTTGTAGATGTAATTACAAAGGCAGCACCTTCTCCTCAGTTATTTTAAGACCCTGAGTGTTGGTCGGGCCGAGGCCTGAACAACGACCTCCCGCACAACAGACCGACGCTCTTGCCAACTGAGCTAACCGGGTGTGTATATCGCTGTATATTTACCGCCACCGGGTGCATTATGGGTAATTTTCAAGTTAAAAAAAAACGTTTTAATAGAATTTAAATGCGATATTTTCGGTGAAATATAATCATAGTGTACATTGTAAACCATAATAAGAGATATTTGCCTAACGTTTGGTTAAAAATCGTTTTTTTTTTTTTTTTTTTGTTGTTTTTTTTTAAATCTGGAAATCAGTTTATATATGGATATACTGATATACTTGACTTTTACAGAATTTTTACAAAGCGCCGTATATATATAACTACTAATCATTTTTCAGATACATCCATAGAGCGAAACACGCTGATGGTACAGGTCTATCCTCGTATTAAGAAGTTCTGTCAGGAGCGAGGATATGAGTTTCAGGTGGTGGATATGAGATGGGGAGTACGAGACGAGTCCACTGATGATCACCTTACGTCGGAACTCTGTATGAAGGAGATACGCGCATGTCAGAAGCTTTCTACTGGACCTAATTTTATCGTGGGTATCATCAGTAGTTATCAACGGTCAGTTTTTTGACGTTATCTTCATGAATTGATGAAGTCTCTCTTTATTTTATTCTTTGGTATTGTAGACATTTTTGGGTCAAAAGTATGGCTACCGTCCATTCCCGCCTAAAATTCCTACTTCTGAATTTGAGATTCTGCTAAGTGCTGTCGAGAAAGAAGACGACATTGAACTGTTAAAATTATGGTTTGTTCGCGATGATAACACCGTGCCCCCGGAATATCTTCTTCGGCCAATCACATCTGTTCTTCCGGACTATCGTAACTATGGTAACCCAGAATTACGGAAACAGGCGTCCGGTATGTGGTGGGCAGCGTTTGAAAGAATGCAAATTGTACTAAGAAAGGCAGCAGATAAAGTACTGACGAAGAAGAATGATAGACTTAAATACCACATATCAGGTAACACATCCACTTTTTATAAACCGATCAAAGTATACATTAGTTATTCATATTCAGTAAAGAATTGACTGGCCTTAATTCTGTTTCATAGTGACAGAGGATGAAATTCGGCGTGGCATCATTAACGCTAAGAGTCCAGCAACCCATACCTTTTGGTTCAAGCGTGTCATTACTGACATCAACCAGCACATTTCAGATACCAAGGTAGGAAGCTTTATGGACAAGACATGGGGTACGCCTGGAGAGGTAGATAAAGAAGCTCAGTCTTTATTGAATACCCTACGAGAAAAAGACCTTCCAAAAGCCATCCCCAACAAAAACGTCATTCAGTACAATGTAAAGTGGAACAAAAATGGCATAGATCCAGACGCTTCTTCGGAACATGCGCAGTACATTGAAAAGCTTTGTAATGACTTCTATGGCAAGCTAACAGAGATGATAAGCGATGGTATAGCCGAAAACGAGACTGCAGACACTAAAGAACCGTTAGCTGAGGAAATCTTCCAGCATTTGTCATTCTGCCAGAAAAAATGCAAGGCCTTTTTTGGACGAGAGGATTTTTTGGAATCAATAAAAAACGGTCTGGTAAACAATAACAACAGGACAATAGTGCTACATGGAAAATCAGGCTGTGGAAAAACCTCCTTAATGGCTAAAGTGGCAACTGATGTAAAGTCATGGTTTGAAGGCGAGTCCGTTCTAATGGTTTGCAGGTTTATTGGAACTTCTCCTGAATCTTCAAGCATACGACCACTCCTGAAAAGCATCTGCCAGCAACTGTGCAAGATATCCGGTCAAACTGCAAACATTCCAGAGGTAAATATAATGACTATATATATATATATATATATATACACACACACACACACACAATCGATTGCAGAAAGGTTGTAGTATACATTATATCAGTATATTTAATGATATGCAAAGCAGAAAAATCGCTTTATTTATTGTTTGTTTCATTCAATGACTGTCAAAATACTTTTTTCTTGTCTTTTAGATCGTACAGATTATAAATCAGTTGGTTTTAAGCGTTGAAAATGGTTAATTTGCATTATGCATCTCATTAGATATTTGTATAAATGTATAAATGTATACTACAACGTTTCTGCAATCGAGTGTATATATATATATATATATATATATACCAATAACTTTATCCTGTGCTGCTCTAATCGACCCCGATGAACGAAATAAGCATGATATTAAATTATGCATGATTATCAAATTCATATTAGTGAATGATCTAAATTCAAATTTCAAATATCTTCAGGATATCAAATCTCTAGTGGAATTTTCCCCTGAGTGTTTGGATAAGGCCAGTAAGGACATGAAGTTGGTACTTGTCCTTGATTCACTCGATCAGCTTTCCGTAGACGATAGCGGGCGCCTTCTTGATTGGTTACCACGTGACCTGCCTTATAATGTGTATGCTGTGTTGTCTACGCTACCAGGTGAACAGTACCAGTGTCTACCAAGTCTGAGGGTAAGAGCTTTTTGGAACTGGCCCACACTGTCATAAGTGCTCAGTTCCATTTGTCTTAATATTAAAAAATTGTTTGTTCGTTTATAGCTCAAGCTTCCAAAGGAAAGTTTCACGGAAGTTCCACAGATCCCTTTAAATGAGGCTGATATCATACTGGACAACTGGCTCAAAGCCGCAAAAAGAGCTCTACAGCCAAAGCAAAGACACGAAGTCATGATCAGTTTTCAGGAATGTCCCTTGCCATTATACCTAAAATTGGCTTTTGATGAATCATGCCGATGGAAATCCTACACTCCATTTAAAGAATGGGACCTTCCTCCTAACGTTAAAGATATCATCCGTGGATTGTTTGATCGAGTGGAACGAATCCACGGAAAAGTTCTTGTTGGCCACGCCCTAGGTTACATAACAGCGTCAAAAAATGGCCTCACTGAAACTGAACTGGAAGATCTACTCTCTCTTGACGATGATGTCTTGAATGATGTCTACCAGTACTGGACGCCGCCAATAAGACGACTACCACCGTTGCTATGGATCCGCATACGAAGTGACATAAAGGACTACTTGATCGACCGAGGCGCTGATGGCACGAGAGTGATTTACTGGTATCATCGACAGTTCATCGAAGTGGCACGCGAGAGGTACCTTGCTGGAGAGCAGGCAAAGAAGATCCATGCTAACCTGAGCGAGTACCTTTTTGGTACATGGGCTGAAGGAAAGAAAAAGCCGTACGTCAACAAAAAAGGAGAAAAGCATTCAGACGATAGGTTGGTCGCTAGCCAGCCCATGATGTTTGACACAAGTGACCAAAAGCCCATTTTTAACTTGAGGAAACTTAGTGAGCTGCCATACCATTTGTTCCACGCTGGAAAATATGACACAATGAAAGACGAAGCCCTTTGTAATTTCGAATTTTTGCTGACCAAACTGAGAGCAACTTCAGTAGAAAATGTCTTGGAAGATTTCTCCTTGTATCTTTCTGTTCTTCCAAGTGATCCTGATGTGAAGATCATGCATGAATGTCTTCGTTTGTCGCTACATCCCCTTTCTGTCGAACCAAAACAGTTCTCTACGCAGCTTCTTGGCCGAATGTTCAAGTTTCAAGACAGAGCAGAAAAATATCCTTACGTCTGTAAAATCCTTAATCAAGCTCAGAATGCATCTGTGCCATGCTTTATTCCCAACAACAAGTTCTTGACGGCTCCTGGAGGTGCGTTAGTATCGACCATTGCATTGGATGGGTATGGCAATGATTTTATCAGCATTGCAAGTGACAACAAGATCATGGCAGTAACAAGTATAACCAGTGAAGGCTTGCAGATTAAGATCATCGATTATCAGAGTGGAAAGCAGCTTCGTAAGTTCACCGTAACAGAACCACCATCAATGTATCGAATAACTATGAATTCAATCAGCCAAAAGGATAAGAATCTACTACTCCTAGCAGGTGGTAAGACAATTTTCATACTAAACACTGAAACTGGACAAATTGTGAAGCAGTTTGAAGTGGATGCTGATGACTGGTTTTCTTTCAACCAGAAGCCCCCCGTTGCATACGCTGATGATGAAAACCTTCTGGTGGCATTAACGAGGAATTCATTGCGTGTTTGGCAAGTTTCAGACTGCAAGGTAGTTCATGACCTCCCTGTTAAAGATATCAATGTAGAAGATGAAATCGGAAATCTGGATGCAAGAGGGAAATACTCTGTCTACAATCTCAAGGGCAAGAATACCGTTCACTTTGTGGATATCAAACAAGGTAGAGAGGTTGACAAAATCAAAATCAATTCTCCAAGGGATAAAGGAGACTCTGGCTCAATCGGTGATCTTAAAATTACAAAGAGAGACGAAGTTGTGGTCGTTCCAGGATCTCTTGACAGTCTACGAATCTACGACCTTCACACAGGCAATCTGGTTAGAGAAATTACTACCTTCAAAATGATGGAAGGAATGGGACGAGTCCAAATAACCGAGGATGGAACAAAGGCATTAGGTATTGACATGTTTGAGATCTGTACCACCAACCTTCTGACCGGGGAATCTGAAAGATCATTAAGAAGTTCTATCTTCCGCATCAAGATTTTTACGCGAGATGGAGACACCATTCTAGCTGTTGGGCAAGATTTCATACTGCGTGTTTATGACAGAACACGCGAAGGTGATGACGAAAATCAAGCTGACACCACGATTAATGAATATCAAGGACACAAGATTGCAGACCAGATCACTTCCATATCGCCATCGTTTGATCGTCGTCACGTGATTACCCTTGCAACCGTTCAGATGGCAAACCAAATGTCTGTATGGGACTGCTCGACAGGAACAAAAGTCCGTCAATTAAAAGGTTAGACATTTATTACGTTTTCTAACAAATTAAAGAATTAATAGTTCAGCCGTTTTGGTCCTTCGACAAGAACCGTCAACAGTGCGTTGCAATGTACGGGATATGACTGCCTGCATATTCTATTAAGTTAGCCGGTACAGGCGCACGCTGCTTGATTCAAACGCAACAGCTCGCACTAACATTGATAACGCACTGATAAAGGACCGAAAGCCAAAGCTATTAACACTAAAATTTTTAAAAAATAAACCATAGGGACAGGATTTCAAAAAGAATTGGTGGAGGTTTTGCTGTATGTTTCATGCTGCAGGAATTTAGGCTTGGAATATATTAGATTCATATGTAAATAATGTCAGCACAAAAGAAAATATAACGGAAAAACGTGCAGACAAAGCTTGGGGGAAATTCGATATGCTTGTGATCACTTTTTGCTGATTAGATTCACATCACTCATAGTGCATTTCAGGTTTGTGTTTATTATTAGTTGTGATTTTTTTTACAGGGGCGACTGTATTTCCAAATCCAATCCGTCTGACCCAAGACTCAGCCCGTGGCGTTGGATTCATTTATCATGAAAAGAACCCTCACTACAAAGTGTTCAATTTTAAAGATGGAGTAATAGAGAAAACATTGGAAGGAAGCGCCTGCAAAAGAATGAATGCATTTGGATTGATAGACGATCACCGAATGATATCGTTCTCGAGGCAAGTATAATACTGAGAATTAATGTATAGTCTCATTTTTACACGCCCAGACACGTTAGCTTTATTACTAAAAAATGAAAAAACTATATTAGAAAAAAAAAAATAGAATAGTTTTATTACTAAGCATCATACTCATTTCTACCATTAAAACTATAACTAAAAAAAAACATCGTTGTTTACTGCCTTTACAGCTTTGGTCTTCGATCAACAAAAAAAATTAGACAAAACAATGAGTTGTTCATTTAGGCTGCAAAATTATTGGCATAGTCTAATTAGAAATAACAAAAAGGCAAAAACTAATTCGCATTTTGTTTGACACGAAAAGCCAAGAAAAAAGATTCGGGTAAAATCAGTTTTCCTGAAACATGTACGAACTCACTGAAAGTCAACTTACTCAAACTATTGATATTGAACATAGGTCATGATTGTATAATGAAGATGATTATCATCACCATGATGATAATGATAATAATACAATCTTTATTAAGTATGGCAGCAAAATGTGCCAGTCTACAATACACAATTACAATTTATATAAGTGAACGTGTGTCTATTTTAAAACCCGTGAATCTCGTGCAGCCTCTGGTTCAATGAATCATCAATCCTAAAACAAATAGCTATCTTTCCTTACAGAGGCAGAAAAAACCTTAAAGTATGGGACATCAACTCTGGGAAAGTCATTGACATTATTAAGTTCAAAGAAAAACACCTGCTGTTCCAGGAGATGCTGTTGAGTGGTAATGGGAAGGTGGCTGTTCTGTCGGTGAGCAGCATAAGCGAAACTCACCCAGAAAATACAACCATGCCTCTATATGTATTCAATACAACCAACAACCAACACAAGGCCATCACCATCAAAGACACCGTTCTTTCTTTGTACAACGCTGAAATCTCTGATAATGGGAAGTATTTAGTGTGTATTGCGGCATACACCACACCTTATCTCTTGGATTTGGAGACTGGAGAAGTGAAATACAAGCTCTTAAAGCCCGACAGCTATGAAAGCTCCATGACAGCCGCCATTAATACTATTTCTAACACTATAGTAACAGGTGTTGGTCAAGGGGGTATTAACGTTTGGGACCTCAACACTGGCGCAATCTTACGTACCATACCATGTGACACAGTCTCAAACGTTTACCTTTCTGGTGACGGAGAGGTGGTATTTGCCAGGGATTCCAAAGCCAACACTATACACGCTTGGGATGTGAAAAGCGGCAGAAAGTTATCTACTATCACCACTGACGGATTCCCCAACCAAGTACACATTGTTGGAAATCGCTTGGTAATTGCTGTTGGAGAAAATCCAAATCTTATGATAATGAGGCTGCATGTCCCAGGAAAGAATGTGGACAAAAGTGAGATAGCACCTTCACCTTACGATGGCTTGCCTTTAGATGTTGAGATAAAGGATCTGTCAGGGGAATTCATAGAGAAAGACCCAATGGACCACGACAAGTACGATAGTGGAAATATTATGTAGCCAGAAACACGATGAGACTTGTGCACTATTACTGATAAACACAGCACTGTATTAGTACATGACTGTATAACCGGAGCACCGCAAATGACTGGAATACACGCCAGTCTTGTGTACCAAGTCAACGATGTTAAGATAATCCAACTTTAAATATTATATACTGCTATTTCAAAAAAGGTTCGTGAAGGTTTTGTTGCATGTTGCATGTTTAATGTACCATATTCATGAGTAATTTTATAAAATATTTGAGATATAACGCGCGCGCTGATTGGCTGGCCACCGTGTTTCAAGTATCAGAGGACAGAGACATGCTCATGCAAAATTGCTCACAAAAATTTATGAAAGCAATAAAAAAGGGCTGCTTATGTCTCTGTACTGTAACATAAACACCCTGAGAGCTGTTGAGCACTTGAAAAGCAAGCGAAACACTCGGCGTCTAAGTTTGCTTCTCTCTCATGCTCTACAGCTCCCAGCGTGTTTAAATCACAGCACAGAGACGTGTGCGCGCGTTTTATATTTCTCAAGCAAGAGAAAATGAACTAATGAAGCTAGGAATTTCCCCTATATAGCCTTGTGACCATCATGTGCACAGTTTGATGCTATTTTTAAACCATTTGTTTTTCTGCACGCGCATTTACTGCGCGCGCTTTACGCTGTTTGCTTACGCTTTGGGGTTTTTTCCTTATTTCGACTCTGCCCTGGATATGAATGTGCAAGTAAAAAGCTTGGCAAATACGACGGGAAATTGACGTAGTAATTTGTTCAAATTTATGGAGTATTTTTACATTTATTTTTCAAAGCTTTTGACCTACATCGTCATCTTGAGGGCAGATTTGAACATTTGAACATAAGAAAAGCACAAGAAAATATTAGCAAACAGCGTAGAGCGGGCGCTTACTATGCAGCGTGTAGAAAATCAAACGATCAAATAAATGATATCATTGGAAGATATCTTTAGAGTAGATTCTAAAAATAGCATCAAAGTGTGCACATGATGTCGAAGAAATTATGTCAGAAAACGTGCAGACAAATTTTCAAGGAAATTCCATATTGCTGTGACCTTCACATCGATCATGGTGCATTTCGGGCTTGATATATGCAATAATTTAGAAATAGTACAATATGTGAAAAAGCTCTGATAGAGGCTTCGTACTATCACGTGACGGCAGCCATGACATGAGCCAAAAATGTCGTTCTCCCCTGGGGACTGAATTCTTTCTCATGTAAATCAGATTAGACGAGATTCAACTATTCCTGCCTCCTGTCATGACTGCCATCACCTGATGACTATTGACTATTGATGACTATTGATGACTATTGACTACTGCGATAATAATTTACTTCAATCCAGGCTTTACCTAGACAATGAAATGCATACATCATATATACTCTCAATAACCATGATATAATCACCGAAAAACAGCACAAAACTCTTGAAACAGTAATGATGAAAAGGTAAATTATACACCGTGAAAAGATGAAAAAACTTACTGACGTTTCGGACGCTAGTCCTTCGTTTGACTCCGACGAAGGACTAACGTCCGAAACGTCAGTAAGTTTTTTCATCTTTTCACGGTGTATAATTTACCCTTTCATTTTACTGTTTCATTAGAAACACCGACGCAGCTCACTCTAGTTTTTAGCTAGTTATATCTTCACAAAACTCTTGATGTTATTAAAGAGCACCACTAGACATTTTATAGTAACGTTCATGAAATTAAATCGCATCGCATAGAGAAAAAAGTTATAAAGTGTTATTTAGCCACACGTTGCGCCAAATCTATATAGATAATGACCATTTATGATATATATATATATAGCGCCCTTTCAGTATATAGATATTATCAAAGGCGCTTTACATTTAAATGTGAATGCTTTTTATGCAAATTACGATCATGAGAGATGGCTGGTATGAGGTGTAGGCACTAACTGAGAGTAGTCACTGTCAGGTTTTCTTTACGTCCTCAGTGTCTTTGCTTGATTGAGATTTGATATAACTGACTTTGGGGTTAATTGAGCTCTTCTTAATCGCCGCATAGTGATCGATGAAAATATTAGCGCGGCATCAAACTATCTTGGTTTAGTCATCTTTCCCGGATACATTATGATTATTGCATTGAGTCGAACTATCTTTCGTTCTAAAACAAGTACTACTGATGAAAATTTGCCTTGCTGAAGGAAGCTGCGCGCTTCAACACATCTGTCGCAGCGTGATCCGTCGTGACTGACAGCCATCGATTGGAACTGTCGTGACGTCTTTCACTTGTAGCAGGCGTCAGTCAGGAATTCAATAATCAAGCCGCATGGGAAAATCATGGATACCCCCTGAATGCTACTTGTTCTATTGAAATATTGGGTTCCCTGTCCTCCTCGGCTGACAAAAGTGTTGGTTTGTTAAGTTTCTATAAATACACGGTCATATTTTTTAGGAGGACTTTTTCTACTTTTGCATCTCATCTAGCTACAACCAATGCCATTAAGTGCGTACTTATATATTCATATAAAAAATTATTAAACATTTTAAAAGCCCTAAAAAAAATTAGCTGTTAAGACTTTTTCACGCTAGATTGATTCATAAGTATTGAATTCCAAAAGGTTTTGTCATCTACCGTTTCCCTGTTAAGACAGGGTTGTCAACTATGTTTAAGACAAGGGCAAACTTAGTTAGCTACAAGTTATTCAGGTTAGTATCTAAACGCACGGCTGGACACCTGTCATACAATGCTGTCATCCTATTAACGCTTCAGCTATAAATGGATCTTAACTTTCGAACAAAACAAAACGCTTGTTTGTGATTGGCTGAAATTTATAAATATCTTCATCAATATAAAGTGAGCCATTATCGAGACAGTTTTTTTTTTTCTTTTTTACATGTACAAGCTGGTAAGCTTAGAGTTGGAAATTGTGAAGATCACCGAAAATGGGCTCTGGAAGCAGCAAGAAGAAGAAGCTTGGAGCCGTGGCCACTGCACAGGTATGGTACACCGTTTTGAACTTGTATTTTGAAGTAGTGCCATTTTTATTTCAAAATATGTATAGTAAAATTTAATAGTTAAAAATTAAATAATTTAAAAAAATGTTTTAAATGAATAGGGTTGATGATTAGTATAGTATTATAGAACTATGTTGGATATTAGGATTTTATTTAAGCTACTTTATATATATTTATCGTATTCGAATCAATAGGATTATATTGATGATTATGATGATGATGATGATGATAATGATGATGATGATTATGGTATCTTTATATTTTACTTTGCTTTCTTATGTTACAACAATGCGGCTTCCGCCTAGGCTTTACTGATTCTTGTTTGTTTGAATTGCTTTATGACAAATGTGTCAGTGACTATGCTATTATTGATCATTTTATTCCAACCTCAGGATAATAAGATATAATACGATATTTTCCTGGAGTAGCATTTTCCCAAGCACTAAGACTTCAAACTGGCATATTAACTGACATACCATAATCTACTGAACCTTTACCAAGTGCGCTAATTTGTCTTCTTTTTTAAATACCGTGCAAGCCTTCTTTCTTCCATCCTGATGCAGTCTTCAATGCTGATAAGGCCAGGCCCTCCCTCAGTTCTTGGTGAATAGATACGGTTGGACGAACTCCATACATGCACAACAACTTTCTGGCTTTTCGGTCCATTTCTTGGAGATCATTCTTTGTCCAACTGACTATTCCTCCACTGTTAGTAGCGACTTGATGATACAGCTCATGTATTGATTGCTTTTATGAGGTTTCCTCCATTTAGTTTCGACTTTAGAAGTTATTTCAGCCTTTACTTCAATTTGTAGAATGACATCAGCTTCGAGCACACCCAAATGCTTATAACAATCAACATCTTCTATAGAAATTAGCTTTCTTCCATCTGGAAAAGAAAATCCTTTACTCTTGATCTTCTTACCTCTATAGTAACATATAGATCAGTGCGCAATTGACTGTACACCTTGCCACATACCATACACCTTATAATAACATCGTTACATGTTATACAACGTAACAGGTAAACATACTATACACCTTACCACATCGTTATAAGTTTTAGAGCCTAACAGGTAAGCATACTATAGACCTTACAACATCGTTACACGTTATACAGCATAACAGGTAAGGGACTGGTCATAAAGTATAGGGGGGTTGGGGGCAAAATCAGGGGGTGGGTCACATAATTTTGAACTCCTTCAAAGGGATGGGCTGTTGATAAAATTTGACAACTAAAAAGGGTAGGCCATTACAAAATAGAGTAGTATTATAATTGTCATCATCAGAATTTCTCAAGAAAATTTGCAGTTGCAGAGGATCTGGTTAGGAAGTATGTAGAACATCTGTAGTACCTTCGAATGAAAAAAAATAAAAGGGCAAATGAAAAGAAAAACAAAATAAGGAAGCATGCAGAGAAACTTAAGGCATACAAAGACTATGAATGGAAAGACACACAAGAAAGCGGAATACTTAAGAAGCAGAGGGTTGCAGACTTGGACCTCTTTTTGAAAAAGCACAATTTGCTCAAACTCAATTCAAAATGTACAAAAGTGAGAAAGTCCAAGTAATAAATGCTTGGCTGTCTATGCAGCTTTTAAATACTACGACAAGTACAACAGAGGAAGAGCTAGAAGAAATTGGTACTTCACGCGAGGACACTGAAGATGATGATAATTCATATGAGGACACTAATGAGGACACTGAAGATTTGGATAGCGACGAAGAAACTGACATTACTCATGAAATAGGAATAACTGATAGTGAGGAAAACGATAACAGAGAAAGAAGAAACCGAAGCACTTAATGTTACAATAATTGGTAGACGTGTGCAACCAAGAAAATTCTTTTGGGATTTAGATTTTTTTTCAGGGGTGTGTCATCTTCAATTTTGCTTCTAAACTGGGGTTGGGTCCTCCCATTTTCAGCATCATTTTATCATGGGCCAGGATAAAAAAACACTGATTCTATTCTGATTTTGCCTCCCCCACCCCCTTATACTTTACGACCAGTTTCTAAACATACTATACATCTTACAACATCGTTACACGTTACACAGCCTAACAGGTAAACACACCATACACCTTTATCACATCGTTACACGTTACACAACCTAACAGGTAAACATACTATACACCTTACCACATCGTTACACGTTACACAACGTAACAGGTAAACATACTATAGACCTTACCACATCGTTACACGTTACACAGCCTAACAGGTAAACATACAACATCGTTACACGTTATACAACGTAACAGGTAAACATACTATACACCTTACCACATCGTTACACGTTACACAGCCTAACAGGTAAACATACAACATCGTTACACGTTATATAACGTAACAGGTAAACATACTATATAGTGCTGTTTTCGTATGACTGTGAAAAGCTCAGTGCCGTAAGCGTGAAGTGCCGTGACGGTGATACTTTCTAGAATTTTTATTGGCTGTCGATTTTTTTCACACCCAATATGATTGGTCTAAAAGTGCCGTGATCTTGGCGTGACCGTGTCCGCACCGTGTTTATGCCGTGTTCCGAGTATTTGATTGGATGGAGAGTAAGTTCTCGTGCAATGTGATTTGTCTGGCGTATCCCTTGCTGTGTCACGACCGTGTTCGTGCCATGAACTTTTCACAGTCATACGAAAACTGCACTACTATACACTATACTATACTAATATATATATTTCGGCACTGCTTAAAAGCGGAGCTCCCGATACGGAAGTCACAAGGAGCCCAATTTAAATGAAACTGAAAGGTAAAAATAAAATCGGGTGAAAAAATTTTCAATTATTTTTTATTCGAGATCAAGATAACTCTTCCCACAATAAAAAAAACATGCGCAGTGGAATACATTGGTTGTTTTGTTTGCGCGAGTATACTCTCATACTTAAGAATTTTTTTATACAATTCTCTCCCCACCCCTAGGGGCTAATTTTGGTCATGGAATATTCTTCGACGAAGTTCCATTGCCGATATTTTTAGACATTGAATTTATGTTTAATATTACTTAAGGTAGTACCGGATCTTCAAAATTCTTCTATGAATTTTTTTTAAATTCTGTCATTTGAAGTTCATTGTTAGGGTATTCAAATACAATCTCGTACCCAGAGCCCACGTTCCTCTTGGTCAGCACCGAAAAACGAGAGGCTCTGGTTGTAACCGATTTTCAGTTGGCTTCCGGTCCGTGAATTTTGGGACCGGAAGTTTCAACTGCGCATGCCTTAATCACAGGTAAGCTGATGTTTGGGTTACCTTTGATCTTTAGGGATTCAAATTGTTTCGAACAAACGGTAATCAATTTTTGACCTTTTTAGCTTGAATGTAGTAGTTAAATTATTTATCCTTTGACTTCTTATGGTTTATTTAGCAAGTTTTTCCCCCGGGTACTAATTGCTTATGCTATTTTGTGAGTTTTTAACGTTTTTTTGAGTTCAAATCATCACGACAAATGCAAGAGCGATCGGTCGCGTACTCGAGTAGCACTAATCCTCGTGAAAATTTGCTTAAATTCCCGTCTCCTTATCATCTACTTCGGGTATGCGAAAGATTGATTATCGTACCACATTCTAGCAAATTTTGAGTTCGATCCAAGCGAATTTAGTGCTTGAAAAATCCACTTATTTCCTGATATTTTCGAGTCTGTTAGCCATTTTATTTCCGGAACGACTATTTCTATTGTTTTCCCCCGGACCAATAGGAATGCTCAAAAAATCGGTTACAACCAGAGCCTCTCGTTTCTCGGTGCTGACCAAGAGGAACGTGGGCTCTGGGTACGAGATTGATTCAAATAATGAAAAAAGAAGGGGGTCACCTTATTGGTTATCGAGATATGAGGCTACACAAAGGAGGGATTTTTCAGTTTACCGCGCGTTTTTGGCGCTCACTGCTTGAATACGAAAAGAATTCTCTTATAATCTTTCTAACGCAACAAAAAAATATTATTTTGTAAAACAAATTTGGTTCGTCTGTATGATACTCATTTAGAGCACTGAGAGGAATAAATATGGAAATCAATGTATTTCCTCGTCTTTTTGTCAAAAATATACATGTGATATTGTAGAATAATTTACTAGGCTGCATTATTTGGGCAATCATGGAGTCTGCAGGCCGATTATCTCGGAAACAATACCTATTTTCCTTTTCTTACTTATCATCATTACTTTTCACTTGAAGAAATTTTAAAAATAGTTCAAATTTCTTATTAAAAAAGTGTCACAAAAATACGGCTTTCTTAATATAATAAAAGCAAAGGAGAACAAATTAAAAGCAAAGGAGAACAAATTAAAAACAAGAAAAAGTACTAGACATGCTAACAGGGCATGGGAGAAAAACTCACCCGATATCTTTGAGCTTTTAGATGCGTAATGATATCCATTTCGAGGTATTCCTTCACAGATTTGTCTTGCACGTCTCTTTCTTAACTTCTCCTTTTCTTTCTGTGTTAAGCTAAAATTTTGCCTCAAATTCCTTTGTCTTTCACGTTCATTTTCTCTATGTTCTTCCGTGAAATTTTGCCTCAAATTCCTTTGTCTATCACGTTCTCAAGCATGTTAAGGCCTGAGTTATGAAGCAATTCTCTATCAAACCATTACAAAATAAGTTCTCTGGTGTTTCTGTTTAAAGTAAAACCAGCTTTCTCAAACTTTCTTAGATCGAGGGTCTTTACAAATTGGTTCCAATAAATGGGAAAATTTTATGTCACATGACCACGAAATTTACGTAAAATTTGCATAAAAATTCATTTTAATAGTAGGTGCTCGATTTAAGTCTTTGCTGAACGTTTTCAACCTCAATATATTTCTTTTCCTGAAGTCATTCAATGGACGTTGAGAATGGTTGGCTAAAGCTTTGTGTTAAGGAGATATTTGACAAAACAGGTCACGTGACCTGTCAAAATATCCTTTATGCCCATTTTTCTCCTTTCGTAAACATTTTGGTCGACCATTCCAAACGTTAATATCTGTATCTTTGTCTCTACTTTCAAACGAGCTAAAGAAATCTCACAAATAATCTAAAACCATCACCTAGTTTTTAATTTAGCATTTTCCCTCGTTTAAGGTCACGTGATCACCTTTTATGCAAATTTATTCATCCAAAACGTTAAGCACTCGAAATAAAGATAACAGTTGCAATCGCATTCAATTACATCTAAAAATGAGGAATCTACAGTGAAAAGTATTTTTTGCCCTTTTGAACAAAATCCCAGGCCTTAACATGCTTGAGTTCATCTTCGCTATATTCATCCGTCAAGTTTTGCCTCAAATTCCTTTGTCTTTTACGTTCATTTTCTCTTCGGTTCATCCGTCAAGTTTTACCTCAAATTCATTTGTCTTTCACGCTCATTTTCTCTTTGTTCATCCGTGAATTTTTGCCTCAAATTCCTTTGTCTTTCACGTTTATTTTCTCTTTGTTTATCTGTCAAGTTTTGCCTCATATTCCTTTTTCTTTCACGATCATGTTCTCCTTGTTCATAATCGAAGTCCCGACTGGATTTGCGTTTTCTCTCTCTCTTTGCTTGCCGCTTTTCTTTGGTGAGATTCCTTCGTCTTTGCCTTTCTTTTTCACGCCTCCAGAGCTTTTCCTCTTCCGAAAAAACTATTTTACTTCTGGCCCTTCTTTTGGCTTCATTCTCCTCTGAGCTTTCTTTCGACATATCGATTTCGGAAAGGGGTTCCATCGTAAATAGAGTAAATATAAATATAAACATAAGCTTGAATAAAATATTGTGTTGTTATTTTTCGGTATTTATTTCTATACGTAATAACAGGTGTAAAAAAATGTTTGTACGTGTGTACCTTTATGTGTACCCGGATGTTGCAACGCTGTCGACATTCCCGCCAAAATAAAAAGATAATCTAACCAGCCAATCGGGATTCTTGTTTACACGGACGCCGTATGTATGTACGTACGGACGGAAGTGACGTCAGCCAAGCCATGAAAAATCAACTTCATGGTTTACCATTTTTTCTTTCGGGAGCTCCGCTATAAAAATCTATACAAATCAAATGAACATTTCATTGAAAAAGCATAACAACGAACACTTTATTGCATGTTATAGAGAAAACCACACTGACAAAAAAAATATGTCATGGTGGACCAAATATTTTCATAGATAATAATTAACCCAAGCACGAAGGAGAAAAAATTTGTGGTTATCGTAAACCAAACCAAACATTAAAGTGCTAGTCTTACGAAAATGACACCATCCCTGGAAATTGTACCATATAAAACTAGATATGTAGCAGAGATTACTGTCCAAATTCTTTTTCGATACGTGACTGGGAAGATGTTGCATTTAGCCGGTAAAGTTTGGCCGTTTGAGTCCGCCATTAAGCGATTGCGTTCCTGGCAACTTTTAGTGATTCGATGGAAGTGACGTCATACGCGCCACCCTTCAAAATTCGGCGGCTTTTCACAATGTATAATTGCAACCAAATTTTGACTATTTTTTATTTTAAAACAAGCCTTAAACCAAGTCATGCCTTTTTACAGGGATTGCTGTAGAGTCAATGTGAATAAAAAGGATGCCTGTTGCGCATATGATGTCACACATTAAATTAAAATGCAACGACAAAATCGCTGTTCATAAATAGAAATGGCGGACGAGCTTTTAACAATTTGCGGAAGTAAAATTCAGACGGGAAAAGTTTCTTTTTCGAACCAATTATTGTTTAATGGTGAACATTATAATCTATTTGAGCATATACAAAATCGTGGATTTTTTTTGCATCACTAATATTTTCAGTCGTAAGACTAGCACTTTAACTACTGACAAAAGAAATACACAATTTGTTTTAAACTATTTCTAAATAGTTTGGTTAGGACTCAAACGAAATAAGATGAGTTTTCTCACTATCGTAGATTTAATCTTGGTAATAAATAAAACATATCACAAAGAAAAAAATCTACCAGTTAGAGAAATTTTTTTTATCTCTTAATTTTTTAGTTTTTATTGGTTTATCTCCTAGAACCATATATCGTTTAGATTTCCTTGTTAATTTCGTGGCATTTGGCTAAAAAATAAGAAAAATATCATTTCTGAAATATTTACCATGTAGCCATTTCGGCAAATTGAGAAAATGAACTGTATGATTAAGAAGTGATTAAAGATTACAATTAATGATGTTTTGAATTTTGAAAATTTACTTCCTGTTATACCACCTTGAAAAAATACTACTAATAATAAATTATTAAAATTATATTAAAATAACATAAATGCGTCCTTAGATAAAGATGGCGTACCATGTCCTGACCTGAGTTTCTTATTTAGAAATAAAAAAAAAAGAAAGACAAGGCAAAGGCAACAGATCAAGGTGTCGAAGAGGAGACCAAGAGGAATTACGATGACGAACAAGAAGAGGAGGAGGTGGTCGAAAATATAGAAGAAGAAGAAGAAGAAGAAGAAGAAGAAGAAGAAGAGAAAGAGGACGAGAATGAAGGATTCGAAGAAGAAGAACAAAAGGAAAAAGATGATGAAGTCCAAGATCTCAAAGATAATGAAAGTGAAGATGGTAGTGTTCGTAGTGATCTTACAGACTACAGCGAGAAAATGCACAAGGCTCTTGTGGGTGGTTAAGACACGGAGTTTCCAGAAAATCTCAAGGTAGTGAGGATATTTACTAGTTCGACATTCACAGGTAATGAATAGTATGTATGCATTATAATAAAATAAATTGCACAAACGTTGTAGTGTACATTTATACATATATCTAATTTATTCAGTATATTTAATTATATGCAAAACAAAAAATCGCTTTATTTCTTGTTTGTTTCATTTAATCAGCAATTACTAGAAAACGTTGCCAATTTTAAATATTTAGGTGTTGTTTTTAATAAGAATTTAAGCTGGGAAGACCACATTGATTATATTCAATCTAAAGTAGCTAAACGCTTAGGAATTCTTAAACGTATTAAACACTTATTGCCTATTAGCACAAGAAAAAATGTATATAATACTTTAAATTTACTCATACTAGATTATGGGGATGTTGTCTGGGGTGACAGGTCTAATATAACTGTAATGAATAGGCTGCAAGTTCAACAAAGTAAGGCAGCAAAGATAATTCTTAACTTACCTGTAAGTTCGTCTAGTTCCTCAGCTTTAGACGTTTTAGGATGGCAGTCCCTTGAATTTAGAAGACGTTTTCACCGTTGTTGTTTTGTTTTCAAAGCACTAAATGCCCTTATTGACTTTCGTTTCAATAGTTCTCGCTCTAGTGAGCTACATAGCTATAATACTAGAAGTAGTCTTTTTAGGCGTCTGCCTAAATGCAGAACAAATTGGGGGCAAAACGCGTTAAGCTATTCATCTATTAAGGAATGGAACTCATTACCAGATAGCTTCACATGTGCTGACAATTATAATATTTTTAAGAATCGTTATTTTCATAATTGTAAATAATTTTAATTAACGCAGATTTTATGAATGTCATAATTTTAGTGATATTTTATTTAGTATCAATACTAGTTATTTCTTTTTATCGTATTTGTTTTTAGTATTTGTAATTAAGTATATTTCGAGGTCCTTCATGAAAATCACTCTTGATGATGTTGTTACCTCACGATGGTTTGTTCGCGATGATAACACCGTGCCCCCGAAATATCTTCGTCGGCCAATCACATCTGTTCTTCTGGACTATCGTAACTATGGTAACCCAGAATTACGGAAACAGGCGTCCGGTATGTGGTGGGCAGCGTTTGAAAGAATGCAAATTGTACTAAGGAAGGCAGCAGATAAAGTACTGACGAAGAAGAATGATAGACTTAAATACCACATAGTCAGGTAACACATTCACTTTATATAAACCGATCAAAGTATACATTAGTTATTCATATTCAGTAAAGAATTGACTGGCCTTAATTCTGTTTCATAGTGACAGAGGATGAAATTCGGCGTGGCATCATTAACGCTAAAAGTCCAGCAACCCATACCTTTTGGTTCAAGCGTGTCATTACTGACATCAACCAGCACATTTCAGATACCAAGGTAGGAAGCTTTATGGACAAGACATGGGGTACGCCTGGAGAGGTAGATAAAGAAGCTCAGTCTTTATTGAATACCCTACGAGAAAAAGACCTTCCAAAAGCCATCCCCAACAAAAACGTCATTCAGTACAATGTAAAGTGGAACAAAAATGGCATAGATCCAGACGCTTCTTCGGAACATGCGCAGTACATTGAAAAGCTTTGTAATGACTTCTATGGCAAGCTAACAGAGATGATAAGCGATGGTATAGCCGAAAACGAGACTGCAGACACTAAAGAACCGTTAGCTGAGGAAATCTTCCAGCATTTGTCATTCTGCCAGAAAAAATGCAAGGCCTTTTTTGAACGAGAGGATTTTTTGGAATCAATAAAAAACGGACTGGTAAACAATAACAACAGGACAATAGTGCTACGTGGAGAATCAGGCTGTGGAAAAACCTCCTTAATGGCTAAAGTGGCAACTGATGTAAAGTCATGGTTTGAAGGCGAGTCCGTTCTAATGGTTTGCAGGTTTATTGGAACTTCTCCTGAATCTTCAAGCATACGACCACTCCTGAAAAGCATCTGCCAGCAACTGTGCAAGATATCAGTTCAAACTGCAAACATTCCAGTAAATAGTAAATATGATGACTATATATACCAATAACTTTATACTGTACTGCTCTAATCGGCACCGATGAACAAAATAAGCATGATAATTATCAAATTTTTAGGAGGCAGCATGGTCGAGTGGTCATAGCATCGGTCTCGCAATCCGGTGGTGCTGGGTCCGAGTCCCGCTGTGGCCACTAGTTGAGACTGTATTTGTTCTGATCCCTGATTAGTTGAGATTCAGTTTCTCGACCATGCTTGTAAATAGCCAACTGGAAACTACTGGGTTACCAGTAATTTATGTCACCCTCGTTAAAGTGCCTATCACCCTTCTGACAATATTCACAGTATTGATTCTACATGGGGTAAGATGTGGAATAACCCGAAAATATTTCATAGTTTGAGTGCGGCTTCTTGAAATTATAAAGATTTTTCCATGCCATATGCTAATGCTGTGACGTATGAGGAGTAATCATTTAATATACAAAACATTACTGGCACACATAAATAAAATTTGGAATGCGTCATTGTTTTTCCCATTGCTCTTATCGAAATTATTGAAAGTTAGTTTTCACATAGAAGCCGGTGTTTCGAATTACGAGGAACAACAAATAACTATAAATGCCTCCTCATACGTCACAACATTAGCATATGACATGGAAAAACCTTTATAACTTCAAGAAGCTGCACTCAAACTATGAAATATTTTCGGGTCATTCCAAATTTTACCCCATGTAGAATCAATACTGAGAGTATTGTCAGAAGGGTGATAGGCACTTTAAATAGAATCAACTTATTTTTTTATTTTTTAATTTAAATTCATATTAGGGAATGATCTAAATTCAAATTTCAATTATCTTCAGGATATCAAATCTCTAGTGGAATTTTCCCCCAAGTGTTTGGATAAGGCCAGTCAGGATATGAAGTTAGTGCTTGTCCCGTATTCACTCAATCAGCTTTCCGAAGACAATAGGGGGCGCCTTCTTGATTGGTTAGCACGTGACCTGCCTTATAATGTGTATGCTGTGTGGTCTACGCTACCAGGTGAACAGTACCAGTGTTTGCCAAGTCTGAGGGTAAGAGTTTTTTGGAACTGGCCCACACTGTCATCAGTGCTCAGTTCCTTTTGTCTTAATTAGCACCATAACGGGTTGCTTAGAAATTTAGCTCTTGATGTCTTTGAAGTTTATTCTTGATTTGAATACTTTTTGATGCTTTTTACTCTTAGAATCTCTTTTCTAAGTATCTCTACTGTAAAATTATGCTTTTTTATTCAAGAAAGGCTATCTTATCATGCTGTTTCTGGTGGAAATGTTCTGCTGGTTTTCAAACTTCCCGCCATTGTTCGTCTACTGGTCATCGTTATCGTCAATTTCCACTGGATTTTGTGACTTGGGAAACTATGAAATCTCTTGGAATACTACGGCAATTCAGAGGAAAACGTGGTGGTCGATCTAAAGCAAAGGATGATGATATTCGTCTGATAAAACCAATTCTTTCCCGATCTACCAAGAAATTAAATATTCAGATTTCGTCCCTTCGTTCACCTTGGCTGAACACCATGAATTGGCACAACCATTCGCATCGTGGAATAAATACGAACAATTTATGCTATCCTCGCTGCATTCCTTCATCATCAAATGTTCATAGAAGCTCTAAACTTTTTCTATTAAACTGCAGGTCTGTATGCAATAAAGCTTTGATTATAAATGACTTTATTATTGAAAATGATATTGAGTTGCTACGTTTAACTGAAACTTGGTTGAATACAAATAATTCAAACTTGCAATTGATTATAAATGAATTAACTCCTAGAGGCTATGTTTTTCACCACATGCCCAGAAAATCTAGAGGAGGAGGTGTTGGTTTACTTTTTAAAAAATTTCTTAAATAAAATTAAATAAAATTTTAATATCTAAATTCAAGTCGTTTGAGGTCATGGGCATGTCTTTATGCTCATCTCCGTCTACCATTTCAATTTTTGTTTTATATAGACCGCCTCCATCAGGTCGGAACAAATTTTCCATTCCAATGTTTTCTGCCACATTTCTTCTTGTGGGTGATTTCAATTTTCATATTGAAGATCCAACTAACTATCATGCTCTTGAATTTCTTAACATTTTGAATCTTTTCAATTTGTGCCATCCTCTTAAACAACCTACATACAAAGAGAAACACATACTTGACCTTATCATTACCAGAGCTGAAATTCCATAGTGAATTTCCGTCGTGGTTTCCTACGCTCCTGTTACGCCACAAAATGTAATAACTCGCACAAAATGTAATAACAGCTACATCAACCTACAAGACGCGTAGCTTTGACAAGAACAACCTCGTCCAACTTACAGCACGCTACAAGCAGACCTACTATAGGTCCTCTTATCTACCAAGAACTGTAGAACTATGGAACAGCCTACCAACTGAGCTGAAAACCACGCCAATGTCCTTGGCGAAATTTAAAAAGTTAATTTCTGAACACTATGACCAGAAATTATCATCATATCAGCCACCTCAGTAACTCATTATAAAATATATAGCATAGTGTAGCATTTTTGATAAAATATGTAATGTCATAACTTTTAGACCTCTTTTAGACCTCTTGCTATTTCATACAATTTTAGTTTTACTACAATAGGGGAAGGTCGTCAATTGGGACGCAAGTCCTGTATCCTCCTCCTGTCACGGTTTATCATAATACCCTACTTCTTTTTTTTTTTTTTTTTTTTTTTCCTCCCCTTTTTATCTCTACATAACTATGTTTAGTTCACTTAAATTATTAGATAACATATTGTACCTCAGATTGTAAATAGTGACGAATAAACTAAACTAAACTAAACGCATTTTAAATATCCAGAAAATCAATATTTGCTCGGTATACGAACCATACCAGGTGACTTTAACTTGAATTTCGCATGAACCGTTAAGATAAATATTCCTGTTGAATACGCGATTTCAACGTGTGGATTTTACAAGGCAAGTCCACTCACTCCAACAGTAGTATATTTGAGGGAAAAATCAGCAACTCTTCATAAATATCACCAATATCAAGCCAACTCAGGATCAACATACTTCAATGATTTTAATAATTGAAGTATGTTAAAACTATCGTATTGAATCCCGACATGTCTCAGGGATAAGGGCTAGTTTATTATGCATTATTGTCAACTTCTTAATCATTTTATTGAGTAAATAATACTTTAAAAAAATTACCACATTATGGTAAAAACGTACCAAAATAACATAAATTAATTAGTCAGAATGTTCATCAACTAGCAATAAAAAAATACAAATATTTTTATACAAAAATTAGCATCTCGTGTTCTCTCAACATCCCGCGTGTTTTGATCAGAGTATCAAACACGGAAAACTGTTTTTGATCTGTTAAATAACAAATGATGTAAAAGAACATCGAAAAAGATCAAATCAGGATGGTTTTAATTATACGAACAAGCTAAAAACAGCGAAGACTGCCATGGGGAAGGAAACCGCAATGAAAAATGCGATGAAAATAGCGAAAACCCCTACAGTGAAGACAGCCAAAAAAGTTTTTGTCGTAATGTTTTCTATAATAAATAAAGTTTAAGTTAAAGTAATTAAGAAGACGATGAACAAGACCAGTATTTTTTTTCACACACGAATCAGAACAAACTATTTGCACCGAAATGTGCCGAAAATACATTTCTGTTTTTACAGAGGAAAAAACTACAAAAGGCGCTGAAATGATTTTTCACAATTATCTAATGTTTAGCTTGCCAAAATACGGTATGTGGTCACTTTATGCAAAAGATATTGCCCATTGAGAAAAGGTGAATTAATGAAAAAGTTTGACTATTAAAACTAGAACTTGCTTTCATATTTTGCACCATGAATTTTCGATCCACCTCAATGTTCAGGTATTTTTTTCATAACTTCTCAACTTCTAAATTCCCCAACAGACAATAGAAATACGATCACAATATCGGCCAAGTACAAAAAGTGAATCAAACTAAGTGTTTGAGGATTCAAACTAATAGAAAAGAGATTGTTTTTACCTGCTTGAAGGGCATTTTACTTGCGATTTTTTCCGCCAGATGCTCTCAGTTCGGCGTATTTGTGCCTTTATGTTTAATTCTTCTATTCCGAGCAGCTTGACTGTTTTCAGCTATCTTGAAACCTCTTCTTTTTACTGGTAAACAACTGATTCCAAAAGTAAATGCTAAATTTTCTATCAAGTTAAAAGTTTTTTAAACTTTTGCATGACTCGGTGAATTCGACAAGTTTGTTTATCGAAAATCCGGCTTTTTCGTAAAACGAGTCCAATCTGCCTTCATTTTAGATGTCCATTAGGTAACTTGTCATTTTGAAAACACTGAAGTTCAGGTCAGAAGTACGTGTTTTTGGGATACAGCAGTATTTACGACTGTATTTCAAGTTTAGGTGGAGAATTATGGAAAAACTTACAGTCTCATCTATAACTGCAACCAACTCCAAGATGAATCTCAATCGAGTGACCATTGTTTTGATTTAAAAACAAGCTTGAATGATGTTGTCTCAGCTGAGTATTTTTTACATATGCTGTTTATGGATTCCTTCAAGAACCTTTCAAAATTTATCAAGGAATTCCTCAAACACATTTTCTTGTCAAATTGAATAAAGTTTGGTTTGTCAACTGTCAAAGATGTCGGTCACAGCTCCCTTTGCTCTCCGTTTCTTCATTTGTTTGCCTCATCTGTTTTAATTTATTTAACCTCTAGTATCATACTCTACCTTTAAAGGTTAGTACTGCTCTAGGATAATCTCTTTTCTGTCCTTATCTAAACGCTTACTCATTTTTATCTTCAGCCGAACATCGCTTCTCGTCTTTTTCTTTACTAGCGGCATCCTAGGCCATCTATTGTGGATTCTGTTTTGAAACACTAACTTTTCTTCCGTTTTTGTAGTCTCCTAGTCTGTCTTTTTGCTTTTTGCTTTCGTTTTCCTACTTCAAGCCAATTTACACTACTTCTGGTTTGACCTCTACACTCACTTAATAAGATCCACACTCGATTAGCCTTATGCTATTTGCGGGAGGGTGATAAATTGTGTATATATAGTCATTATTTTGTAAAAATAAACTTGAAACTTGAAACTTGAAACTTGAAGTAAGTTTTCTTGCCGATTAATATTTTCTCAGGTGATCGTTAATCTTTACTTCATTTTCCCGTATTATCATTTTCCCATTTAGTTCATTTATTTTGATTTATTTTCATTTGCTTCTTAGTATCTTATCTCCATTTTTTTAAAAAAGTTTTCGTTAATTTCTTAACGTTTCCACATTTTCATTGCTAACGCTATCTTTCATTGTTTTTGTTTATACACATCTCATTTAAATTAAATTTCTATTTGCTCGAGCACGACCGTTCATTGAGATAGTAGCGCGCGCAACTCCTAACTGTCATAACATCAACACGACAGAGTACTTTGCACGCGCTGTAAACAAATTCAAATACAAGTGAGCGAGCAGATAGGATGGAACCTGGACCTCGAATACTCATTACCATTCTATGCTCGTATCTACTTCTTGGAGGATTAAAAACATTTGAATACCTATCTGGATCTCCTGCCATTGAACTGTACTTTGGTTCCTCCCTGTCTTCACCCTGGTTTGGTAGTCGCCTACTTCCAAGTCGTCCACGAAGACCAACCCACAGATACCACATGTCATTCCAGTTGGTCCTCTTATCTGGGCTTCGTTTATTCCACCACTTCGGAGTAGCTTTGTGCTTGATATGCATGGCCGGGGATATAGAACTGAATCCAGGACCCGCAGCTTCTAGTAAATATCATAACAATTTCTCAAACATCAAATGCACATTGTTAAACGCCAGGAGTTTATTGAGCTGCCAAAAAACTGACGACGGGACAACAACCAATTTGGAACGCTTTCAGGAACTTATTTACGCAAACGACACTGACATTGTCTGCGTTAATGAAACGTGGCTGCACAGCGGAATATCAAACTCAGAGCTTCTACACAGCGGCTACTCAATTTATCGGAAAGACCGTGACACTCGACGAGCCGGTGGGGTTCTGCTTGCAGTAAAGACTGCCTCGTTCAAAACTGTGAAACAGTATATGTCAGCTGTAGGTACTGTAGACATAGAGATTGTGTCAACAGAACTTACAACAATTTCCGATCAGAAAATACTCTTCTGTTCCTGCTATCGTCCACCAGATGCTGACCAGGGCTGGATAGATAGTTTCACTGTCTTCCTCGACCAAGTTTGTGACCAGTTTAACAACATCGTGATTTCGGGTGACTCTCAACCTGCCACACATCCCTTGGGAGTCACCTGGAGTTAGCCTTTATTGACAACCTAAACGACCACTACTTGACCCAACTAAACAACAAAGCGACTCGTGGCAACAATGTACTCTACCTCATACTCACCACTGTACTAGATCAGATCAGTATAACCGAAGTTCTGTCTCCAGATACTGCGGCAGTATTTACAGACCACTCCATCATCAATTACGAGTTCCACGCATTCATTAAAGGCCTGGAAAAATCTCACAGATCTGTGTACAACTATCGCAATGGAGACTTCAAAAGTCTACGCAAGGCCCTTTTGAGGCTAACCTTTCCTCAACCATAGATCATGATGATATAAACACCGATTGGCTTGCCTGGAAGGAAACATTTCTTGCAACCGTCTCTAAATACGTACCAACTAAGAGACTCAAGGGACGCAACCCTGTGCCGTGGATCAACGGAGCCATAGTAAATCTGATCAAGAAGAAAGACAATGTAAGAAAAAAACTCAAGAGATATCCTACGAATAATCTTCTAAAACAGAGGTTCTCATCCTTGCGAGCACAAGTAAAGCACATATGATAAGGAACAGTCGAGAGGAATTCTTTGGTTCCCTTGAGGCAGATTTGTACAACAATCCAAAGCGCTTCTGGTCTATCTTAAAGACGAAATCTAAATCACGCTCGATTCCTGATCGAATCAGCATGGAAAGAATCATAAGTACAAATGACCAAGCTACACACGATCAAGCTCTTCGATGTTCAGTTGACACGCCTCTGGAGATTGCCAACCTATTCAACACATACTTTGCATCAGTCTACTCGCATGGTGAACCTACCGTGACATCCAACAGCACAGTTCCTGAACCTACTACATGTCAACTAACGCTTGAAATCAGTGAAGTTCAAAATGTGCTAGAATCTCTAGATGTCACAAAAGCAACCTGACCAGATGGCATTCCACCAAAACTGCTCAAGAGGACTGATTATTTAATTGCACCATCCCTCTGCGAGCTATTCAATAAATCCCTCAATACTGGAGTCTTCCCGCAGGAGTGGAAAAATGCAAACATTGTACCTGTATTCAAAAAAGGTGATCTCGAGCATGAAGAAAACTATCGACCTATATCTTTGCTTTCTCTGGTGTCAAAAATCCTAGAACGATGTGTCCTTAACAGCATCAAACATGATTCCTTAGCTGAAAATCCTGCACCAGTAGTATGGGGCATGGGGGTTCCAAAACAGTGACCACACGAGGTTTACCCGCGTTAATCCAATTCCTGTCTATTACCAGGGAATACCCATGCCCCACAGTAGGAGGTCTAAGATATGCTAGTCTATATATGGGGTGTGAAGGAAATTGTAAAGAGTTTACATACGGCTTCTGCACAACATGTTTAGAGCCAAGGTTTGTAGCTTCGCCACCAATGAAGTTCGTTTGTTGTGGTAAGAAATTGCAAATAGAGGAAGACACTTCCGCATAGTGTTACGAGTGTGGAAGGAATATTCTTAGAGCAGTACCCAGTGCGACGAGGGAGCAGTACTTTGCGAACGGCGGAAGGAAGAAGTCACCATACAAGAGAATAAAGTATTTTAGGGATTGGATGAGTCACATACAAGGACGGCGTCCCGTATATTTGAATGATGAGGAGATGGAGCAAATAGCTGCCGGCTTAAAGGAGCCAACCCCGCGAGCAATGCGGAAGGTCTTGAAGAGACTCAAGTTAGGAAGGCATTACAAGTCAATTCCTTACTTATTATCGCAGGTAACTAACCAAACCGTCCCAGAGGTATCGCAGGAGCAAATGCGGAGGGCTGAATGGCTGTTTTGCCGTATTAATAAGCCCATCCCACATTACCCTGACGTCATCTATGAGATATTCCATGAAATAGACCCCGAACATCCACTATTAGTATGGATACCCCGACGTTGACGTGAATTCAAAGTGAATGTTTACTGAGCGAGTTTTCTTTGTAGGTCTTCTTTGGCCTGTTCGTAGATTTTCTTTCGAGATTCCTCGGATAGATCCCTTATGACTGTTTTTTTGTTACCCGACTTTAACTCCTCGTACTTCTTTTCATCCGCCAGGATCAAGGAGAACTCCACGTCGTCTATCTTACGGTCGACGAGAGCTTTGGAGACTAGGTCGGCAATCGTGTTAGACTTTGCCATTGCGAGGGCGATGGTGGTGTCATGCTTGGATATCTTATTAGATAATTGTTTCATGATGCCCGTGGAGACAGCGGAGACAACGCCGCAGGCTGCTCCAACGCCGGCCAAAGGAACGCCAACGACCACGCCAGGGCCAGTCAAAGAAGTAGCCACGCCACTGCCCGTCAAAGCAACAGACATGGATCCCGTCGTTACCGCCACCTTATGCAGCGTGCTACGGGCGCGGGCATACCTCTTTCTAACGTTCTCGTAGTGCTTAACTTGCCCCTCCAAGTAAGCCAGGATCAGATTAGCCTTGTTCAAACGAAAGTTCTCAGCGTTGGTTTCAGAGGGGACTATTGGTGTTGTTGCGTGATAGTTGGGGACATCAGGATACAACTGAGGTGCTGATGGTATTACGTCCATTATATACTAATGTACGACGCTTTTGGGAATGATATTGGAGCGCAGCCACATCATGAAAACCGGGATTATGCTAACTGGAGAGCGTTCAGGAAGATGTTTCCGCACGCAGACCCTAGTAAGTTTGAGCGCAGACCCGATGGGATCTACTTCAACGGTTCCAGGATGTATAGCAATGCAGACTTGGAGCCGCATGAGAAGGAGAGAGAGGTGCAGCATTTTTCAATAAAGAAAGAGGTGCAGCCTAATTTTCCAAGGAGTCTGTTAATGACCAACCAGGATTACCCATTTTACGATGCCGAAGGCGGTGTCAATAACTTCGATAAGATGGTAACGCATTTGAAGATTCCAGTGGGTAAGCAAACGTTTGATGTAGTAGTAAGGAATATCTTCAAGGATTTTCACCTCACGCACACCACAGGAAAAGAAGCCCACGAATGGCTAAAGGGACCCAGCTTTAGGTATTGGCCGCAGCAGTTGAACTTTGCCGTTTGGGCAGCCACGAAGGGCTGTGGGGTTGCCGCGGACATGTTTGACATTGCCTTCCTAAGGTTTCACGTTGCCTTTACCATGCGGCGGATACTGAAGGAGCTTAGTGTGCCGCTACCAGGGGAGAAGCCATTCAATCGAATGGATAACCCCTACGACTCCGCCGCCCTAGAAAGGCTGATGAATGAGTTCAAGCCGCAGCAAAGGGATTTTCGTTATCGGAAGGATGCCACGCATGGCTTAGGCATTATTTATGCGTGGCATGTTGACGGCGTGCGTCCGGCAGACATGTATCATCAAAAATACTCAGTGGTTTTGAAGTTTGAGGACCTGGGCGGTCGTAAGAATGACATTACTTTGATCGATAGGATTGAGACGATTTACCCCAGCCCCTGGGATCCATTCGTACTATTGAAAGGAAAAGGCCTAAGAAAACTAGCTAGGATTAACCGCAGCATTGAAGCATTCGTCTACTGCATCTTAGGAGCGCAGGTAAATACCCGAAGCCCCATTGTTGGATCGCACGGTGCGTCACAAGAGACGCAACAGGAATTCCTAACCCTATTTGAGTCCGCAATAATAGAAAATGACATATCCAAATCGGTGCAAAGGTATCAACTTGCGGTACAGCAATCTAAAGTGCGGCTGGATTACGCCTTGAGTCCTGGTTGTTGGTTAATGCCAAGTAATTTGGTTATCAACGCCAATTCCGTTGTGGGTTATAACAACAAACTTCAACGAGCTACTAAGGATATGAAGTTTGGGGTGAATGACGTGAACTCTGACATGACCAAGGGCATTCCTCACTTCGTAGAAAAGCCAAGGAAGTCATATGAAACGAAGCTACCCGTAGTTAAGGAACGAAAGAAGGTCCACGCTATGCCTACGATTACCGAGGAAGATAACCATGACTTACTAAAAGCCGGCCTCGCCACCGCAGCTGTTGGTTTGAGTTATTACATATGGACATAAGTAACCCACACAGGTTTGAATTGAAGGAAAAGATGACTGCGTTAGCTACTCACACTTTTCCTGGTCTTGGGGTAGCCGACGCAGTACACCAGCTAAGCTTTGATGTGTCAGATAATGATATTTTTGCAATAAAGTTTATTGTGACTGGCTGCTCAGTAGGACTGTATTTGAGCGACCGAAATATCTTAATAACCAAGCATAAGGGCGACATTAAGGTAAAAAGCATTACGGCTATGACATATGGACATCAGTAACCCACATGGACCAGAGATAGAGAAAGGGGCACCCGGACCCGAAGGCAGGCGCGGTTCCAAAGGGTTCGTAGGACCGCAGGGATACCCAGGACAAAAAGGGGAAAAGGGGGAGAAAGGCGACCCAGGTCCTACCGGCCCGGCAGGACCGCAAGGGCCAAGGGGGATACCTTTACAGAGTAACAAGGTAACCTCCTGGTATACCGTGCCCGTCGGCCATAATGGGTATGATAGGCCCATGAGTTTCATGAAGGGCAGTGGAATAGCGACGTGGGATACGTCAAATTATGACGTCTTTTTCTTAGAGTTTAAGCTGGACAGCAACAGTAATTGGTTGTTTAGCGCGATGGCGCGGATGAAGCAAGGCGTCTTGTATACCTTCAATCCATACCCGGGGTACATCATGAGGATACGATTCGATGGTACGGGCGGTAGAATTAAGTGTCCTAATAATAACGATATTTCGCTTGAAAGCATCATCGGGATTAAGTTGTTAGCGTAATTATATATGGATAACTCCTACGTAACTGGAGTAGATTGCGTCTATACGACTTACGCAGGCGAGAGAAAATACAACCAGGCATCTTGGGTAGATGTTGCGGGAATGTACGTAAAATTGAACTACCCAGGAAAGAAGTTAATTCTCTGCAGCATTTGCCTTGTTACGAGCAGTCACGCCAACGTGGGTTTTAGGCTTCGTGATGCCAACGGCGTACTGCAACCGATGCGTGCGAAGACAAACAGCAGGGAACCGGTACATTTTTCCGTAGAGCCCAACCCCGGCAGCGCCGAGAATCACTCAGTGTGGACCTTTCACATGGTCGCCGACTGCCAGGGAGAGGTAAAGTTGCAAATACGCGTAGACGATACGGGAAAGGCTATGGTAAATAGCATAGAAAATCAAAGAGATACCACCTACAACCACGCAAGCATTAGCACTTTGACGGTGATCAGTCTCTAAATATATGAACCCTCACACGAAGGAAGATCGATACTTAAACTATTTACGAGAGGACAATTCCTCTACCGATGAGTGGTATGACGTCGGCATGTGGGTGCGCGTAGGAGGAATAGGCTTAATCATTTGTACCATCGAAATAAGTACCTGGAATAGAAGCAACGTGGATTTCGCATAGTAGACGAGGCAAACGTACCGCTGCTACCACATAGAGCACAAAGTGGTGTTAGACATGTCACGCATTTTACTTGTTAGCCTACGCAGACCTCTGGAGAAGACTTGACGCCAGTAACATTTCACCTGATAGCTAACTGTCAATATGCGAAGCTGCAAGTACGACCAAGTGACAAGGTTGGGCAACAAAAAGGCCTTTTGAGCCTAAATGCCGCTTACGTTATAAAGGACACCGTTGCCGATGCTACGTGGAGTCATAAGCCAATTAGCACCATGACCGTGCTTCCACTAACCGCCAATTATCAAGCCGGTGATAACAAGGTCTTTAAGTATTCAAGCTCACGAAGGCCCGACAAAGACAATAAGTCCCCAGAGGAATACGATAAGAAGCAGCCTGACCAAATTAAGCCTTCATCTTCTTCAGGAGGACCACGCCGATAGCGACGACTAATATCCAAATGTTATTTCCAAGGAACTTTAATAGTTCTCCGCCGGTCCTAAGTGCGAAGGAAATGACAGATCCAAGCAGCCCCGGAATGCTGGCTGCCATCTTTTTTCCCATATCCGTTACTTTCTTGCCTAGCGCGTTTACGCCCTTACCTGTAGCCTTGAGCGCCTATAAGATGTAACCTACTGCGCCAGAAATACCCACCGCGAATGCTAGCGGTACGCCATACTTCAACAGGGCTCTTTTTATCTTTTCCTTGGTGGTTAACCCCACCTCCCGCTCTATGCCTTCTTTTTGCGCCTGTAATTCCTCTATGCGTTCCCTGAGGGATTCTACTTCCTTTTGAGCTGCCTCCTTTTCCTCTTCTGAGCGGGCTTGGTCGTTGATGATCGCCTGCTGTCTATCTACTTGATACTCCAGGTCTTCGACGGTCTGCTGAAGCTGCTCTATTTGCAGCTCCTTCTCAGCAATTTGCGTCATTACGCGCCGCTCCCTGGCATGACTCTCCACTACTTCTTCTCCAAGACGCGTTAGTTCCGTGTCCTTAACAGCCAAGCGGCTCATAGCGGCCCGGAAGTCCTTCTCCGCGGTAGTCATCCTAGTCGTTACCTTCGAAAGGTGCTTCTGACGCTCTTGAACGTCTTCCGCGTGACTTTTGTGGAACAGCTTATTTTCTTTCATGGCCTCATCCTCCATTTCCTCGAGGCGGGTCTTTAAGAGTTGGTTTTCCTCGGTTAAGTGCGTATAGGCGTCCTGTAAGGAGTTCATACCGTTATTTGCTGCTTGCAGTTGGTCATATTCTTCAGTAAGGCGATGTACTGCGTTCTGCATCGCTTGCTTTTGACGACTTACTTCTTCAATTTCATCTCCCATTATTCGTAATTTATTTTGATGCTCGACTTGTGTCAGGATGGCGGTAGGACTTGGCTCCGTTTTCAGCTTATGTATCTCAGCATTCATTTTTTCTCGTTGGGAATTCAGCCTAGCTATTTCATCCTCCCTAACCTGAAGTTGAGCTTGCGTTTCTTGCAGCGTAGCCCTTAAGTCGGCTACGGTCTCCATCTGTCCACTTGCCGCAGCTGGTAGCTTCGCGACAATCCGATCTATCAGCTTATTAAAGACAGTTTGCGTTTCATTCTTGGATAAACCCTGCTGCACGACCAGGTTTGGTTCCCCAATTGCCTCCCTTAAAGTGCGAGGAATCTTAGGGTCAGCGAGGTAGCGACCCATTACATCCCTAATCACGTAAACTTTAGCACCACTCCTTCGAAGTCGCCCTAGGATCACTTCCTTCCCCCATTCATTGTTATCATCAAACATTAGCTGTGCTTTTTCAGGCTTCCAATCCGGTAATAGTTCCCGCATTCTCTCGAAGTCGTCCGGCTCCTCTTCCCCCATTTCTTCATCCATTTGCGCCTGGACCCTAGAAATCCACGCAGCGCTGGGTGGTTCAGGAACTACTCCTAAGTCGCCCATCTGCAGATATTCCGGGACGGGTTTGTATGGATTCTTAGATCTAAATTTGTCTCTCAAAGAACGCATAGCATCGCGGGACCTGCCGCCATACTTGCTCCTCAATTTCTCAAAGAGGCCTCGGGGGTCTACGTTGTCATCAGGAAGCAGGGTCTCGTATTCTTCGTCGTTAATGTCGATTTGACCTTCTTCGGTGGTGGGGTCAAAATCCGTTCCTTCTACTTCCATTATATATGATAAGCTCAAAGTTAAACCCCAATGTAGTACCTAAGCAGGTTGGCGGACTAAAGGCAGAACGCACCTTTCACCGGGTTACCTTTACCCCCAGCTCCGCAAAAGGGGAAACCTTGTACGTAGGCGTGCCCCGCCTAACGGAAAACCTAGTATTGGTGCCTGGCACGTTAGCGCTAAGGTTTGACCTAGCAATACAACCAAGCACGAAAATAGAAACTTACGCAGTAAATAACGTAGGCAGGAACCTGGTGTCCAAAATGCGCATCAAGTTTGCTGGGGAGTCCTTAATAGACTTGAACAGGTACGATTTGTACTCCACGTACAAAGACTTATGGTTAACGGCCTTTGACCGTGCGCAAAGGATAGAGCAGGGAATTGGTAGTGTTATCCTTCGTAAGGTCCGCAGTGATACTAAGACGCAGCCTACCGACTCCGGTGACGCAACAGCAGTAGCAGATGCCACGCGGTTGAAGACGGCTTATGGCATTAAGTATGTCATACCACTGGACTTCGAAGTGATCACGAACCACGGCGCATACTACCCAAGGCAGCTAAGCGAACTACAGTTCGAAGTAACCCTGGCTGATACGACTAATATCCTAGAGATGGATGCGCCTGGGACGGCACTTACTGGAAGCATTCATCCATACTCCATTACCAACCTGGAGCTGCAATATGAGACAGTCTACTCCGAAGAACTGGCACGTAGCGCCAGCATGGAATATAGCGCAGGAAAGGCATTCCTTTACGACCACGTCGTCATGTACAAGACATTTAGCTTCCTGGATAAGACAGACGAGGTCATCAACCAAAGCATTAACCTCCCCCGAAGGAGTCTCACGTGGCTGATGCTGGCGTTCGCCAAACCCTACGAGGCCGGTAAGGGCGACTCCGAGGCGTTCTTCAACCCCAACATTACTAACGTCGGCGTGAATATCAACGGAGTACCTAACAAGGTCTACTCCCAAGGAATAAAGCCCGCAGACGTGTACAGGGAGGCAATGTGCAAGTTTGGTGACCAGGTAGGCCCCGAGGAATTCTTTAAGGATAAGTATGCCTTATGGATCGACATGCGCACCACTAACGATGAAACCATGCATGGTCAGGGTTTGCGTCTGGTAAACACCCAGGACGGCATCACTTTGGAGATCAAGCGCACAAAGAATTCCTCCGCGGGCGACGGTGACAAGATAAACTGCTACATCTTCGTCGTGTCTGACGCGCAGCTAAGCGTAGAAATGAATCAGCTGCGGAGCGTCGCATATTAAAATATGTGGTTGATATACCATGTTACGCGTCTTCGAAAACGATGATACCAAACTGCAATGCATAGCGCAAGGCAACCAGCTGTACTTCAAAGCGAAGGACATAGCCGCTGCGTTGGGCTATGAGAACACCAAGAAGGCCGTTAGTGACCACGTGTCAGATAAGCACAAGAAAAGGCTGAGCGAGCTAAGGGTAACGAATCGTGACGCTTCTACTAGGCATCCACATGCCGTGTTCGTAGCTGAGCCCGGCCTCTATCAGTTGATATTCAGCTCCAAGATGCCGCGCGCAGAGGAATTCAGCGATTGGGTATTCGAGGACGTGCTGCCCACCTTGCGCAAGACAGGCAAGTATGAAATAGAAAAGCGCTTTGACGGTCCAAACAAGTTGGTGTTCAAGATAGAGAACGAGTTTGACCTGCATAAGAAAGTCGTAGACTACATCCGCAGGTTTTACCCCCAGATGCTTATCGCGCCCGGCCTGGGCGAACTGCAGGATAGCGACGGTAAGCGCATAAAGTGTTGGCAGAAGGGTTACCAACGGGGGCAGCCAGACCTGCTCATCCTTAATGCGCACGTGCGATACCGGGGCTTCTGCGTGGAGTTGAAGACCCCCAAAGGCAGCGGCGCCCTGTCCGCGGACCAGCAGGCGCTCCTGCAGAAATATGAGCAGAATGCTTATAAGGTGTTGATCAGCAGCGACTACGACGACATCTGCCGCAGCACCGCGGAGTATGCCCAAGGAATGCGCCTGCCCTGCGTCTGTGGAAAGCGCTTCAGGACGCAGCAGACCCTACGGACGCCTTTAAAGATATTCCATAGGATATATGACGTTTGACGCTGTAAGGCAGATACACTGGCGAGACTTAAAGGAGGGTGAGACATATGAAATAAAAAACTACGTAGCCTTCGAAGATATCGATAGGCTACGGTTGCTGCTGGCCCATGAAGGAGTTACGTATTCCCTATGGGCGCCGGATCGCGTCCGCTACGTGATAGAGGGACAGGAGCTCACGCATCTGCGGTCGTATGGTAAGAAGGATGGATCGCTGGGCGTTTGACGTCGCAAAGTGCGTCCTTCCTTCGCCTCTGTGTAGTTAGGCACGTCGAAAATGGGGTCGCCGGCAGTAGCATCTCTGCTCGGCGACTCTTTTTTAACGATGCAGTCTGCAGGGGGTTCGCATGTAATACAGTCCATATATTGAAAGGGATATTAGTAATCCTTCAAGGAATGCTGCTGCGTAGGCTATCATATATCCATCCCAGAATGTTAAATGGTGGTTAAGACTTTGTTAAGCCGCCCGCCAAACTCCCTTAAGAAATGCCTTAGAATGTTAAATGGTGGTTAAGACTTTGTTAAGAGACAGTTGGGTATGTGTTCCTCCTCTCTTACACATCCACATCTCTCGCATTGCTGCCTCCAGTATTCCCTGTTAGTCCATGGGACACCTTCTAAGGCATCGAAGTAGGGGTAGCGTCCTACTTATCTTCCTAAAGTAGTCTATTCGATTCCTTAGGTAATCATCCTTATGTTCACAACGACTCATGAGATCCCCACACTGGTAACAATCCACTCCTTCCAGATCGTACTTCTCTGCAAAGAATTGGTATTTCTTCTCATGTTTTTTCTTATGCGTTTGAAGACGCTGGCGGCTACTAAGGACCTTAACACAGCAACTACATTCTGTTGTCCTGCGGCAAATGCCCTTCTTCGCATGTTGCTGTAGTTTCTGCAAGGTGCTGAACTCCTTATTACAGTCCTCGCAAACCTTACTGGTGGGTTTCTTCATGCAAACGCCATTGTTGACGTGGTATTGCAGTCTTTGTTTGGTGCTAAATACCTTCTTACATCTTAAGCAGTCCATATATACATTAACAATATTTTAACCTCCATTTAACATTCTGGGAGGGTTTCTGAGATAGTTTCCGACCTTCCTTAACAAAGTCTTAACCACATCTTAACATCCTACATGGGATACCTCATGAAGTCCACGACGGACTCCTTGGCCCACATTGCCATCGTTACCAGCGCGCCAAATCTCTCAGAGCGCTTCAGGCCGCACATTTCCTCATATAGCTCCTTTACGAGTTCATTTAGCCGGTCTATCTCCTCCCTTTGCATCTCTACGGTTCTTTCCAAGTCTGACTTCCTTTTGACGACGTTAACCATCTCTTTAACTGCTTCCACGAGTACCATATATACCAGGTAATATAATGAATCCAGATCACATGCCCTGCCATGCGCTGATAGTAGGCCCTACCGGCTGCGGAAAGACCCAATTCGTGGTAGAGCAGCTGCTAGGACCCTTTAGATACCGAATTGAATACATAGTGCTGCTTTGCCCCACCTACGTGAACAACCGCACCTGGACGGGTATAGGAGTAAAAGATGACGACTTCTTTGTAGATATCTTGGACCCTAACGAGATATCTGGACACTTAAAGTCCCCGTGCAGCTAGACGAAAGTAACCTTAAGGAACAACTTAACATCCTTGTGTCCTCGGGGAAGTGCAAGGAAATGATAGGTAAGGATTTAACCCACGAACAGGTTAATAAGCCGTCAGAAGAGGAAGTCAAGAAGTTCCATAAGAGGTACGAGGCCGCCCTTGCAAGTAAGACCACGGACGCCGTAGCAGACTCCGCAATCAAGTTCGCGACTAAGCTGCTTGGGCTTGCGCTCCCTATAGACGACGTGGAGCAACTACAGAAGAGCATAAGAGACGACTATGTCATCGCTCAAGAACTTAAGATAACATGCGGGTGGCTGTCTTTGAAGTGTGGTAAGTTAATGGCGGTGGCAAGTGCGGCACTTCACGTAGCTCAGCATATCGACTTGAAGGAACTGACGATGTCTTGGAAGGACTTTAAGAAGGACAAAGAAGTCGAGAGGATATTCACAACAGCACTTGCCGAGGTACCTGCGAGTGACTTATCAAGTCCTCCTCAAGTACTTGCTTAGGTCTTCCACGGGAGTTACTCAGGTCGCCTCAAGTACCTTGTCAAGTCATCCTCAAGTCACCTTAAGTTACTTTTCAAGTCCTTCAAGTCCTTAGTATAAATGAGTGAAGAGTCGAAGGCAGAGCAACCTCAGGAGGAGCAACAAATCACCAAGGCTAAGTCCCCAGGCAGAGTCGCGGCGGGAAAGAAGCTCGCAGAAATGAGCAGGAAGAACAAAGCCAAGAAGGAGGAAAAGGTGGAAGAGAAAGAAGGGGAATCCTAAATCAATTTAGGCTACGTCATTGGCGCATTAGGAGTCGTCATAGCCGCAGGCAGCCTTTACTTTCAATGGAAGGCCGCGCAACCAAAAGTGGAGTGGAAAGCCGTACATGTGACGCAGGAGCCGCCTAAGAAGAGTCGCATTCCTGACATGGATTAGATATATGGCGATAGTAGTATAGGGAATGGGGGTTCCAGCGCAATCTCAACACGGGCAAGACCCGTGTCAAAAATCCACCTACGGAAACAACCCACTCCAAGTGTGGTTGGGGGCAACAGCGCAAATATGTTAGTCTATATATGGAGTGCGAAGAATGTAAGAGAACTTTTAAGAAAGAAGCGGATTTGAAAAAGCATTTGAAAATGAAGACGAAGTGTATGAGCAGTTATGATTGTGGATGTGGTAAGAAGTTTGAGACTAAGGTTAAATTGTTTTGGCATTGTCAGGACTGTGAGTACGACTACGACGACCTAAAAAGTGCTTGGTATTAGGTATAAAATATTTCCTATTATATAGATGGAATCCCAAAGCAACTTCAGCACGGTGTCAATACCCGGTAACGGTGAGATTGACGTTAGACAGTTTTGGCGTCAGTCAGAAAGGAAGGTTAAAAGGACTCTCCGAAAAGGTATAGAAGAATTAGGAGCCCTGAAAGCGAGCATAATGGTAGAAGTAAGTTTGTCAAAAGACGAGGTAATGACGACAGCAATGTTGCGATCAAAGTCGTTAGTGATATTAGAATCCACGAATCTGGATAGGTCACTCAGTGAAGCCTTAGAAGCAATAATGGAGTCGCTGTCTAACTACACGAAAGAAGGATCGGGTTGGACAGTAGAGGAGGTTGAAGGAATAGAGATAAGTATGGCCAGGTACGTACCCATACGAGGGGGGAGTTACGTACCGCTACCAACGTGGGTAGAAAGGAAGAAGGCTATTGTAAACGTGAAGAATGAAGACAATCGATGCTTTATGTGGGCAATCAGGTCTGCACTGTATCCAGCAGAGAAGGATCCCTGTAGGACAAGTAAGTATCCCACAGATGATTTAGAGTGGGATGGTGTGGAATTTCCCATGCAGTTGATAGACATCCCCATATTTGAGGAAATAAACGATCTAGCAATTAACGTTTACGGAGTCAGAGAGCAGACGATAGTACCGTTAGTTCTGTCAAAAAGTAAAGGAGAGCGCGTACATTTATTCTACCACGGCGGACACTACTCATGGGTTAAACACATTAGCAGACTATTCTACAGACATACTAAGCACAAAGGCAAAAAGTACTTCTGCGACTGCTGCTTGCTGTCATTTACATCCTTAAATACCCTAAAGAAACACGATGAGATCTGCCGCGGAGTCGAAGAAGTGGCGCAACGGATCCAGATGCCCACCAACAAAGAGCTTTCATACGCAGACCATCAAAAGCAGATGCAAGTGCCTTACGTGATATATGCAGACTTCGAAGCGTTGATAACTAAGGAAGAGCAGAAACGTGGCGCCACGAATAAGGTAGGATTACACGAGATCTGCTCCTTTGGTTACATAGTAGTCAGATCAGACGGTAAAGCAAACCCTCCTGTGATTTACCGAGGTAAGAACGCAGCTAATGAGTTTCTAGAAGCATTGCGAGAAGAGGAGGGGGAGATTAGAGAACAATTAAGACGTCCAAAGAAGATGGAATTTACCAAAGAGAACCAGGAGGCTTTTAACAAGGCAAAAAAATGCCACATTTGCCAACATACGCTTCTTCAGTTTGGAAGACGAGCCAAGAAAGCGTGGGATGAAGATGGAAAGTATCTAGGAGAAGCTCATTTTAAATGCGGGAAGTATGCTAAGAAAGGTGAGAAGCCGGGAAAGCCCTCCACGCACTGCATTCACTGCCACAAAGCATTTGTTGAGGATTTCTATGTGGATAAGGTTAGGGATCACTGCCACATCACGGGTAAATACAGAGGAGCGGCTCATTGGAAATGCAATATAAACTTCAAAGTAAATCCAGACATGGAGATTCCGGTGTTCTTTCACAACCTCCGCGGTTACGACTCCCATTTGCTACTACAAGGAACAGACGGCTCCGACGTCAAATGCATACCCAACAACAAAGAGCGCTACATGTCCGTAACTGTGGGTAAGCTAAAGTTCTTAGATTCGCAGCAGTTTATGGCGGACTCCTTAGCAAACCTCGTAAAGTATAACACCAACTTTCCCATTTCCAGTCAATACGGCGCGGAAAGGAAAGGAGTCTACCCATACGAATACATGGACTCCTGGGATCGATTCAAAGAACCCCTACCACCCAAAGATCGCTTCTACAGCACCCTAAACGAGTCTGGTATAAAGGATGAGGAGTACCAGCATGCGTTAGACGTGTGGGAAAAGTACTCCTGTGAGAACATGGGTGACTACCACGACATCTACCTAAGGTCTGACGTAGTGCTGCTTGCAGATGTTTTCCAAAGCTTCAGAAAGATGGCTATGGAATATTACGGATTGGATCCCGCTAATTTCTACACGGCTCCTGGGCTCAGCTGGAGTGCTTTGTTAAAGAAGACAAATGCGCAGTTGGATCTCCTAACGGAGTACGACATGTATCGGTTTATGGAAGACGGTATTCGTGGCGGCGTATGCGGACCCAGCCGACGTTACGCCCGCGCAAACAACCCCTTAGTAGAGCACGACCCAGAGAAACCAACCACATACATTTACTACCTGGATGCGAATAACCTTTATGGTTGGGCAATGTCACAGTACCTACCTGTGAGAGACTTCGAATGGGATCCAGTGAAGCCGATAGACTTCTACATGCAGGTAGGAAAGGAGGAAGACAAGGGTTACGTCTTAGAAGTGGATCTGGAGTACCCAGAGCGCCTGCACGACGAACACAATGAGTTCCCCTTAGCACCAGAAGCGATAGAGATACCATTTAAGCAGCTAAGTCCGCTGCAAAAGCAAATGTGCCCTGGTTACAAACCGTACAGGAAACTAACTATGAACCTGATGGATAAGAAGAAGTATGTGGTACATTACCGCAACCTGCAGTTCTACGTGCGACACGGAATGCGCGTAGAGAAGATCCACAGAGTCCTAAAATTCACGCAGGAACCCTGGATGCGCCCCTACATTGACTTTAACACGCAAAAGCGTACCGCAGCGAAAAATGACTTCGAGAAAAACCTCTTCAAACTGATGAACAACAGCGTGTTCGGAAAGACAATGGAGAACATCCGCAAGCGCGTAAGCGTAAAAATAGTCAGCACCAAAGAGGAAGCAGAAGCATACGTGTCACAGCCAGGCTTCGTTAGATACGTAGAAATGCTGAACTTCTACGTGATTCACATGAAAAGGGCAAACCTCTTACTAAACAAGCCCGTTTACACAGGCTTTACGGTGCTGGATCTATCGAAGCTGCTTATGTACGAGTTCTACTACGATAAGCTTAAGCCAAAGTACGGAGACCGCTGTCGCCTCCTGTACACAGACACCGACTCCCTAATTCTAGAAGTGCAAACGGAAGACGTTTACAAAGACTGCCTCCCCGACATAGACGAGTACGACACCAGCGGTTACCCGAAGGAGCACTTCCTTTACTCTGCGAAGAATAAGAAGGTAATTGGGAAGATGAAAGACGAAATGTTAGGAAAACCCATAGTAGAGTACGTGGGTCTGAAACCAAAGATGTACAGCGTGCTAAAGTTAGACGGCGTAGAAAAGAAAGCTAAAGGCGTAAAAAAGTATGTGGTTAAGAAGGACATTACGCACGAGTCCTACCTCAACGTATTACGAACACGCAAGGAACAGCGGCATAAGATGAACAGCCTGCGCAGCTATGGTCATCAGATACATAACGTCACGCAGGAGAAGGTGTCACTGTCTGCATTTGACGGTAAGCGATGGATGTGTGATGACGGAGTGCATACGATAGCATTCGGACATCACACGATAAGCAGTTCTTCTTTGACGAACCCACGCGTGGGACCATCATGAAGATAATACAAGATGGGCTGGCCATTCTTAGCTATCGCACTTCGGATCTGATAAGTTTCCAAAGACCAATTAGGATCCGTAGCTCTTTTGGATCCTCCTTCTAATTCACCCGACTCATAGAGATATCGAACCGTGACATCGCCTAATCTTTTTTCCTGGGGGAAGACTGCCCTCGAACTTCTGACGAAGGACTTATGTTCCACGTGTTTCTTTTTTATAGCATCCTTGGGTTTCATTCCCGTAGCCCTGGCCGCCTCGTTGTTCAAAGCCGCGACGACCTGGGGGAGCCTCTGGGTCCATTCCCTGTTGCGTTTGGAGGGATCTTCCAGCTCTTTCCAATACTGGTACCCAAAGAGACGCTCGGCCAAGGTCTTATTGAATCTTTCGACGATGCTCTGACCCCTGTGGTACTCTGCTTTAGCTCTTCTAATCTTAGTGTCGTGGTCTTTCAGGGTCTTGGTAACCACGCCCATAAACTCCGTCCCCGCATCCACTTGCAGCAGCTTAGGCCATTTCAAGACGCGCTTATAAACCCTACCTAGGGCTTCTGCGACTTCCCCAGAATCCTTGCTGGTTATAGGTTCGGCGTCCTTATATCTGCTTGCGATATCAACTACGGTCAAAGCGTACCTATAGGTCTTTCTTCTCACCTTGTCGTGCGGCAAGAAAAGCAAATCCGCCTGATGAACTTCATTGGGGGTATTTACGGTAAAGCTGGGCCTGGGAATGTACTTGGGCACGGGAAGATAAACCTGCCAGAGGGTTTGTTTTCTTAGCCAGTTCTTAGCCGTTTCATCTGATACCCTGGCCGCGGTCGCGAGTTTCTTGATGGCCGACGCTCCTTTCCAATAGCCTTCAGGCCCATAGTAAATCCTCTTAAGTTTGTCCTCTACGCGGCCCATTATATGAATTCCAGGACGAGATTGATCTTACGTCCGTTAAAATCCACCGTCTTTCCGTCCACTTTGATGGTGATGTTTATGCTTTCTACCAAATTAGACAAGTCATAGCTTAAAGAAATGGGAGTGTATTCTACTGGGTCAAATGGATTACCTTTGGGTAGAAACTTGGATATAAGAGAAGACTTTTCTCCATTGTTGTAACTATGAACCAAGTCGCAATAGACTTCGTAAGAGGATGCGACTTTCCATTTTACGTCAAGTTGACCATTGATCGTGGTACTAGTAAGGCCCAGGAGTTCTACCAATGGACTGCCCTTTAAATTAGCGCTTCCACTATTTTTCTTGAATTTCATTTCATGGGGTAATCCTGTGGTAAGAGTATATCCATGCTTTGCTAGCTCCTTAGCCAGTGTTATGGGGGTGTAATGGGAATCTGGTATTTTTGGTTTGGTGGAAGTCACGACGACAAAGCCATTAATTAAATTATACCAAGAATTGTACAAAGAGCAACTAACCAGCCGAACCCTTTCCGCGCGGATGGGAGGATTCAGATAAGTAGTAAAGTTATTCTTGTCGCTTTCCAAAAAGACGATCATTATATTAGATACGCCAAGGCCACGCCTCCCGCCAGCCCTGCGACTCCTACAAAGACCAATTCATTGTCTTTTTGTTTCTTAGAAGGCTGGTAGTAATTCTTGAACTGAGGCTTTTTCATTCTAAAGTCGGGGTGTGCTTGCGCATAAAGTTTGAAGGCGTAGTCTGTGTTTTCGAAGTTCTTGTCTGCCTGCATTTTGTCTTGGTAGTTCTTATCCAACCAATCCCTGTAAGCTTGTCCTTTTTCATTCCAAGCTGCCACGTCCCGCTGATATTTCTCCAGCGCTAAGTCGTGTCTCTTCCTTTCGGCGGCACCGCTTTTGTCGCCTCTGACTAATCTATCCAAATATTGACCGCCATAATTAGCTCCAGTGAATGCTAAAGCTGCAATGACTCCACCTGCGACTAAGCCAGCCATTATATATTACGTCGTAGGCAGGTACTTTTCCTTTCGTAGGTAATCCTTTAGCATGATAGCCCCGCCTACGGCAGCGGTCATCTTAGCAAAGTTAGCGAAGCTCTTGCTTGGGTCTTCAGTAAAGTCTTCTTTGAGCACTTTCTTACCTACCCAACCAATACCCGCAACAATAGAAGTAATGATAGCTGCTTCTTCAACAGTTTTCAACAACGCGGTCGACATTATATTACAAAGCGAGAAGGTTATTCCATTTCAGGGATCTTACTTTTTCTAACCTCCACAGGTGCGTGATATGTTGCGGCCTCCCACTTTACTTTTGGCTTCGTAGCCCGCCATTGTAAGTAGAGGCTGCCTGCTGCTATAGCGACTCCTAACGCGCCAATGACGTACCCAGGATTGATAAAGGATTCCTCTTCTCTTTCCTCCACCTTTTCCTCCTTCTTTGCTTTGTTCTTTTTATTCATCTCCGCGAGCTTCTTTCCGGCAGCGACTCTGCCCGGAGATTTAGCCTTGGTAATCTTGGTATCTTCTACGGGAGCCTTTTCTGGTTGTTCTTCGGTGTCACTCATCTTATATTAAGGGACTTGAAGGACTTGACAAGTAACTTGATGACGACTTGACAATGACTTGGCAATGACTTGACAACGACTTGACTAAGTACTTGAGAATGACTTAAGGACGACTTGACTAAGTACTTGAGGTGACTTGACAACGACTTGACTAAGTACTTGAGAATGACTTAAGGACGACTTGACTAAGTACTTGAGGTGACTTGACAACGACTTGACTAGGTACTTGAGGCGACTTGATCAGGTACCTCAGTAAGTGCTGCCTGGAAGACCTTTTCAACGTCTCTGTTCTTCTTGAAGTCCTTCCAAGAGGCCGTAAGTTCCTTCAAGTCGACGTGCTGAGCTACGTGAAGTGCCGCAGAGGCGACTGCCATTAACTTACCGCACTTCAAAGACAACCAGCCGCAGGTTATCTTAAGTTCTTGGGCGATGACATAGTCCTCGCTTATGTCCTTCCGCAGTTGCTCCACGTCGTCTATAGGCAGTGCAAGTCCAAGCAATTTAGTTGCAAGTCGGATAGCGGAGTCTGCGACGGCGTCTGTGGTCTTACTTGCAAGGGCAGCCTCGTACCTCTTATGGAACTTCTTAACCTCCTCTTCCGACAACTTGTTAACTTGCTCATGGGTAAGTTCCTTACCTATCATTTCTTTACACTTCCCAGAAGACACAAGGATGTTGAGTTGTTCCTTGAGGTTACTTTCATCTAACTGCGTGGGGACTTCATCTAAGAGCTGCTCAATCTCCATATACATTAGGAGTTAAAGATCTGAGATCTTTATTGAATACGGAAACCTCAAAATCATCTTGGAATGTTGGTGCGTCTTTAAATGCCGCATGTATTCATGCAACTGTTCCTTGCTTATCTCACCACCGTAGTCGCTTAAGATGGTTTCCAGATCAGACTTACTGGGTGTATAAAATACTACGAGAGAGCCTATGTTTTCCCTAAAGGGTTTAGAGACACTGGTAAGCTGCTGGGAAAGCAACCAAACGCTGATATTGTCGTGTCTGCCGCTGAAAGCGAGCTTCACTAATTCGGAGGTGCGCTTTTTTACGTCGTCCCCACAGGCAATGTCATCCAGTATGAGTAAAGTCTGCGTATCTTTAGGGAATTGCTTGTGCCAGAACTTCAAATGGCTGGATAACTCGTTAGGGTCTAAAATATCTACGAAGAAGTCGTCGTCTTTCACTCCTATGCCCGTCCAGGTGCGGTTATTCACGTAGGTGGGGCATAATAACACGATATAGTCGAAGCGGTATCTAAAGGGCCCTAATAGCTGCTCCACGATGAACTGGGTCTTTCCGCAGCCGGTGGGTCCTACTATCAGAGCGTTATAAGGCATGTGATCTGGGTTCATTATATCCCTCCTCTCGAAGGGAACTTGTTCCCTGATATATATGGAGCCAGTGGAAGCAGTGCAAAGAATTGTCGCCGACGCAAAGGATAAAAAAGGCACCATAGAAATGCAAAGGGAGGAGATAAACCGGTTAAAAGAGCGCGTGCAGGAATTGTATGATGAAATGTGCGGTCTGAAGCGTGCAGAACGGTTTGGCGCCTTGTTGACGATGGCGACGTGGGCTAAGGAGTCCGTTAAGGACTTCATTCAATATCCCCCCTAGAATGTTAACAATTAGGTTAGATCTTTGTTAAGGAATAACATACCTCGAAATAAAGATGTCTTAGAATGTTAACAATTAGGTTAGATCTTTGTTAAGGAATAACATACCTCGAAATAAAGATGTCTTAGAATGTTAACAATTAGGTTAGATCTTTGTTAAGGAATAACATACCTCGAAATAAAGATGTCTTAGAATGTTAACAATTAGGTTAGATCTTTGTTAAGATGTTATATAGTGGTTATCGTACTGTTATGTATAGATGGACTGCGCGGCGTGTAAAAAGAAGTTTAGCTCCAAGCAAAGACTACAATACCATGTCCGTAATGGTGTTTGCACAAAGAAATTGAGTAAAGTTTGTAAGGATTGTGGTAAGGAATTCAGTACTGTTCAAAAGATGCGACAACATCAGGACAAGCGTATTTGCATACTTTGCAAGGGCTGCAATAAGGAATTCCCTTTGGGAATGCAGCAACACTTAAAGAGAGGAGTTTGTGATCAGACCAGGCAGTGTGGTTTCTGCAATAAGATACTTAGTAGTCGACAACGTCTTCAAACGCACCGGAAAACGCATGAACTAAGTTATAAGTTCCACTTTAGGAGCTACGACTTAGAAGGCGTGGATTGCTACCAATGTGCGGATTTGATGAGTCGCTGCCCGCATAAAGAGGATTACTTAAGGAATCGCATAGATTACCATAAGAAAATAGTCCGTACTTTCCCCTCCTTTGAACGCGCCGAAGGCGTTCCGTGGACTAAAAGGGAGTATTGGAGGCAGGAGTGTGATCGCTGTGGTTGTGTCAGAGAAGAAGAACATATCTTCAACTGCTTAACAATTACTTAACCTAATTGTTAACATTCTAAGACACTCTTTGAAATAGCTTCCGGGTGTCTTAACAAAGATCTAACCTAGATGTCAACGTTATCAGACATCTTTTTTTTTGAGGTATGTTATTCCTTAACAAAGATCTAACCTAATTGTTAACATTATTGGGTGTCTTTATTTCGAGGTTCCCAGTGTCTTAACAAAGACTTAACCTAGATGTCAACGTTATCAGACATCTTTTTTTGAGGTATGTTATATGCTAGCCTACGCAGCTGCCTTTCTGGGAGGCATTCTAATTACCCTTTCAATATATGGACTGTATTACTTGCGAACTACCTGCCGACTGCATTACAACTCCCAAAACACGTAAAAAATACGCCTGCCTTCATTGCGACAGGGTATTCTCCGAAGGATCCTTTGTGGGGCATTGGTGCTCTGCGGAGCAGCGGACTTTAACAGACGTCCTTACGAATGCAGAGGACTCTCAGGCTCATACTTGACTACGTCAAATGCCCACCTGCCATCCTTTTTACCATGACTCATAACATGGGTAACGTCCTGCCCTTCGATGGCGTACCTTATCCTATCGGGCGCCCAAAGGGTGTATGTTCTTTTTTTATTCTTTAAGACCAAGCGCAGGCGGTCCAAGTCTTCGAAGACCACATAATTCTTTATCTCGTAGATTTCCCCTATTCCTAAATCCTTCCAGTGTGTTTGGATGAACTTTAACTCGTTAAATTTATCCTTGCCCATATATTCTATGAAATATCTTTAAGTGTGTTGCCAAAGTCTCCGAGGTTTTAAAGACCTTACAACACCACCTGCAGGGAATTCGTAGGTGTTCAGCATACGCAGTGATCTCCCTGCAGATTTCGTCGTAGTCGCTGCCTACGAGCACCTTATAGCCGTTTTCTTCATACCTCTGTAAGAGTAGTTGCTGATCTTCAGATAACCTGCCGTTGCCTTTCGGGGTCTTTAGCTCTATGCAGAATCCACAGTAATGTGTATGCGCATTCAAGATCATTAAGTCGGGTTGACCGCGTTGATATCCTTTCTGCCAGCACTTTATACGTTTGCCAACCGAATCCTGCAGTTCACCCAGACCAGGGGCTATGAGCATTTGGGGGTAAAACCTGCGGATGTAGTCCACTACCTTTTTATGCAGGTCAAACTCATTTTCTATTTTGAATACCAACTTGTTTGGACCGTCAAAGCGCCTTTCTATTTCATACTTACCTGTTTTCCTGAGGGTAGGGAGAACTTCCTCTAAAACCCAATCCTGGAATGTCTCTGCCGTTGGCATCTTAGAGCTAAATATCAACTGATACAACCCAGATTCAGTTACGTACAGGGAATTAGGCTGTGAATAAGAGGGGAGGCGATTCACCTCCACTCTAAGTTCGCTAAGCTTTACCTTGTATTTATCGCAAACATGCGCCTTAATTGCATCTTTTGGGCGCTCGTAACCCAGCGCTAGCGCCACTTCCTTTGCTTTGAAGTACAAAGTTTCGCCTTGCACTATGCATTGCAGTTTGGTTTCGTGGTTTTGAAATACGCGAAGCATTGTATATATAGCATATTTTTTATGGCCATCAATAGGCAACACTCTTTAGCTGATTCATTTCTACGCTCAGTTGCGCGTCAGACACCACGAAAACGTAGCAGTTTATTTTGTCGCCGTCGCCCGCACTGGCGTTTTTGGTGCGCTTGATCTCCAATGTTATGCCATCCTGCGTATTTACTAGACGTAAGCCCTGACCGTGCATAGATTCGTCGTTGATGGTGCGCATATCAATCCACAGCGCGTACTTATCATTAAAGAATTCCTCAGGGCTAATTTGGTCGCCAAACTTGCGCTTTGCCTCCCTGTACACGTCTGCGGGCTTTATCCCCTGGGAGTAAACCTTGTTTGGGACTCCGTTGATATTCACGCCGACGTTAGTAATGTTGGGGTTATGAAAGGCTTCGGAGTCGCGCTTACCGGCCTCGTAGGGTTTGGCGAACACCAGCATCAACCCCGTAAGACTTCTTCGGGGGAGGTTAATGCTTTGGTTGATAACCTCATCCGTCTTATCCAAGAAGCTAAATGTCTTATACATCACTACGTGGTCGTAAAGGAATGCCTTTCCGGCGCTATATTCCATGCCAGCGCTACGGGCCAGCTCTTCGCTGTATACCGTTTCGTACTGCAGCTCTAAGTTGGTAATAGAGTATGGGGTTGTTGTGGTAAGTGCAGTGCTTAGCCCACCAATGATGTTATTAGCATCTGCTAAGGTTACTTCAAACTGTAGCTCGGATAACTGTCTTGGGTAATACACACCGTGATTCGTAATCACTTCAAAGTCCAACGGTATGACATACTTACTACCATAGGCGGTCTTTATTCGCTTTGCGTCTGCCACTGCGGTTTCTCCGCTGCCGTCAGTAGGTTGCGTTTTCGTAGGTGTGCGGACCTTACGTAGGATGACACTACCAATTCCTTGTTCTATCCTTTGCGCGCGGTCAAAGGCTGTCAACCATAAGTCTTTGTACGTGGTATACAGATCGTACCTATTTAAGTCCAGCAAGGATTCCCCGGCGAACTTTACGCGCATCTTAGAAACAATGTTGCGACCCACGTTGTTAACGATAATCCTTTCATCTGTGGGGCTTGACTGCACCGCTAGGTCGAACCTTAAAGCCAAGGTGCCAGGAACTAAGACTAGGTTATCCGTTAGGCGGGGCACGCCTACGTACAGCGTTTCTCCAGGTTTAGCGCTGCTGGGGGTAAAGGTGACCCGGTGAAAGGTGCGTTCTGCTTTCAGTCCGCCAACCTGCTTAGGTAATATGTTGGGGTTTAACTTTGAGCTTATCATATATAATGGAAGTAGAAGGAACGGATTTCGATCCCCTTACCGAAGAAGGTCAAGTCGACATTAACGACGAAGAATACGACGCATGGACTAAAGGCGCGGAAACCGACCCCCTAATCTACGACATGGCCCTAGAAAACACGTACGGCAGTAGGTGGAAAAGCTTCAAGACCTCCTTGAATCGCATGTGGCACGAAAAGAACCCGGGTAAGTCCGCCCCCGAGTACATAGAACTTCGAAACATGGGTGAGCAGGGAGCAACCGCGCGGGAAACCGTAGAGTGGGCAACGCAAGAGCTAACGCAGCGCTATTCCCACTTCGAGGCCGACGACGTAAGGCTCACAGAACGCGGAAACAAAGTCCTCATAAGCGTTCAAGACATGAGATATCCCGACAAAAACCGTTGGACCAAACCACAAGTCCTCTTTGACGAAAATGGCTCGGTCAAGGTTAACGTGGCAAGATTAAGAGGCTTTCAACTAGCTACCAGAAGTGCGTTAGAAAGGTTGGGAGCCCTGAATGAAAGGGTCGCACTAGAAAAACACGCCGAGGAACTACAAGAAACGTTGAAGGAAAAGGAAGCAAATTACGAAAAACAAATACGGCAGCTAACCGATGCTCACAAGAAAGAAACCAAGGGCAAGAACGAGGTCATACTGCAATTCAGGCGAGAAGCTGAAACGGCTTTAGACGAAAGAGACCAAGCCCGACACACCTTCAATCTTGCTCTAAAAGACCTGGATATGAGCAAGGAAGAAGCTAAAAACTTGCATATCACCATAACCGGCTCTTTAGAGAAACGGCGGCAGTTGGTTGCCGAAATTAACACTAAGGAAGAACAAATCCGGCAAAGAGATCAGGCCATCGAAGACCTGGAGGGGCAAATAGAGCGGCAGCAGGAAATAATCAACGACCAGACTCGTCCCGAAGAGGAAAGGGAGGCAGCTCAAAGGGAATCAGAAACCCTTCAGGTACACCTTGCGGAATTACAGGCGCAAAAGGAAAACCTGGAAAAGGAGCTGGGGCTTACCACCAAGGAAAAGGTAAAAAGAGCCCTTTTGAAGTATGGCGTTCCGCTGGCGTTTGCGGTCGCTATTTCAAGCGTAGTAGGAGTTATCCTATCCGCGCTTAAGGCTACAGGCGCGGGCGTAAAGAAATTAGGCAATGGGCTGACGGACTTGGGAAAAAAGATGGCAGCCGGCTTGCCTGGGCTGCTGGGTTCGGTTGTTTCCTTGGCACTTAGGGCTGGCGGAGAACTGTTGAAGTTCGTGGGGAATAACATTTGGATCTTGGTTGTCGCTATTGGGGTGGTACTCCTGAAGAAGCTAGGTCGATGAAGGGACCTTGGATTTCCTGTCCTTAGAATTGCTGCGCTCTTTCCGCGTCCTTGATTGAGGATGATGAAAGATAGTATTTGCGCCGCCCTGATAATTTGGGGCTAGCGGCAGCACGCTCATAGTGGAAATGGGTTTATGACTCCAAACCGCATCGATAATATTGCTACCCACGCCAATGCTGTTTATCCTTGCGCTGCCCGGCGTCGACCCATCGTTGCTACCGTCATCAGGAAATATTTGTAACTTAGCATATTTACAATTAATTACCATATGAAACGTGACCGGCGTCAGATCTTCTCCGCTAAATTTGTTTGGCTCCATCGAAAAGTGGGTCGCTCTTCTGCTGTTCGGGGAAGTTCGATAGGGGGGCAAAGGCTCGTCATTCTCATCGACAAGCCTAAACCCCACATTCGCGCTCATTCCCGTGTTAATGCTAATGGTGCAAATGACTAACGCAGGACCTCCAACTTCAACCCACATTCCCATATCAAACCACTCATGCCTTGCGTACTCCTTTACGTCTAAGTAGTGAACGTAATGCGTTTCACTTAAATGCGGATTCATATAATTTAAGAATCACAGATTCTCACAGGCTTAACACTGTAAGAGTGCTGATGGTCGCGTGATTATAAGGTCGATCTCTTTGATCTTCTATGCTATTTATGCACGCCGACGCCGTGTCATCTACGCGTATTTGCAACTTTACCTTCCCATGGCAATCAGCAACCATGTGAAAAGTCCAAACCGAGAGATTTTCGGTGCTGGTGTCGGGCGGCTCTACCGAGAAATGTGTAGGCTCTCTGTTGTTTGTCTTCGCGCGCATGGGCTGTAATACTCCATTGTCGTCGCAGAAACGAACTCCTACGTTTGCATCACTCGCCGTACCAATGCAAATACTGCATATTATCAGCTTCTTTCCTGAGTAGTTCAGATCCACGGACATGCCCGTGACATCAACCCAAGATGCTTGGGTGTATTTTTTCTCGCCTGTGTAAGTCGTATAAACGCAATCTACTCCAGTTACGTAGGGGTTGTTCATCGCCATATATAATAGCTCAGACCAATGCTTGCAGCTGCTAGACCGGCTTTTAATAAGTTATGGTCATATTCCTCAGGTATCGCAGGTAGGACCTTCTTTGATGGTTTCTTAACTGTGGGTAGCTTCGTTTCGTGTGACTTTTTTGGCTTCTCTACGAAGTGAGGAATGTTCCTAAGAGTGTCAGAGTTCACGTCGTTCACCCCAAACTTCATATCCTTAGTAGCTCGCTGCAGTTTGTTGTTGTATCCTACTACAGAACCAGTATTTATATATAAATTACTAGGCATTAACCAACAACCCGGGGCTACTGCATAGTCCAACCTCGCCTTAGAATTTTGTATGGCTAGTTGGTAACGCTGTACGCCCTTGCTAATGTCGCCCTCCAAGATTGAACTTTCAAATAAGATCAAGGCTTCGGCTCGCGTTTCTTCTGCGGCGCCAGTATTTCCGATTATGCTGGATCGGGTGTTTACCTGAGCTCCAAGGATAGAATACACGTAAGCTTCTATGCTGCGGTTTAAACGGGCAAGGCCGGCTTTGGTTAGTCCTTTACCTTCTGGGGGTATGAAATTAAGATATTGCTTTGTTTGCTCGTCGTTGGTAATTTTGATAATCAGTGGATTAGCCCCTGCATACTTACCGCCCTCGTCTTTGAACAAAGGTCCGTCTCTAACTTCCTTAGTGGTCTTAGCGTTTGGTTCAAAGAAGGTGCTACTGTCGTGAGTTTCTTTGTGATACCCAGTGTTCCATCGTAGATTCAACGCATGAACTTCCTTATCACTTAGCTCGTGTCCACCAATCCCCCAATAAGCCCAAATATGCCCCAGACCATTGTTAGCGCCGGCAGTGCATCGGAAATCCTTCCCTACAACGTCAAACTCCTTACAAAGTCTGTCATAAGCCGGCACGCTGTATTTATTATCTCTTGGACAAAACGTGGCATCTCCCGGCAGCGCAATAACACCCATTTCATGCAGTATTCTTCTAACCGTGAAGTGAAAATGAAACATAAATATTGAATTCTTCATCAAGCTTGCGCTTACACCACAGCCGCTAGTGGCACACCAAACTGCAAAGTTTAGTTGCTGCGGCCAATAACGCATGTTAGGACCACTTAACCATTCATGAGATTCCTTAGCGGTGGTATGAATAATGGGTACGTCTTTGAAGATATCCCGCACCTTTAACGGAAAGGAATGCTTGTTAGAAATCCGCATGTTCAGCGTTAGGTCCAAGCTTGGGTGTTTATCAAATGAAACTGCGGGTATCGGATAAGTACTGGTACCAAGCAATAATTCCTTTGACCAACTGGGTTCAACATGCGTTGGCGCTGGCGTTGGCTTATGCATTGGCGAATGCTTCAGTTGATCGTCTATTTGATTAACCAGCGTAGGCTTCAAATCCTCGTTGCTGTACATCCTAGAGCCGTTATAGTAAATACCATCGGGTCTTCTTTCGAACTTACTGGGGTCTGCATGTGGAAACATCTTCCTAAATGCTCTCCAATTCCAGTAATCCCGGTTGTCGTGATGTGGCTGCTCCTCAATATCATTCCCAAAAGCGTCGTACATTAGTATATATAATGGATGTTATACCATCAGCGCCTCCACTTTATCCTGAACTTCCTAAGGAACCTAACGAATTAAACGCTGAAAACTTTCGTCTGAATAAAGCGAACTTAATCCTGGCTTACTTGGAAGGGCAGACAAAACACTATGAAAAAGTTAGAAAAAAGTACGTCAGAGCCCGGAGTACGCTACATAAGATTTCGATAACTTCAGGGTCCATATCTGTTGTGTTAACGGGCTCCGGCGTTGCTACTTCGCTTACTGGACCCGGAATAGTCGTTGGCGTTCCTTTGGCCAGCGTTGGGGCAGCCTGTGGTATTATTTCGGCTGTTGCTACGGGCATTATGAAACAGTTGTCAAGCAAAATATCAAAACACGACACGACAATAGCTCTGTCAAGGGCTAAAGTAAATACGATCACTGACCTTGTCTCAAAGGCTTTGCGTGACAGAAAGATAGACGACGTAGAATTCTCGCTTATCTTAGCCGAAGAGGAAAAGTACGAGAAATTAAAGACGGACATAAGGAATAAAAAAACAGTCGTAAGAGATCTTTCCGAGGAATCTCGCAAAAAGATCTACCAGGAGGCAAAAGAAGAGCTTCAAAGAAAGCTTGCTCAGTAAACATCTGCTTTGAAAAAAGCAAGACAGGATTCTATTTGCATATTGAACGCCGGCTGTCTGGTTCATATGCAAATTAATTTCACAAATCTATTTCACAAATGTGAAACGTTTTCACAAATGTGAAAGAAAATTGTGAAGGTTTTGATTGGCTGAAAACATATGACGTAATCGTTCACTATCTTCTTGGAATCCATCCTAACAGGGGGTGGTTGGGGTCTATCTTGTAAAATATTTCGTAAATTACGTCAGGGTAATAAGGAATATCCTTATCCAGCCGACAAAACATCCACTCGGCTTTTGTCATATCAGAAACCTCAGGAATAGACTTACCGGTAATTTCAGACAAAAGATAGGGAATAGCTTTGTAATATTTCCCTAGTTTTAATTTTTTCAATGTCTTCCGTAGACTTTGTGGGGTTGGCTCTTCTAAATGGTCTATGATTTTCTTCTTTACTTCGTTGTCTAAATATACCGGTCGATAACCTTGGATATGACTCATCCAGTCCCTAAAGTATTTTATTCTCTCGTATGGGGTCTTCTTACGACCTCCATTGGCATAATATTGCTCTTTGGTAGCATTTGGTACGGCATTACGAATATTCTTACCACATTCGTAACACTGTGCTGACGTGTCGTCTTCTATTTGCATTTTCTTGTCACAACAAACATACTTATTTGGTGGTGGGGTAACAAACTTGGGTTTCAAGCACTTTACACAGAAATCATAAGCAAACTCTTTACAATCTTCGCACCCCATATATAGACTAACATATTTGCGCTGTTGCCCTCAACCACACTTGGAGTGGGGGTCGTCCGTAGGTGGATTTTTGACGCGGGTCTTACCCCGTGTTGAGATTGCGCTGGAACCCCCATTCCCTATACTACTGGCGATACCAAAGCGTGCATTGCTAGCTGTCAGCCTTGCTGCTGGCATCGGATCAACGATTAGTCTTACCATACTTGGCGCGATTGGCAGAGGAATCCTTGGCGTGACCCTCGTGTCTGACCCAAGCAAAAGCTTCGATAACTTTGCGAAGCTAGCTGCCACCCTTTCCACCACTACTTTTATCATTCTCTTATTGATACCTGAACAGGACCTCCTTACCGCCATTAGGAAGGCAAAAGCTTCTAAGGATATGATATAATGTCGTCTGGCATATTGAAAACCTTTGAAGAGGCTTCTATCATTACTTCCGTCGTTGCGGGCATCGGTTGGGTAGGTAGGAAAGTCATTAAGGAAGACTTTACTGACGACCCCAGTAGGAACATCGCTAACTTCGCTAAGATGACCGCTGCCGTAGCGGGCAGCATTGCCCTTAAGGACTACCTAACGAAGGAAAAGTACATCCCTAATGTATAAATGGCTACCTTAGTCGCAGGCGGAGTTATCGCAGCTTTAGCATTCACTGGAGCTAATTATGGCGGTCAGTATTTGGATAGGTTGGTCCGAGGCGACAAAAGCGGAGAATCGGCCGCTGAGAGGAAGAGACACGACTTGGCGCTGGAAAAGTATCAAAGGGACGTGGCTGCTTGGAACGAAAAAAGACAAGCTTACAGGGATTGGTTGGACAAGAACAACCAAGACAAAATGCAGGCGAGTAAAAACTTTGAAAATACGGACTACGCCTTTAAGCTCTATGCGCAAGCATACCCGGAGGCATTGACGGGGTTAACAAGGCCTCAGTTTAAGAATTACTAGCAGCCATCGAAGAAACAAAAGAACAATGAGCTGGTATTCGTAGGAGTTGGAGGGCTGGCCGGAGGCGCCGCCTTGGCGTATTTCTTCTAATATGTGATCGTCTTTTTGGAAAGCGACAAGAATAACTTTACCACGTATTTAAATCCCCCCCATCAAAGCCCATGAGGTTCGGCTCATAAGTTGCTCTTCGTACAATTCTTGGTATAATTTGATCAATGGTATGGTCACCGTACTTAAAACGCCTGGCAATTATCAAGGTGATATGCTACCCGATGGACATTACACACCAATCACCCTTGCTAAGGAGCTCGCCAAACGCGGTTATACTCTCACCACAGGATTGCCACACGAAATGACCCTCAAACATAATATGTCAAATCATTCAGTAACTTTTGGAAAGTTTGACCCATTGGGATCTTTATTATGTGCCTCGGGTAAGACGATTACCAACACGGCCATACCCGTGAATTGGAAAGTCGCATCCTCTTATGAAGTCTATTGCGATTTGGTCCATAGTTACAGCAATGGAAAAACATCTTTTCTTATGTCTAAGTTTCCACCCAAAGGTCATCCATTTGACCTGGTAGAATGCACCCCCATTTCTTTGAGCTATGACTTGTCCCGCGAATTGGTAGAAAGCGTAAACATCACCATTAACGTGGATGGAGAGACGGTGGATTTCAACGGACGCAAGATCAATCTCGTCCTGGAATTCATATAATGGGTCGAACTGAGGACAAACTTAAAAGGATTTACTATGGGCCTGAAGGCTATTGGAGAGGAGCGTCCGCTATCAAGAAACTCGCGACCGCGGCCAGGGTATCAGAAAAAACGGCTAAGAACTGGTTAAGAAAACAAACCCTCTGGCAGGGGTATCTTCCCGTGCCCAAGTACATTCCCAGATCCAGCTTCACCGTAAATGCCCCCAATGAAGTTCATCAGGCGGATTTGCTTTTCTTACCGCACGACAAGGTGAGAAAAAAGACCTATAGATACGCTTTGACCGTAGTTGATATCGCAAGCAGATACAAGGACGCCGAACCCATAACCAGCAAGGATTCTGGGGAAGTCGCAGAAGCCCTAAGTAGGATTTATAAGCGCGCTTTGAAATGGCCTAATCTGCTGCAAGTGGATGCGGGGACGGAGTTCATGGGCGTGGTTACTAAGACCCTGAAAGACCACGGCACTAAGATTAGGAGAGCCGAAGCTGAGTACCACAGGGGTCAGAGCATCGTCGAAAGATTCAATAAGACCCTGGCCGAGCGTCTCTTTGGATTCCAGTATTGGAAAGAGCTGGAAGATCCATCCAAACGCAACAGGGAATGGACTCAGAGACTCCCCCAGGTCATCACGGCTTTAAACAACGAAGTGGCCAGGGCTACGGGAATGAGACCCAAGGATGCCATAAAGAAGAAACACGTGGAACACAAGTCCTACGTCAGAAGTTCAAGGGCGGTCTTCCCCCAGGAAAAGAGAATAGGCGATGTCACGGTTCGATATCTCTACGAGCCGGGTGAATTAGAAGGAGGATCCAAAAGAGCTACGGATCCTAATTGGTCTTTGGAAACTTATCAGATCCGAAGTGCGATAGCTAAGAAGGGTCAGCCCATCTTGTATTATCTTCACGATGGTCCCACGCGTGGGTTCGTCAAAGAAGAACTGCTTATCGTGTGATGTCCGAATGCTATCGTATGGATACCATCGTCGCACATCCACCTCTTACCGTCAAATGCTGACAGTGACACCTTCTCCTGCGTAACGCTGTGTATTTGATGCCCATAGCTGCGTAGGCTGTTCATTTTATGCCGCTGCTCCTTGCGCGTACGTAATACATTCAAGTAGGACTCGTGTGTGATGTCCTTCTTAACCACGTACTTTTTTACGCCTTTTGCTTTCTTCTCCACGCCGTCCAGCTTTAACACGCTGTACATCTTTGGCTTCAGGCCTACGTATTCCACAATGGGCTTGCCTGACATCTCGTCCTTCATCTTCCCAATTACCTTCTTGTTTTTCGCGGAGTAGAGGAAGTGCTCCTTGGGGTAACCGGAGGTGTCGTACTCGTCTATGTCCTCTAGGCAGTCTTCGTAGATATCCTCCGTCTGCACTTCGAGGATTAAAGAGTCGGTGTCCGTGTACAGGAGGTGGCAGCGGTCTCCGTACTTTGGCCTTAGCTTGTCGTAGTAAAACTCGTACATGAGCAGCTTCGACAGATCCAGCACCGTAAACCCCGTGTAGACGGGTTTATTCAGGAAGAGGTTCGCTTTCTTCATATGAATCACGTAGAAGTTAAGCATTTCTACGTATCTGACGAACCCTGGCTGCGACACGTACACCTCCGCTTCTTCGCGGGTTCCTGCAATCTTGATGCTAACGCGCTTGCGGATGTTCTCCATCGTCTTACCAAAGACTGAGTTGTTCATTAGTTTGAACAGGTTCTTCTCAAAGTCGTTCTTCGCTGCTGTGCGCTTCCGGGTGTTGAAGTCGATGTAGGGCTGCATCCAGGGTTCCTGCGTGAATTTCAACACGCGGTGAATCCTTTTGACGCGTAAGCCGTGTCGCACATAGAACTGCAGGTTGCGGTAATGCACGACGTACTTCTCCTTGTCCATCAGGTTCATCGTCAGCCATAACGAGCCACAGCGAAAAAACTTTGCGAACAGCAGGGGTACCAGTTGCTAAGGTGTGACGTCATAATCTGGTTATATTGTGGTTTCAATATTTCAAGATCCTAATATAGTTTGGCGCGAATTACGAAGTAGAACGTAGGTCAAGAATTCAACTAGCAAAGTGGCGTACTGGTCGAAAGCCTGCTGCTGGCTTGAAGGAAGGCTGTTATCCAAGGAGAAAGGGATTTCAGTAACCTGCCAGAGTTTTTGCAGCAATTTTAAGGCAAAGGAAGGAAATAGATCTTGAAATACAATAGATATCAACGAGAATAGCAGACTTTTCGATTTCCCGCCAAACTGCGTTTATGTCCTAGTCAGGCACAACAGAGTCCGAAGGTATTTCGCAAATGCCTGATAAACGCTCATGTTTAAATCTATAATTTACTTTAAGTAGAACAACCCAGAGGTAAGTTTCTGATATGCGGTTCTCATGACTTTAAAGTTCAAATTTGATTTTATCTAGTATTAAAATCATTTTAGTATACATCTGTACCCGAGTGCTTCGGGCATATTGATTATGCTTAGCTGGTTCATCCAGCATGAAGTCTTGGTCAATTGTGATTTTTCAGAACCTGAGTGCTTCGGGTATATTGAACTTAACTGTTCTCTATGCTTAGCTGGTTCATCCAGTATGAAGTCCTGGTCGACTTGTGATTTTTCAGAGCCTGAGTGCTTCGGGTATATTGAACTTATCTGTTCTCTATACTTAGCTGGTTCATCCAGTATGAAGTCCTGGTCAATTGTGATTTTCCAGAGCCTGAGTGCTTCGGGTATATTAAACTTATTTGTTCTCTATACTTATCTGTTTCATCCAGCATGAAGTCCTTGCCTGAGTTGGTTATTTTGTCGAACGAAATAAAAGCTTTTCGTCGTACAAAAAATGATAATTTAATTCAGGTAGATTGCAGTAAGATTTTTTTTTTTTTCAAATTGTTCGAAAAACATCTAAAATATGGTATTTATTCGATGCTTAGAGAAGAAAAGAAATTATCCCTCAGGTATACCTCGAGTATGATCTGGCCACGGGGACGGCTGGGGTCAAACGTTCGGTCACGACATTATTGTATTGTAGTGTTGTAGTGTTGGAATAATAGCGCATTGCAGCTATGTAAAATTTGAACTCATATCTATTTTAAATATGTTTTATCATGCCGTGAAATTAGAAAAGAAAGATGAAATCTCGAAGTATTACTATTCTTTTAACATTGCGTTACCATAAGCATTTACAAAATCTGTCACCGGAGTATCACTTATATTCAAGCAGGAATGTCTATACATTATATATACCCCCAACCCCCAACTGGTCAACTATACCCCCAACTATACCCCCAACAGATGGGCATTCTAAAAGATACCCATCTGTTGGGGGTCTTTTGGTTGCTAAGAACGTGTGGCTCGTTATGCCTGTATGGCTTGTAATTGGGGCACATTCGCTGCTGCAGCGGGGACAGCTGCGCAAAGGGTATTTCCACGGCCTCTGGTGCTAGGGGGAACTCGTTGTGGGCGTCATGCAGGTGCTCGGGGTATTCCAGGTCCACTTCCAGGATGAATCCTTTGCGGCTGTCCGGCCTTACACGTAAGTAGTAGTCTATCTCCCGTGGCTCCGCCCATTCAAAGTCCCTTACTGGTAAATGCTGCGACATTGCCCAGCCGTAAAGGTTGTTGGCGTCCAGGTAGAAGATGTAGGTGGTTGGCTTCTCCGGGTCGTGCTCTACGAGGGGATTGTTTGCTTTTGCGTAACGTCTGCTTGGCCCGCAGACGCCGCCACGAATGCCGTCTTCCAGAAACCGGTACATGTCGTACTCGGTTAGCAGATCCAGTTGTGCGTTCGTCTTCTTTAGCAGGGCGCTCCAGGAGAGTCCGGGTGCGGTGTATAAGTTCGCGGGGTCTAACCCGTAGTATTCCATGGCCATCTTTCTGAAGCTTTGGAAAACGTCGGCAAGCAGGACAACGTCAGAGCGTAGGTAGATGTCGTGATAGTCGCCCATCGTTTGGCAGTCGTACTTCTGCCACACGTCTAACGCATGCTGGTACTCCTCGTCCTTTATACCGGATTCTGTTAAGGTGCTGTAGAAGCGCTCTTTGGGCGGTAGGGGCTCCTCGAATCGCTCCCAGGAATCCATGTACTCATATGGGTACACTCCCTTGCGTTCTGCGGCGTATTGTTGGGATATTAGGAACTCTGTGTTGTATTTAACTAAGTTTGCTAGGGAGTCCGCCATGAACTGCTGCGAGTCTAGGAACTTCAACTTGCCCACGGTTACGGACATGTAGCGCTCTTTGTTATTGGGTATACACTTGACGTCGGATCCGTCCGTGCCCTGAAGGAGCAGGTGAGAATCGTAGCCGCGGAGGTCGTGGAAGAACACGGGGATCTCCATATCGGGGTTAACGCATGAGTTACACTTCCAGTGGACGGCGCCGATGTATTCACCCGTAACTGAGCAGTAGTCAAGCACCTTATCCATGTAGAAGTCCTCCACGAATCTCTTATTACAGTAAATGCAGTGCGTCGATGGTTTACCGGGCTTCTCTCCTTTCTTTGCGTACTTCCCACAGGAGTGCTTCTCCTAGGTATTTTCCCTCCTCGTCCCACGCAGCAGCAGTAAGGGGGACTCGCGGTCGATGTCGAAGATTTACGGGTTTTACAGGCGGTCTAAGGAACGGGTCGGCTTGGGAAATGCCCGTGTGTCGCGCGTTGAGTCCCTTACTGCTGCTATGTTGGGAATCAAAGGTAGCCGAAACGATGGGCAAGGTCGCAAATGGGGGTTAAGATATTCCTTAGATATAGATGGACACCATCACAAGCATTCGTAACAAAACTGTGCGCCGACTGCGAACTCAGGTGTTGGATCGCCTGGATGCGGACTTTGCCTTCACGACGTTTATGGAGGGAGATACAGATGAGACGATGAGCGAGGAAAGAGCAGAAAGGATAATTGACTTAATGCCCGAAGGTAATTACCGTCTGGAGTTGACGTTTATAAAGTATTTAGACGGTGAGTGGATAATAGAAAAGGGGCGTAATCCAATACGGGCGTCGGGTAAGCAAGGCTTGTTCGTGCTGAATAAAGACACCAGACCGGGAGCGCTAGTAGGTGTGGACATGCTGTTCTACGAGGTTGCTTACCCGGTTACCGTAGTTATATACGGCGCGTACGAGATTAAAAAACCGGATGTTAAGAAACTCATACCGATGCGGCATCCCGGTAACTGCGTGGGTAAGTTGGTTAGAGAGTTCTTTGAGGATTCCTCTAGGGGTGGTAAGTTAACTTTAAAGAGAAGAGAAGCCATCAGGAAATGGGAAAACGCCACTTATAAGACTGGAGGAACGATAGACAACATCAAGAAGTTAGAGGTTGCTTTAGAAAGGCGCATACACGTGAAAGACATCACCGACGGCTTCATTTACTCCGGGACGCACAAGTATGGGGGCCGGGGTGCGCCTATCGTAATTTACCAGCATAACGCACATGCGTGGAGGGAGTTAAGGTTCCCAAAGAAGAAAGAAACGCGCGTTTACAAGGAGTCACCGCTTGCAGAACTAATGCACGAGAATTCTATTTGGTTGATGGATGCGGAGGGAAGTCAATTTATGACCCAAGATGGTACTTTGTATCGTCCTGAAGTGGAACAGCTGCGCATTCGAAGCGCCTGCGAGACTTTAGGAGAAGACTTCTCTGACGAGGTCCTTAGTAGTCGCAGTTTGGACTTCTTAGCCGCAAAGAGAAGAAACGGGTGGAAATCCACGCCGGAGGAGTTCAAAGATATAGCTAAAGCTTGTGTAGAACACGGTCACGGTGGTCTGTGGAACATGGAGTACGATGAAGACGAATACGTGTCGCTGGATATGAAACATTGTTACCCCTGCAAGCTTCAAAGGTCTAGGAGATTGTAAGGAATATTACGACCGTTACGGACATCCAGACTCCCAATTCTTTAGGGTGTCCTTAGACGGCACCTACGATGCGCCAGCAACGGGGTTCGTCAGGCTAACATCTTGGAAGTTGGCTAAAGACTTACATCCCATAATTTACGCATGGTACGGAAAGCATCTACAAGAGAAAGAATGGATACCCGTACCGTTGTTAAAGTTCCTCGAAGAACGTAAACTACTCACCTACACCGCGCATGAAGCCATACTTTGCCATAGCGCCTACACGAAGTGGTTGCCAGAACACAACCCCACCGCGAGGATTGTCATAGGAAAGTTCACGCAAGGTGCTAAGGAGGGTGAAAAACATATGCAGCGACGCCTAATAACGGACGAAGGCGAACTAAGCTTCCTCATCAAGCGCGCCCACGACCAAGGAACAATGGTGTCCGTGGAGAAATGGGATTATTTCATAGAAGCCGAGCAGAGAGAACGTAAGTGGAATGCTTTGTGTTACTACCAGGACCATCGACCGCAGTATTACCATCTGCGTGCCAGCATGCTCGCATATGCGCACATTAACCTATTAGCGATGCTCCTGCGGTTTGACAAAGAAGACATCCCGCGAGTAGCTACGGATTCATTGTACGTGAAACCGCACGTATTGGAAAAGATGAAAGAATTCTACACTGCCGACGAACTCGCAGAAAGTGGGCAGTGGCGCGTCAAAGATGAAGAGATCAAAGCTTGGAGAGGCCGCGTAGAATATCACGGAAAACACACCCAGGGCACCGTAACCCCCACTGCGGACCCCCTACCTTCAGTTGCCGACCCCATTTCCTACCAACGCTTCTCTTACCTCTACGGTACGGGAGGCAGCGGTAAGACGACGCGTGTGTTAGAACTCTTTCCTAAGATAAAGGTGCTAACGCCAACGCATCGTTTGGAAAGAGAACTCTGCGAAATGGGCCACGACGCGCAGACCTACCACAGCTTCTTTCGTTGGAATGGCCAAAAGTGGGTACCTGAAGCCATCCACGACATACCTCCGGTGATACTTTGGGATGAGATTTGCAGCCGTACCTTTAGAAATCCTCAAAGAATTCGTAGAATTCCTCCTTGGAAAGTGTCAAGTAATATTCTGGATCTGGTGCTGAGCAGCAAACGCGCAGCACAGTCTCGCATACAAAAGGATTTGCTAAATATACACCGAGAGCGCTTCCCTACGCATCCCGTACCTGTTTGTTATAAACCCCACGACACCCGCATGCAAAAAAGAGACGTCTGGGTACCTGGTACCGACATCCAACTGCAGAACGCAGTTACCCACGATAAAGCCTGGGTACCCATAGAAAAGGTGGAAAGAATTACCTCCCATCCAGACTGGCGCTTGGGTTATTGCATGACAGTCCATAGTGCGCAGGGGCTTACCATAAAAGAAACGCTGTGGATCATAGACCAGCGGCTGTGTTGGAGCAACCTTATCTACGCCGCCGTAAGCCGCGTAGAATATGCCAAACAGTTAAAAAGAGCCTGGGGGCCGCAACTGCGTTACGACCGCACCCCAGAAGACATAGCAAAGGACAACATTGCCAAGAAACTCCTTCGCTACAAAAGACACGACGAAGAGAAGGGTCATGTCTTTGACTTATGCGTAGGACGACGTCTATAAGAAAGGGGCAAGGTGTGCCAAATGTAACATACCTCTACTATGGAGGTTTGACCCAAATGACGATCAGCAGTTCTCTGTGGATCGTATCAACAACAAGCGCGGGCATTGCAGAGGCAACGTAAGACTGACATGCCTAGAGTGCAATCGGGCGCGTGGAGCAGCACTACTCTGAGTCTTTGGGGACTATGAGCAGCTCTTCCTTGACGAATCCGCGACTTGGGCCATCTAGGTAATACAACACGTGTTGCCCTTCCTTGGTGACGGACTTCGAAATCTCATACGTTTCCAGGGACCAGTTAGGATCCGTGGCTCTCTTACTGCCACCTTCGAGTTCCCCCGGCTGATAGAGGTATCTGACCACTATGTTGCGGGGGAGCTTTTTTTCCTTCAGTCCGACCGCCCTCGAACTTCTGACGTAGGACTTGTGTTCCACGTGTTTCTTTTTTATGGCATCCTTGGGTTTCATTCCCGTAGCCCTGGCCACCTCGTTGTTCAAAGCCGCGACGACCTGGGGGAGCCTCTGGGTCCATTCCCTGTTGCGTTTGGAGGGATCTTCCAGCTCTTTCCAATACTGGTACCCAAAGAGGCGCTCGGCTAGGGTCTTATTGAATCTTTCGACGATGCTCTGACCCCTGTGGTACTCAGCTTCGGCTCTCCTAATCTTAGTGCTGTGGTCTTTCAGGGTCTTAGTAACCACGCCCATGAACTCTGTTCCCGCATCCACTTGCAGCAGCTTAGGCCATTTCAAGACGCGCTTATAAATCCTACCTAGGGCTTCTGCGACTTTCCCCAGAATCCTTGCTGGTTATGGGTTCGGCGTCCTTGTATCTGCTTGCGATATCAACTACGGTCAAAGCGTATCTATAGGTCTTTTTTCTCACCTTGTCGTGCGGTAAGAAAAGCAAATCTGCCTGATGAACCTCGTTGGGGGCACTTACGGTAAAGCTGGGCCTGGGAATGTACTTAGGCACGGGAAGATAAACCTGCCAGAGGGTTTGTTTTCTTAGCCAGTTTTTAGCCGTTTCTTCTGATACCCTGGCCGCGGTCGTGAGTTTCTTGATAGCTGACGCTCCTCTCCAATAACCTTCAGACCCATAGTAAATCCTCTTGAGTTTGTCCTCTACGCGGCCCATTATATGAATAGAATCGCGCTTCGCTTGATTCAAGTGAAGGATAGGATAAGATTGATCTTGCGTCCGTTAAAATCCACCGTCTTTCCGTCCACTTTGATGGTGATGTTTATGCTTTCTACCAAATTAGACAAGTCATAGCTTAAAGAAATGGGAGCGTATTCTACTGGGTCAAATGGATTACCTTTGGGCAGAAACTTGGACATTAGAGAAGACTTTTCTCCATTGTTGTAACTATGAACCAAGTCGCAATAGACTTCGTAAGAGGATGCGACTTTCCATTTCACGGGTATGGCCGTGTTGGTAATTTCCTTGCCTGAGACACCTAGTAAAGATCCTAATGCATCAGCTTTTCCTAGGGTTACCGAGAAATTGTTAGGAAGATTATGTTTGAAGGTCATTTCGTGCGGCAGCCCTGTGGTGAGAGTATAACCGCGCTTGGCGAGCTCCTTAGCAAGGGTGATTGGCGTGTAATGTCCATCGGGTAGCATTACGCCTTGATAATTGTTAGATCCCTTATGCACGGTGACCATACCATTGACTAAATTATACCAAGAATTGTACAAAGAACAACTAACCAGCCGGACCTTATGGGCTTTGATGGGAGGATTCAAGTAAGTGGTAAAGTCATTCTGGTCGCCTTCCAAAAAGACGATCATTATATTCTAGGCAACAAAGTTACCTTCTAGAGGCTAAGCGTAGCTTAGACTAAGTACGCCAAAGCTACGCCTCCCGCCAGCCCTGCGATTCCTACGAAGACCAGGCTCACTATCTTTTTGTTTCTTAGAAGGCTGGTAGTAATTCTTGAACTGAGGCCTTTTTAACCCCGTCAATGCCGCGGGGTGCGCCTGCGCATAAAGCTTAAAGGCGTAGTCTGTGTTTTCGAAGTTCTTGTCTGCCTGCATCTTGTCTTGGTAGTTCTTATCCAACCAATCCCTGTAAGCTTGTCTTTTTTCATTCCAAGCCGCCACGTCCCGCTGATATTTCTCCAGCGCTAAGTCGTGTCTCTTCCTTTCGGCGGCCAAATCTCCGCTGCGATCACCTCTAACTAATCTATCCAAATACTGACCACCATAATTAGCTCCAGTGAATGCTAAAGCTGCAATGACTCCGCCTACGACCACGCTAGCCATTATATACCAGCAAACACAGTTTGCTTCTAGATTATGTCGTCGGCAGGTACTTTTCCTTCCGTAGGTAATCCTTTACCATGATAGCCCCGCCTACGGCAGCGGTCATCTTAGCAAAATTAGCGAAGCTCTTGCTTGGGTCTTCAGTAAAGTCTTCTTTGAGCACTTTCTTACCTACCCAACCAATACCCGCAACGATGGAAGTAATGATAGCTGCTTCTTCAACAGTTTTCAATAACGCGGTTGACATTATATTACAAAGCGAGAAGGTTATTCCATTACGGGGATCCTACTCTTAGGGGGCTCCTGCGTCACATGCATGGGTTCTACTTTTAGCTTCGTAGCCCGCCATTGTAAGTAGAGGCTGCCTGCTGCTATAGCAACTCCTAACGCGCCAATGACGTACCCAGGATTAATGAAGGATTCCTCTTCTTTCTCTTCCACCTTTTCTTCCTTTTTGGCTTTGTTCTTCCTGTTCATCTCCGCGAGCTTCTTGCCGACAGCAACTCTGCCCGGAGATTTAACCTTGGTAATCTTCTGCTCCTCTTGGGGCTGCTTCTCCACCTTTGATTCAGCTTCACTCATTTATATCTAAGGACTTGAAGGACTTGATAAGTAACTTAATAGGACTTGACTAAGTACTTAAGGACGACTTGACTAAGTACTTGAGGCGACCTGGGTAATTCCTGAGGACGACTTGACTAAGTACTTGAGGCGACCTGGGTAATTCCTGAGGACGACTTGACTAAGTACTTGAGGCGACTTGATCAGGTACCTCAGCAAGTGCCGCCTGGAAGACCTTTTCAACGTCTCTGTCCTTCTTGAAGTCCTTCCAAGACGTCGTAAGTTCCTTCAAGTCGACATGCTGAGCTACGTGAAGTGCCGCAGAGGCGACTGCCATTAACTTACCACACTTCAACGACAACCACCCGCAGGTTATCTTAAGTTCTTGAGCGATGACATAGTCCTCGCTTATGTCCTTCCGTAGTTGCTCCACGTCGTCTATGGGCAGCGCAAGTCCAAGCAATTTAGTCGCAAGTCGGATGGCGGAATCTGCTACGGCGTCCGTGGTCTTACTTGCAAGGGCGGCCTCGTACCTCTTATGGAACTTCTTGACTTCCTCTTCTGACAACTTATTAACCTGCTCATGGGTAAGTTCCTTGCCTATCATTTCTTTACACTTCCCAGAAGACACCAGGATGTTAAGTTGTTCCTTGAGCTTACTTTCGTCTAACTGCGTGGGGACTTCATCTAAGAGCTGCTCAATATCCATATACATTAGGAGTTAAAGATCGCAGATCTTTATGGAATACGGAAACCTCAAAGAGAAGATCATCTTGGAATGTTGGTGCGTTTTTAAATGCCGCATGTATTCGTGTAACTGTTCCTTGGATATCTCACCGCCGTAGTCAGAAAGGATGGTTTCCAGATCGCTTTTACTTGGAGTATAAAATACGACAAGTGAACCTATGTTTTCCCTAAAGGGCTTAGAGACGCTGGTAAGCTGCTGCGAGAGCAACCAAACGCTAATATTGTCATGTCTGCCGCTAAAGGCAAGCTTCACTAATTCGGAGGTGCGTCTTTTTACGTCGTCCCCACAGGCAATGTCATCCAGTATGAGGAGGGTTTGCGTATCCTTAGGGAATTGCTTATGCCAAAACTTAAGGTGGCTGGATAACTCGTTGGGGTCTAAGATATCTACGAAGAAGTCGTCATCGTTCACTCCTATGCCCGTCCAGGTGCGGTTATTCACGTAGGTGGGGCAAAGCAGCACTATGTAGTCGAAGCGGTATCTAAAGGGTCCTAATAGCTGCTCCACGACGAACTGGGTCTTTCCGCAGCCGGTGGGTCCTACTATCAGAGCGTTACAAGGCATGTGATCTGGGTTCATATATAATGGAGCCCGTGGAAGCAGTCAGAGCGATGGTTAACAAACTCGAAGATAAGTCGGACACGATAGAAATGCAAAGGGAGGACATAGACCGGTTAAAAGAGCGCGCCTGCAGGAGTTGTACGATGAAATGTGCGGTCTGAAGCGCGCGGAAAGGTTTGGCGCGCTGATAACTATGGCGGGCTGGGCTAAGGAGTCCGTCAAGGACTTCATGCGGTATCCCATATAAGGCTTATTAAATCCTTATTATATATGGAGTGTGAGCGGTGTAACAAGGAGTTCATCAGTAAGCAAATGTTAAAATACCACCTGGAAAAGAAGGTATGCGTTAAGAAGGCACGCAAAAGGCGTTGCAAGGAGTGTAATCACCTCTTTAGCAGCGTGCAGATGTTGGAGTATCACGTCGATAACCGCGTCTGTTTAAAGAATGTATGTGAGCGCTGTGAGGAGGACAAAGACGAAGAGTGGCATCGTTTCCGTTGTTGCGGCAATTACGACTTAAAAGGCGTAGCTTGCTTAGACCATGGCGACGTTGCGGCGCGATGTTGTCCAAAGGAAACTAAGAGGCGGTTAACGCAACGTAAGAAAGAAATCGATCAGCGCTTTGCGATGTTTGACCGCGTCGAAGGCGTGCGCTGGGAGGATAGAGAATATTGGGAGGCGCCCTGCAAGTACTGCGGCTGTCAAAGAAGTGACCAGCATAGTTGGCAGTGCTTGTATCCGCGGTCCGATCCCCGCACCTTTAAGGAGTACTTAGGTACGTTCCAAAGTTGGAGCGGTAATAACTTAAAAGATAAGATCGCCCGTAAGGGTTAGTAAGGAAGTCAGATCAGGGTTTGCGCAAAGAGTCTCAAATCCTGATCTTATTTTTATTTATTATTATTAAGGTTAAATAATAATAAATAAGAATAAGGACCCCTTTTAAAGGAGGTTTGCAGGATCCAATAATAATAAATAAGAATAAAGACCCCTCTCAAAGGGCCTTGCAGAGCCCTAAGTATATACTATACTACTTCACAGCCTTCTTAGGAGGATTCCTAATCGCCCTTTCAATATATGGACTGTATTACGTGCGAACCCCCTGCAGATTGCATTGCGACACCCAAACCTAAACCGCGTAAAAAATACACCTGCCTTCATTGTGGCAGTGCATTTCTTGAAGGATCCTTCGTGGGCCACTGGTGCTCCGCGGATCCTAAAGCGCAGCGGACTTTAGCAGACGTCCTTACAAGTGCAGAGGACTCTCGGGCTCATACTTAACCACGTCGAATACCCACCTGCCATCCCTTTTACCATGGCTCATAACATGGGTAACGTCCTGCCCTTCGATGGCGTACCTTATCCTATCAGGCGCCCAAAGAGTGTATGTTCTTTTTTTATTCTTTAAGACCAAGCGCAGGCGGTCCAAGTCTTCGAAGACTACGTAATTCTTTATCTCGTAGATTTCCCCCACGGTTAAATCGCGCCAGTGCGTTTGTATGAACTTTAACTCGTTAAATTTATCCTTGTCCATTATACCTATGGAATATTCTCAAATGCGTTGCCAAAGTCTGCGCGCTTTTAAAGCGCTTGCAGCACCCGCGGCAGGGCAGGCGAATTCCTTGTGCATACTCCGTGATCTCCCTGCAAATGACATCGTAGTCGTTGCCAATTATTACCTTATAACCATTTCTTTCGTATTCGTGTAACAGGCGGCGTTGGTCCTCAGATAATGCCCCATTGCCTTTAGGGGTCTTTAGCTCTACGCAGAAACCACGGTATCGCACGTGTGCATTCAAGATAAGAAGGTCGGGCTGACCGCGTTGATATCCTTTCTGCCAGCACTTTATACGTTTGCCGTCCGAGTCCTGCAGTTCGCCTAGACCAGGGGTCACGAGCATTTGAGGGTAAAACCTGCGGATGTGGTCCACTACCTTTTTATGCAGGTCGAATTCATTTTCTATTTTAAATACCAACTTGTTTGGACCGTCGAACCGCTTTTCTATTGCATATCGACCATCCTTCCTTAGCGCGGGCAAGACCTCTTCGAATACCCAATCTTGAAACTTTACAGTCCTTTGGTAGTTTGGAGCTAAATATCAGCTGATACAGACCAGGTTCGGATATGAACACGGAATGTGGTTGCGTAGTAGAGGAGCGGCGATTCGAAGCCCCCTGCAGATCGACCCATCTTTTCTGGTATTTCTCGGATACGTGCGCTCTAATTGCATCTCTGGGGCGCTCGTAGCCCAACGCAGCCGCCACCTCCTTTGCTTTAAAGTAGAGGGTTTCGCCTTGCACTATGCATTGCAGTTTGGTGCCGTTGTTTTCAAAAACGCGCAACATCATATACGTAAGGGATAACTTAATATGCAACGCTTCGAAGTTGGTTACCCTCCACTGACAGCTGGGCATCCGAAATCACGAATATGTATGCGTTTATCTTATCGGTGTCGCCCGCGGTGGAATCCTTGGTGCACTTGATCTCCAGGGTTATCCCATCCTGGGTATTTACCAGCCGCAGACCCTGACCATGTAGATCTTCGTCGTTGGTGGTGCGCATGTCAATGTACAACGCATACTTGTCTTTGAAGAATTCCTCTGGCGAAACTTGGTCGCCATACTTATTTGCAACTTCCCGGTACATATCCACGGGCTTTATCCCTTTTGAGTAGGCCTTGTTAGGAACTCCGTTAATGCTTACGCTGACGTTGGTAATGTTGGGGTTAAAGAACGCTTCAGAGTCGCGCTTGCCGGCTTCGTAGGGTTTAGCAAACAGCAGCATTAGCCCCGTGAGGCTTCTCCGGGGGAGGTTAATGCTTTGGTTAATCTCCTCGGTCGTCTTATTTAGGAAGCTAAACGCTTTATACATCACTACGTGGTCATAAAGGAATGCCTTTCCGGCGCTGTATTCCATCGCAGCGCTACGGGCTAATTCCTCGCTGTTAATAGCTTCGTACTGCAGCTCTAAGTTGGTAATAGAGTATGGGGTTGTTGTGTTAAGTGCAGTGGATAACCCACCAACGATGTTATTAGCATCTGCTAAAGTTACTTCAAACTGTAGTTCAGCAAGCTGCCGGGGGTAATACACGCCATGGTTCGTAATCACTTCAAAGTCCAAAGGGATAACGTATTTAGTACCATAGGCGGTCTTTATTCGCTTTGCGTCTGCCACTGCGGTTTCTCCGCTGCCGTCAGTAGGTTGCGTTTTCGTAGGTGTGCGGACCTTACGTAGAATGACACTACCAATTCCTTGTTCTATCCTTTGCGCGCGTTCGAACGCTGTCAACCACGAATCTTTATACGTGGTGTACAAATCGTACCTTTTTAAATTCCAATAGGGTTTCCCCGGCAAAGTTAATTCTCATGTCGGAAACGATGTTGCGGCCCACGTTGTTAACGATAATCCTTTCGTCTGTGGGGCTTGGCTGTACCGCTAGGTCAAACCTTAAAGCCAGGGTGCCGGGTACCAGCACTTGGTTGTCTGACAAGCGGGGAACGCCTACGCGCAACGTCTCTCCTGGCGAGGCGCTAGAAGGTGTGAATGTAACCCGGTGAAAGGTGCGTTCTGCTTTCAGCCCACCAACCGGCTTAGGTAATACGTTGGGATTTAACTTTGAGCTTATCATATATAATGGAAGTAGAAGGAATAGATCCCGAATTGGATCCCACCACCGAAGAAGGCCAACTGGACATTAATGACGATGAATACGCATCCTTGCTGCCGGAAGCGGATAAGCCGGGCTTCTTTGAAAGGCTAAGGCGTAAGTACTGGTTCAAGGGCCCGCGATGCTTTACGTAGCCTTACGAGCAGGTTCAAAAGGGAAAACCCCGGCAGCTCCGTTCCGGAATACATGCGAATGGAAAACTTGGGCCCGGTTCCTGAACCTCCCAACGCTCAATGGCTCAGTAAAGTCCAGGAGCAAATGGATGAATCCATGGAAAAGGAACAACCGGACGACTTCGATAGGCTGGTGGACCTATTTCCCGATTGGAAGCCTAACGATGCGGTAATGGTGTTTGATGAAGACAATGAATGGGGTAAAGAAATAATCCTAGGTAGGCTTCCAAGGAGCGGCTCTAAAATCTACGTAATTAGGGATGCAATGGGGAGATTCTCTGCTTACCCCGATATTCCTAAGACGTTAGATCGAGCCATTGGAAAGCCTAATTTAGCAGTACAAAAGCAAATGACCCAGGAGCAAATAGACGCCCGCAAACAAAGATTCTTTGCCGCCCTTTCAAAGCTACCACCTGAAGCGGGCGGAAAAACAGAAGACCAAAAGGCTATGCAACTTCGGCAGGCAAGGGAAGAAATCGAAAGCCTATCTGCGGAAATAGAAGAGCAAAACTGGAAAATCGAAGGCCTGGAAGAGGAAAGAATCGCGTCCATAGCCTCCCTTAAAAGGGAAAAGGATGCGGAAATACAAAGGCTCGTAAACATAATCAAATACATGCAAAATGACAGCTGGGGAGAAAGGCAACAACTAATTAACGACCTACAAACTACAAAGAGGGAAAGGGATGAGATAATTGAAAGATATGATGCCGCTCAAGAAGAAGTTAACGACCTTAAGGCAAAACAGGCTAGAATCATTCCAGGCCTTCAAGGATGCCGTGAAAGTAGCGAAGGGGTTGGATGAAGCACTTGCAAATTCCGCTAATGCCTTTGCGGAAGCCGAACAGGAAGGCATGCGACTACGAAATCGAATTGCCCTCAAAGACGAGCAAATTCGACAATTAGATGGGGCCGTCGAAGACTTAGAACGTCACGCCAACGCGCAGCGGGAAACAATAGCTGACCAAACACGCCCTGAAGAAGAGCGGGCGGCTGCAGAAAGGGAATTGGAAACCACCTTAGAAAAACTCGAAGAGGCAAAGACGAAGCTTGCCACCGCGGAAAGGGAGCGGGGGCTTACCACCAAGGAAAAGGTAAAAAGAGCTCTGGTGAAGTATGGCGTTCCGCTGGCATTCGCAGTTGGCATCGCAGGCGCAGTAGCGGCTATCATGAATGCGCTTAAGGCTACAGGCGCGGGCGTCAAGGGGCTAGGCAAAGGTCTAACGGACTTGGGAAAAAAGATGGCAGCCGGTCTTCCTGGGCTGCTGGGTTCGGTTGTTTCCTTGGCACTTAGGGCCGGCGGCGAACTGTTAAAGTTCGTGGGCAACAACATTTGGATCTTGGTCGTCGCTATTGGAGTGGTACTCCTGAAGAAGATGAGGGGTTAATCTTATCCTTGTGTATTACTGGTGGCTTATCGTCGTCAGACATCCGAGGCGTCCTCGACTGGGGATAAGTAAAGATAGTATTCGCACCGCCTTGATAATTTGGTATCAAGGGCAGCACACTCATGGTGCTAATGGTCTTATGATTCCAAATAGCATCCGTCGGAGGACCGACTGCCGGAGCAGCATTCATTCGAAACGCGCCGGGACGACCAAGAGCACCATGGCTGGGTCGAACTTGAAGCTTCGCATATTGGCAATTGGCTACCATGTAAAAAGTCACGGGCGTTAGATCTTCTACGCTGGGTGGACTAGGCTGCGTCGAAAAGTGAACTGCATGCCTGCTGCCTTTTGTTTCATAAGGCGGCAATGGGGTGTTGGTTTCATCTAAAATTCTAAAGCCGAGGTGACAACCCCACCCCGTACTGACACTAATAGTACACATTATCAATCCCAGGCCCCCAACCCTCACCCATAATCCAGTGTCCTGCCACTCATCATTTTCGTATTTTCTCTCATTTAAGTCATAAAGAAACCAATCTTCCCTAACGTGTGGGTTGTCCATATATTTAAAGACTAAGCACCGCAAGGGCGCTAATGGTCGCGTGATTGTAATCATTATCCCTTTGGTCATATATACTATTCACGGTAGCCGTCCCGCTGTCATCTACGCGTATTTGCAGCTTTACTTTCCCGTGGCAGTCAGCAACCATGTGAAAAGTCCAAACGGAAAGATTCTCAACGCTCGTCGTTGGCGGCTCTACGGAGAAATGCGCAGGCTCCCTGTTGTTTGTCTTATTTCTCACAGGCTGCAGTATGCCGTTGTCATCCAGGAACCTGAAGCCCACGTTGGCATGGCTGCTTGTACCAATGCAAATACTGCATATTATCAGCTTCTTTCCTGAGTAGTTCAAGTCTACAGACATCCCAGTGACATCAACCCAAGATGCCTGGGTGTATTTTTTCTCGCCTGTGTAAGTCGTATAGACACAATCTACTCCAGCTACGTAGGGGTTGTTCATCGCCATATATAATAACTCAGACCAACGCCTGCGGTGGCTAAGCCGGCTTTTAATAAGTTATGGTCATATTCCTCAGGTATCGCAGGCAGGACCTTCTTTTGGGGCTTCTTCTTTGGTTCGGGTTTTTCTGCGTGTTCCTTTTTTGGCTTCTCTACGAAGTGAGGAATGCCCTTGGTCATGTCAGAGTTCACGTCATTCACCCCAAACTTCATGTCTTTGGTTGCTCGCTGCAGTTTGTTGTTGTAACCCACGACGGAATTGGCGTTGATAACCAAATTACTTGGCATTAACCAACAACCAGGACTCAAGGCATAATCTAGCCGCACTTTAGATTGCTGCACCGCTAATTGATATCTCTGCACCGACTTAGAAATGGTATTTTCTATTACCGCGCTCTCAAACAGCACTATGAATTCCTGCTGCGTTTCCTGCGAAGCACCTTGGGACCCAACAATGGGGCTGCGGGTATTCACCTGCGCTCCTAAAATGCAGTAAACAAACGCCTCTATGCTGCGGTTAATCCTAGAAAGGTTCCTTAAGCCCCTTCCTTTCATCAATACGAATGGATCCCAAGTGCTGGGAAAAATCATCTGAATCCTAGTAATCAGCGTAACAGTGCCCTCATCGCCGCCCATGTCAGCAAACTCTAATTCATCGTTGGGGTATATTTGGTGATCCATGTCTGCCGGCCGCTCGCCGGTAACGTGCCAAGCGTAAACAATACCCAATCCATGCGTCTTACCCTCCCGATAACGAAAGTCTCTTTGCTGCGGTTTAAACTCAGTTATTAACCTTTCCAAGGCATTGGAATCGTAGTGGTTATTTATTGGATTAAATGCCTTATCCCCCGGCAATGGCACGTTAAGCTCCTTTAACAGCCTCCTCACCGTAAAGGCAACGTGAAATCGCAGGAAAGGGATGTGAAACATGTCCGCGGCAACCCCACAACCTTTAGTCGCCGCCCAAATAGCAAAGTTTAACTGCTGTAGCCAATACCGCATGTTGGGTCCTGCTAGCCATTCCCTGGCTTCTTTACCTGTCGTATGCTTCACCATTGTCTCTTTAAAGATGTTCCTCATTACTACGTTAAAGAATCGCTCACCCACTGGGATCTGTAGATTTGTTACCAGCTTGTCAAAGTCGTTTACGCCGCCTTCAGCATCGTAAAATGGGTAATCCTGGTTGGTCATTAATAGATTTCTCGGGAAATTAGGCGCGGGCTTTGGCGCGGGCTTTGGCGCGGGCTTTGGCGCGGGCTTTGGCGCGGGCTTTGGCGCGGGCTTTGGCGCGGGCTTTGGCGCGGGCTTTGGGTATTCTAAGTCCGCATTGCTGTACATTCTGGAGCCGTTGAAGTAAATCCCATCGGGTCTCCTTTCGAACTTACTAGGGTCTGCATGCGGAAACATCTTCCTAAAGGCCCTCCAGTTCCAGTAATCCCGGTTGTCGTGATGTGGCTGCCCCTCTATGTTATTACCAAAAGCGTCGTACATACTATATATAATGGATGTTATACCATCAGCGCCTAAGTTGTACCCAGATGTTCCCAATTATCACACTACGGCACCAATAACGGATGCCGAAAACTTCAGGCTCAATAAAGCAAATTTAATCCTGGCTTACTTGGAAGGGCAAACACAACACTACGAAAAAGTCCGAAAAAAGTACGTCAGAGCCCGGAGTACGCTACATAAGATTGCGATAACTTCAGGATCCATATCTGTTAAGTTAACGGGCTCCGGCGTTGCTACTTCGCTTACTGGACCGGGAATAATTGTTGGGGTTCCTTTGGCCGGCGTTGGGGCAGCCTGTGGTATTATTTCGGCCGTTGCTACGGGTATTATGAAACAGTTGTCAAGCAAAATATCCAAGCATGACACCACAATAGCTCTGTCAAGGGCTAAAGTAAATACAATTACCGATCTTGTCTCAAAGGCTTTGCGTGACAGAAAGATAGACGACGTAGAATTCTCGCTTATTCTGGCCGAAGAAGACAAATACGAGAAATTAAAGTCGGACATAAGGAATAAAAAAACAGTCGTAAAAGATCTTTCCGAGGAATCTCGCAAAAAGATCTACCAGGAGGCAAAAGAGGAGCTTCAAAGAAAGCTTGCTCAGTAAACATCTGCTTCGAAAAAAGCGAAACAGGATTCTATTTGCATATTGAACGCCGGCTGTCTGGTTCATATGCAAATTAATTCCTTACATTCCATTTCCCCTCGTGTACTTTTCAAATTTAAAAGTGAAAGTGCTGGTTGCTATGGGGAAGAGGAATGTTGGCGTTGCTATGTGATGTCATCGCCTGGGAATCCATCCCAAGAGGGGGTAGTTGGGGTCGATTTCGTGAAATATTTCGTAGATTACGTCAGGGTAATAAGGAATATCCTTATCCAGCCGACAAAACATCCACTCGGCTCTGCTCATATCAGAAACCTCGGGAATAGACTTACCGGTAATTTCAGACAAAAGATAGGGAATAGCTTTGTAATATTTCCCTAGTTTTAATTTTTTCAGCGTTTTCCGTAGACTTTGTGGGGTTGGCTCTTCTAAGTGGTCTATGATTTTCTTCCTTACTTCGTTGTCTAAATATACCGGTCGATAACCTTGGATATGACTCATCCAGTCTCGGAAGTATTTTATTCTTTTGTATGGGGTCTTCTTACGACCTCCGTTTGCGTAATACTGCTCTCTGGTAGCATTTGGTACGGCATTACGAATGTTTTTACCACACTCGTAACACTGCGCTGACGTGTCGTCTTCTATTTGCATTTTCTTACCACAACACCAGAAACCCTTGGGCTTGGGTATGTTAACTTTGGATCTTAGGCAAATTATACAGAAGTCATTGGTGAACTTTTTACATTCATGCATATATAAGACAAATATTCCCAACATAGCAGCAACATACAATGGGACACGGGTTATTCCCGCTGCCGACCCGTTCCTTAGACCGCCTGTAAAACCCGTAAATCTTCGACATCGACCGCGAGTCCCCCTTACTGCTGCTCACGCTTTCTTTGCTTGCCTGCCGTATTGTAGGAGGTCGCGGTCGCATACGTGACAAACCTTAGCACTCGCATACGCAGCTTGGCTTTCCTTATTAAATGCTACCTTCTTCTTTCGACGCAGGTGTTCTCTGATGGTCTCCTCCTCCTCCTGTAAGGCTTCTAAGAACTTGCTGGCTGCATTTTGACCGCGGAATATGACAGGTTCGTCCGCCTTGCCGTCGTGTCTCACTACAATGTACCCAAAGGAGCAAATCTTATGCAAGCCCAACCTCTTTGTCGCTCCATTCCTTTGGTCCTCCTTTGTGATTATCGCCTCAAAGTCCGCGTAAATCACGTAAGGCACTTTGGTTTGTCTCTTGAAATCCTCGTATGACAGCTCCTTCTCTGTGGGCATTTGGATGCGCTGCGCAACTTCTTCCACTCCGCGGCAGACCTAGTCGTGCTCCTTTAAAGCTTTTAGGGAGGTAAATGACAGTAAGCAGCAGTCACAGAAGTACTTCTTACCTTTATGCTTCGTGTGTCTGTAGAATAGTCTGTTCAAGTGCTTAATCCATGTGTAATGACCTCCGTGGTAGAAGAGATGGATGCGCTCCCCTAGAGCCTTTGACAACACCAGCGGTACTATCGTCTGCTCTCTGGCCCCGTAAACGTTGATAGCTAGGTCGTTCTCCTCCTCGAATATGGAGATGTCGATCAACTGCATCGGAAACTCCACACCGTCCCACTCTAAGTCGTCGTCGGGGTAGTTGCTAGTTCGAAATGGGTTGCTCTCTACTGGATACAGCGCTGACCTAATCGCCCACATAAAGCATCGGTTGTCTTCATTTTTCACGTTTACGATTGCCTTCTTCCTCTCTATCCACGTTGGCAGCGGCACGTAACTTCCTCCACGGATTGGTACGTACCTTGCCATGCTGATCTCCATACCATCTACCTCCTCCACTATCCAACCCGATCGCTCTCTTGTATAGTTAGCCAGCGTCTCCGTGATTGCTTCTAGGGCCTCATCCAACGCCCTATCCAAGTCCTTGGACTCTAATATAACCAGTGACTTCGATCGCAGCATTGCTGTCGTCGTTACCTCGTCTTTTGACAGACTTACCTCCACCATTATACTCGCTTTGAGGGCTCCTAGTTCTTCTATGCCTTTGCGCAGCGTTCGTTTGATCTTCCTTTCCGACTGTCGCCAAAACTGTCTGACGTCAATCTCGCCGTTGCTTGGTATTGACACCGTCTCGAAGTTGGTTTGGGATTCCATATATACTAGGAAATATTATATACTTAATTCCAAGCACTCTTCAAATCATCGTAGTCGTATCTACACGCCTGGCAGTGCCAATACAACTTTACCGTCGTCTTGAACTTCTCCCCACACTTACAATCATAGCTGGGTAAACATCTTACCTTCATCTTCAAATGCTTCTTCAAATCTGCTCCTTTCTTAAAAACTCGATCGCAATTGGAACATGTCACGTCATTTCCTTCACACCCCATATATAGACTAGCATATCTTAGACCTCCTACTGTGGGGCATGGGTATTCCCTGGTAATAAACAGAAATTGGATTAACGCGGGTAAACCTCGTGTGGTCACTGTTTTGGAACCCCCATGCCCCATACCACTTGCACCTCTAACCTCCTTGAAGTCTTGGAAGCAGCAGGTAGGGGGACTCGCGGTCACCTCTTGAGATTCGCGGGTATTACCCCCGCCAAACATTATAGGTCAGCCGCGGGTATTACCCGAGTCAATTCTACGGGCTTTTAGGCATAATTCCAATTTTCCCTCAAAACACGTGCCCAACCCGCGTCATTGTCAAAGTCAGATTACTAAATATTGCAATAATTTACTAAATAATGCAATAATTTACTAAATAATGCAATAATTTACTAAATAATGCAATAATTTACTAAATAATGCAATAATTTACTAAATAATGCAATAATTTACTAAATAATGCAATAACTTACTAAATAATGCAATAATTTACTAAATAATGCAATAATTTACTAAAAAGTGTCACGAACTAAGGCTAAAATATCCTACGAATATACAATGAAGAAGAGAGAAATGTTTGTTTGTCCGAAATGTAGTAAGAACTTTCCTAAAAGCGGCCTTATTCCCCATTTGAGGAAAAAAGTACCCTGTGATATGAAGGTAACTTGTTTAATGACGCATATTAACAAGCATTCCAATGACAATGAGGACTATATAAAGGAGTTAATATTGATGGACGCCATCACAAGCATTCGCAACAAGACAGTTAGGAAACTACGTACTCACATATTGGATCGCCATTCATTAACAGAAAATGTACATTCATTTGTGCTAATAGTTGTATCAATAACGTGTAATGTACTTTCATCAACACCACAAGTAACATCATTAGCGCGGATCAACTTTCAATAACGATATTTGAATATGCGTGTACATTCATGGGCATCATTGGACAATCAATAGCGCGTTCGTACATTCATATGCGCGGAATGTAATTTCTTGTGCGCGAAGTTCAACTTCAATAACACCAAATGACAAACAATTGCATTTATGGACAATCATTTACCCAAAAGTGAAAATTCATTAGTGCTATTAGCATAACCATTGACAATCTATAACGCGTTTGGACAATCATGAGGGTCAATGTTATATTCTATAGCGTGGTTCGACAAACATTTGCATGATTCAAATGAACAATAAGAGAAATAAAACAATCATTAGAATCATTAGCGATGTTCTTTTTTATCACTTTAAAACATATAAATAGTCCTCCAAAATATGGAACAAGATAGGTTATATCATAGTTTACATTTCTATGCATTCTTTAAAATAACATAATCGATCCAAAGCAGAATATAAAAGCTGATCGGTCAATGCCGTAGCCGCCTCAGAAACGTAGAAAGTGCGTTAGAGGGCTGTGTACTATGCCACCCCTAAGAAATCGAATACTGTTAGAAACAGCGTGAAAGAATTGTAAGGGCTTTTGAAGATGATAACGAGGACTACTTAATGGTTGCAGACACGATAGGAGTCAACAGATCGACAGCAAGAGGCATCGTGTCAAGATATATAAGAGAAGGAAGAATTGCAGAAAGACTACGTGGAGGTCGAAACCATGTCAGTGTTGACGATACTATGAAAGATTGTCTTAATGACATCATCAATGAAAACTGCCTGTTGACACTGGCGCAGATAAACCAAGAACTAAGGCAACGCCTTCCTGGAAAACCTAGGATATGCGCCCGTACAGTGGCAAGGACTCTTGAAGGGATGTTGTATAGAGTGAAACTTGCTAGACCTCTTCCAGCAGAGAGAAACCGGCCAGATGTCATACAGAAACGTGTTGACTACGCAAACTGGTTTATGGGCCACGCAGTTGTACACCATAGTGTTTTTGTCGATGAATGAGGGTACAATATTTGGACGTCAAGAAACCAAGGAAGGGCCAGAAGAGGAGAGAAAGCTTACAGGCAAGTTTGCGGTCAAAGAGGAAGAAATGTGACGATCGCCCTCGCAATTTCACCGACAATGGGCCTCGTTTACCACTATTCAATTATAGGGGGGATGAACGCACAAAGGTTTTCAGACTTCCTTGTACAAGCACGACTTAATCTAGATCCAGATGAACACGTCATCTTTATCTATGATGGTGTACCGGCTCATCATAATGCCGCCATTCCCGCCCCGAACACTGAACTAAGGAAACTGCCTCCATACAGCCCTTTCCTAAACATTGTTGAACAAGCAATTAGTTCACTTAAAGCAGCAATCAAAGCCGACATCAGCCGTCCAGAAATCCAACAACGGATGAACGACCGGGCTGAGACAAGACGACAAGGGATCGCTTTAGGTCACTACAGAACACAGTTGCTATTGGAAGGGTTCCAGAGAAATGTGGCAACTATATATCACTATCGCTAAATGTGGTCAGTGGTTCAGATATATGCAAACGTATTTGCCACGATGTATAAATGGCGAAGAAATTGAAGGCTAAAATAAAAGAACATCGCTAATGATTCTAATGATTGTTTTATTTCTCTTATTGTTCATTTGAATCATGCAAATGTTTGTCGAACCACGCTATAGAATATAACATTGACCCTCATGATTGTCCAAACGCGTTATAGATTGTCAATGGTTATGCTAATAGCACTAATGAATTTTCACTTTTGGGTAAATGATTGTCCATAAATGCAATTGTTTGTCATTTGGTGTTATTGAAGTTGAACTTCGCGCACAAGAAATTACATTCCGCGCATATGAATGTACGAACGCGCTATTGATTGTCCAATGATGCCCATGAATGTACACGCATATTCAAATATCGTTATTGAAAGTTGATCCGCGCTAATGATGTTACTTGTGGTGTTGATGAAAGTACATTACACGTTATTGATACAACTATTAGTACAAATGAATGTACATTTTCTGTTAATGAACGGCAAAAGGTGTAATGCCTGAGGGTGATTACCGACTGCAGCTTTCTTTCATACAGTTTTCTGACGATTAATGGATAATAGAAAAGGGGCGCAACCCCATTCGGGCGTAGGGCAAGCAGGGGTTTTTCGTCCTAAATAAAAACACCAGGCCTGGCGCATTGGTAGGAATAGACATGATGTTTTACGAGGTTGCGTATCCAGTCACGGTAGTCATTTTACGGTGCTTACCGAATAAAGAAGGCAGACGTTAAGAAATTCAAGCCAATGCGACACCCAGGTAACTGCGTAGCAAAGCTCGTAAGAGAGTTCTTCGAAGACTCCTCCCGCGGTGGTAAGCTCACATTGAAGAGAAAAGAAGCCATAAGGAAATGGGAAGGCGCTACTTACAAGGCCGGTATAACCATAGATAACATCAAAAAGTTAGAAACTGCCTTGGAAAGACGCATCGTAGTCAAAGACATCACAGACGGGTACATTTACCCAGGAACTCACAATTACGGTGGTAGAGGTGCTCCAATTACTATCTACCAACACAACGGTCACGCATGGAGAGAACTAAGGTTCCCAAAGAAGAAAGGAGTTAAAGTTTATGACCATTGCCCGCTTAAGGACCTAATACATGAAAACTCCGTTTGGCTTATGGATCCCGACGGTAGTCAGTTCATGACCCAAGATGGCGTATTGTACAGGACCAAAGCTAGAGCATCAAAGGATACTAAGTGCTTGCGAACTGTTAGGTGAAGACTTCTCTGAAGATGTCCTAAGCAGCCGCAGCCTTGACTTTATGGCCGCGAGAAAGAGAAATGGTTGGAAACCTACTCCTAAGGAATTCAAAGACATAGCCAAAGCCTGTGTAGAACATGGTCATGGGGGTTTATGGAACATGGAGTACAACGAAGAAGAATACGTCTCCCTAGATATGAAACACTGCTACCCTGCGTCATTTAAAGGCTTAGGAGATTGTAAAGAATATTACGACCGCTACGGACATCCAGACTCACAGTTCTTCCGCGTAGCTTTAGATGGTAAGTATGACGCACCAGCTACAGGATTCGTAAGACTTACCTCTTGGAAGTTAAGAGAAGACCTACACCCCATAATCTACGCTTGGTATGGTAAGCATTTACAGGAAAAGGAATGGATACCTGTACCTTTACTAAAGTTTCTGGAAGATAATGAGCAGCAGTAAGGGGGACTCGCGGTCACCCCCCGGAATTACGCGGGTATTACCCGCCCTCACGTACGTGCGTCGGCCGAGGGTATTACCCGTAAGGTCGGTCTGGGTATTACCCACGTAATTCGATTCGAAAAGTTCTCTACGGGTTTTATCGGTGCCCAGCATTACTATGAGAACGTAGTTTAAGATATCTGTCTTATATGCGAGGGAAGAAACTTTTTTTGAAAAGTGCCGCAAACGAAGGTTAAAATATTTTCTAGATATAGATGGACGCCATCGCACGCATTCAAAACAAAACTGTGCGCAAACTACGGACTCAAGTCTTAGATAGGTTGGACGCCGACTTTGCTTTCACGACGTTTACAGAAGGAAATGTAGAAGAAATCATGGACGAAGAAAGAGCCGAAAAGATAATAGACCTGATGCCTGAAGGTAATTACCGTTTACAGTTAACGTTCATAAAGTATTACGACGGCGAATGGATGATAGAAAAGGGCCGCAACCCTATCCGGGCGTCGGGCAAGTAGGGGCTTTTCGTTCTAAACAAGAATACCAGGCCTGGAGCGCTGGTAGGCATCGACATGATGTTCTACGAAGTTGCTTACCCGGTGACGGTGGTAATCTATGGCGCATACGAAATTAAAGAACCAGACGTTAAAAAGCTCAAGCCAATGCGACACCCGGGTAACTGCGTAGGAAGGCTGATCAGAGAATTCTTCGAAGACTCCTCCCGCGGAGGCAAGCTTACCCCAAAAAGGAAAGAAGCCATAAAAAAGTGGGAAAGCACCACCTACAAGGCCGGAGCAACCATAAACAACGTCAAAAATATTAGAAATTGCCTTAGAAAGGCGCATAATCGTTAAGGACATCACAGACGGGTACATTTACCCCGGAACCCATAAATATGGTGGTAGGGGTGCTCCTATCGTCATTTACCAGCACAACGGACACGCATGGAGGGAACTTAGGTTCCCAAAGAAGAAAGAAACAAAGGTCTACGATACCTGCCCTCTAATGGACTTAGTGCACGAGAACTCTATTTGGTTAATGGACCCGGAAGGCAGCCAGTTTATAACGCAAGACGGCACGTTGTATAGACCAAAAATAGAACAGCAAAGAATACTAAGTGCCTGCGAAACCTTAGGCGAAGACTTCTCAGAAGACGTCTTAAGCAGTCGCAGTCTTGACTTCTTAGCCGCAAGGAAGAGAAATGGTTGGAAACCGACTCCAAAAGAGTTCAAAGACATAGCCAAAGCCTGCGTAGAACATGGTCATGGAGGCCTTTGGAACATGGAGTACGACGAAGAAGAATACGTTTCCTTAGACATGAAGCATTGTTACCCTGCAAGCTTTAAAGGCTTGGGAGATTGCAAAGAATACTACGTCCGCTACGGACACCCAGACTCGCAGTTCTTCCGCGTAGCTTTAGATGGTAAGTACCACGCGCCAGCTACGGGATTCGTAAGACTTACCACATGGAAGCTAAAAGAAGACCTACCTCCAATAATCTACGCTTGGTATGGTAAGCATTTGCAGGAGAAAGAATGGATACCCGTACCCTTGCTAAAGTTCTTTGAAGAACGCGAACTCCTCACATACACGGCCCACGAAGCCATACTCTGCCACAGCAGTTACACCAAATGGTTGCCAGAAGATAACCCCACGGCAAGAATAGTGATAGGAAAGTTCACGCAAGGAGCAAAAGAAGGCGAAAAACACATGCAGCGCCGCCTAATAACAGACGAAGGCGAGCTAAGTTTCCTCATAAAGCGTGCGCATGAGCAAGGCACCATAGTATTCCATATAAATGGAATACGTTTTGCTACTATCAAGACCATCGTCCGCAGTATTATCATCTACGCGGCAGCATGCTCGCCTACGCGCATATCAGCCTCTTAGCCATGCTTCTGAGATTTGACAAAGAGGACGTTCCGCGCGTAGCTATACGGATTCCTTGTACATCAAGCCGCACAAATTAGAAAAGATAAAGGAATTCTACACCGAAGACGAAATAGCGGAAAGCGGGCAATGGCGCGCCAAAGACGAAGAGATCAAAGCCTGGAGAGAAAGGGTGGAATATCACGGAGAACACACCCGAGGCCGCGTAGAACCAACCAAGGAACCACTTTGCTCGATTACAGACCCCATTTCTTACAAACGCTTCTCTTACCTCTACGGTACGGGCGGCAGCGGCAAGACGACCCGCGTGGTCAATTTCTTCCCAAGTTTAAAAGTGCTAACACCAACGCACCGCCTAGAAAGAGAACTTCGCGAAATGGGCTACGACGCGCAAACTTACCACAGCATCTTTCGCTGGAATGGTCAAAAGTGGGTACCGGAAGCTATTCACGACATCCCTCCGGTGATACTTTGGGACGAGATTTGCACCGTTCCTTTAGAAATCCTGCAAGAATTCGTAGAGTTCCTAAAAGGGAAATGCCAGGTAATATTCGCCGGGGATCCTTGCCAACCTCCTCCTATAGCCGGAGAGATGCCTCACTGAATGGCTAAAAGAACTAGCCGACCACGTAGAAGAAATAAACTACTACGGACTACGGCAGCAAGGACCAAGTCAAATCCTTAAAAGCAGAACTAAGAGGGCTTACCGACGCCGACCAATGCAAAGTGCTACGCAAACGCATACGGGCGAAGAAGTATGAAGACTTGCTATACCAATGGCACCCCAAAGACCTGGTGCTAAGTAGCAAAAGGGCCGCACAATCCCGAATACAAAAAGACCTACTTAAAATACATTTGGAAAGGTACCCAAAGGAGCTGGTGCCTGTCTCTTACAAACCCCACGACACCCGCATGCACAGAAGAGACGTCTGCGTACCTGGCACGGACATCATGCTGCAAAACGCAGCAACGCACGATAAAGCCTGGGTGCCCATAGAAAAGGTAGAAAGGATAACCTCCCATCCAGACTGGCGCTTAGGCTATTGCATGACAGTCCACAGCGCGCAAGGCCTGACCATAAAAGAAACCTTATGGATCATAGACCAGCGGCTGTGTTGGAGCAACCTTATCTACACCGCCGTAAGCCGCGTAGAATATGCCAAGCAACTAAAATGAGCCTGGGGTCCGCAACTGCGTTATGACAGAACACCAGAGGACGTAGCCAAAGAAAGCATTGCTAAGAAACTCCTTCGCTACAAGCGCCACGATGAAGAAAAAGATATGACGTTCGACCTATGTGTGGACGACGTCTATAAGAAAGGGGCACGGTGTGCCAAGTGTAACATACCACTACTATGGAGGTTTGACCCAAATGACGATCAGCAATTCTCCGTAGATCGTATAAATAATAAACGCGGGCATTGCAGAGGCAATGTAAGACTGACATGCCTAGAGTGCAATCGGGCGCGTGGAGCAGCACTACTCTGAGTCTTTTGGGACTATGAGCAGCTCTTCCTTGACGAATCCACGACTTGGGCCATCTAGGTAATACAACACGGGTTGCCCTTCCTTGGTGACGGACTTCAAAATCTCATACGTTTCCAGAGACCGGTTAGGATCCGTGGCTCTCTTACTGCCACCTTCGAGTTCCCCCGGCTGATAAAGGTATCTGACCACTATGTCGCGGGGAAGCTTTTTTTCCTTCAGTCCGACCGCCCTTGAGCTTCTGACATAGGACTTGTTTTCCACGTGTTTCTTCTTTATAGCATCCTTGGGTTTCATTCCCGTAGCCCTGGCCGCCTCGTTGTTTAAGGCTGCGATGACCTGGGGGAGACTCTGAGTCCATTCCCTGTTACGTTTGGAGGGATCTTCCAGCTCTTTCCAATACTGGTACCCAAAGAGGCGCTCGGCCAGGGTCTTATTGAATCTTTCTACAATGCTCTGACTCCTGTGGTACTCTGCTTCGGCTCTTCTAATCTTAGTGCCGTGGTCTTTCAGGGTCTTGGTAACCACACCCATGAACTCTGGCCCCGCATCCACTTGCAGCAGCTTGGGCCATTTCAAGACGCGCTTATAAATCCTGCTTAGGGCTTCTGCAACTTCCCCAGAATCCTTGCTGGTTATGGGTTCGGCGTCCTTGTATCTGCTTGCGATATCAACTACGGTCAAAGCGTATCTATAGGTCTTTCTTCTTGCCTTGTTGTGCGGTAAGAAAAGCAAATCCGCCTGATGAACCTCATTGGGGGCATTTACTGTGAAGCTGGGCCTGGGAATGTACTTGGTCACGGGAAGATAAACCAGAGGGTTTGTTTTCTTAACCAGTTCTTAGCCGTTTCTTCTGATACCCTGGCCTCGGCTGCAAGTTTCTTGATAGCTGACGCTCCTCTCCAATAGGTGGGAATTTCGATATCAAATGAGAGGGCTTTCCGTCGTAGCTATGGACCAAGTTGCAATAGACTTCATAAGAGGATGCAGCTTTCCATTTCACAGGTATGGCCGTGTTGGTAATCGTCTTACCCTGAATTCCTAGCAAAGATCCAAATGCGTCAAGCCGCCCATAGGTCACTGAATAATCGCTAGGAAGATTATGTTTGATAGTCATTTCGTGCGGCAATCCTGTGGTAAGAGCATAGCCGTACTTTGCTAATTCCTTGGCCAGGGTTATTGGGGTGTAATGTCCATTCGGTAGCATTACGCCTTGATAGTTAGATCCTCCCGTATGCTCAGTGACCATGCCATTGATCAAGTTATACCAAGAATTGTACAAAGAGCAACTTATGAGCCTAACCTTATGGGCTTTGATGGGGGGATTCAAATAAGTGGTAAAGTTATTCTTGTCGCTTTCCAAAAAGACGATCATTATATCCTACGCTCGAAGCTCGCGTAGCTAAATAAAATACGCCAAAGCTGCACCTCCGGCCAACTCAGCAATGCCAACGAAGACCAGCTCATTGTCTTTTTGTTTTTTTTGAAGGCTGGTAGTAATTCTTAAACTGAGGTTTACTTAGCGTAGTCCGTATTTTCAAAGTTCTTGTCGGCCTGCATCTTGTCCGCGTAGTTCTTATCCAACCAATCTCTGTAAGATTGTCTTTTTTCATTCCAAGCTGCCACGTCCCTTTGATACTTTTCCAGCGCTAAGTCGTGTCTTTTCCTCTCAGCAGCGCCACTATGATCGCCCCTGACTAATCTATTCAAATACTGACCACCATAATTAGCTCCAGTAAATGCTAAAGCTGCAATAACTCCGCCTGCAACAAAACTAACCATTTATATCAAGGGCATAAGCGAAGCTTATGTCTTTGGTATGTACTTTTCCTTCTGCAGATAATCCTTAAGGGTAATGCTGCCCGCTACTACGCCGGTCATTTTGGCATAGTTCATCAGGCTTTTGCTTGGATTTTCGGTTAGGTCTTGAGTGCCTTCTTACTTACCCAACCAATACCTGCGACAATAGAAGTAATAATAGCTGCTTCTTCAACGGTTTTCATCAATGTAGACGACATTATATTACAAAATGAGAAGGTTATTCCATTTCGGGTATTCTGCTTTTTGGGGCCGCAGGTGCCATTGGTACATGATGTTGCACCGCAGTTTTATTATTTGCGGCTTTCCACTGAAAGTAGAGACTGCCTGCGGCCAAAGCGACTCCTAAGGCGCCAATGACATACCCCGGATTGATGTATGAGTCTTCCTTTTCTTCTTCTTTTCTTTCCTTCTTGGCCTTATTCTTCCTGTTCATTTCAGCGAGTTTTTTACCCGCAGCCACCCTGCCCGGAGCTTTGGGCCTGGTAACCTTGGTATCTTCTACGGGGGCCTTTTCTGGTTGTTGTTCGGTGTCACTCATCTTATATTAAGGGACTTGATGACTTGATAAGTAACTTGACAACGACTTGGGAATGACTTGCCTAAGTACTTACGGATGACTTGCCTAGGTACTTACGGACGACTTGTCTAAGTACTTAGAATGACTTAAGGACGACTTGACTAAGTCCCGTGGTGACTTGACTAAGTACTTGTGGTGACCTGACCAGGTTCTTGGGGGTGCTTGCCCTCGACTTCAGTAAGTGCCCGGGTAAGTACCCATTTCGACTTCTCTGTCCTTCTTGAAGTCCTTCCAAGACATTGTCAATTCCTTCAAGTCAACATGCTGAGCTACGTGAAGTGCCGCAGAGGCGACTGCCATTAACTTACCACACTTCAAAGACAACCACCTGCAGGTTATCTTCAGTTCTTGGGATATGACATAGTCATCTCTTATGTCCTTCTGTAGTTGCTCCACGTCGTCTATGGGCAGCGCAAGTCCAAGCAATTTAGTTGCCAGCTTAATTGCGGAGTCTGCTACGGCGTCCGTGGTTTTACTTGCAAGGGCAGCCTCGTACCTCTTATGGAACTTCTTAACTTCCTCTAACTTCTTTGACTTCCATCCTCAGGATGTTAAGCTGTTCCTTAAGGTTACTTTCGTCTATTTGCATGGGGACTTCATCTATGAGCTGCTCAATCTCCATATATATTAAAAATCATAGATTTTTACCTCGTACGGAAATCTCAAAGAGAAGATCATTTTGGAATGTTGGTGCGTCTTTAGTTGCCGCATGTATTCATGCAGCTTTTCCTTGCTTATCTCGCCGCCATAGTCGCTTAAGATGGTTTCCAGATCGCTTTTACTGGGTGTGTAGAAGACAACCAAAGAGCCTATGTTTTCCCTGAAGGGCTTAGAGACATTGGTAAGCTGCTGCAAGAGCAACCAAACGCTAATATTGTCATGTCTGCCGCTGAAAGCAAGCCTTACTAACTCGGAAGTGCGTCTTTTTACGTCATCCCCACAGGCAATGTCATCCAGTATGAGTAAAGTTTGCGTATCCTTAGGGAATTGTCTATGCCAAAACTTAAGGTGGCCGGATAACTCATTGGGGTCTAAGATATCTACAAAGAAGTCGTCGTCTTTTACGCCTATGCCCGTCCAGGTTCTGTTGTTCACGTAGGTAGGACAAAGGAGAACGATATAGTCAAATCGGCATCTAAAGGGTCCTAGTAGCTGCTCTACGACAAACTGGGTCTTTCCACAGCCGGTAGGTCCTACGATCAAAGCATTACAAGGAATATGGTTCGGATCCATTGTATATAATGGAGCCCGTGGAAGCAGTCAAAGAGATGGTTAACATCGTCAAAAGGAAGTAAGACCTGGAAAGGACGGTAGAGATGCAAAGGGAGGAAAAAGACCGGCTGAATGAACGCGTAAAGGAATTGTACGAGGAAATGTGCGGTTTGAAGCGCGCAGAGCGGTTTGGCGCTTTGATAACGATGGCAACGTGGGCAAAAGAGTCCGTAGTGGACTTTATGAAATACCCTCTGTAGGATGTTAGGCATTGGTTGTTGTTTTGACAAAGGACGTTAAATGGAGGATAAGATATTGTTAAGTATATATGGAAGGCTGCGCTGTGTAATAAGGTGCTTAGTAGTAAGCAGAGGCTGCAATACCACGTCGACCGTGGCGTTTGCACAAAGGAGAAGAAAAGTACCTCTTGCAAAGACTGCAATAAGGAGTTTAGCAGTTTCCAAAAGCTGCAGGTATCATGTCAAAAAAGGCGTTTGTCATAAGCAAATTACCACGGAATGTGAAGACTGCGGTAAGATCCTTAGTACTCGGCAACGTCTCCAAAGACATAAGGAGATACATAAGAAGCAATACCAAAGAATCGCAAAACAGTACGACTTAGAAGGAGTAGATTGCTACGAATGCGGGGATATCATGGGCCGCTGTGAACATAAGGACGAATACATAGAGGATCGCATCCGTTATCGAAGAAAGATCGATAAGACCTTTCCATTCTTTGACGTTGCCGAAGGTGTTCCTTGGACGAAAAGGGAATATTGGAGGCAGGAATGTAAGTAGTGCGGATGCATAAGGGAAGAGGAGCATATCCCCAACTGCCTTGGGATTGACATGCTGAACGTTAGGACCGAAGTGAAAGGGGTCTGTTGATTGTTGTTGTTTGGTCAAAATGATGTTAAGGGGGTAAACTATTCTGAGACCCAATGTTAGATGTTGTTGTTTGGTCAAAATGATGTAAAAGGATCCAAAGTGTCTTAAAGGGGTCTGTTGATCGTTGTCGTTTGGTCAAAATGATGTTAAGGAGGCAAACTATTCTGAGACCCAATGTTAGATGTTGTTGTTTGGTTAGGAATGATGTTAAAGGATCCAAAGTGTCTTAAAAGGGTTGAAGATATGCCTTAAGTCGTATAATATTACCAAGTAACAATATGCCATTCTTAAGACCTTTAGCATCATTCCTAACCAAACAACAACATTCAACATGCCTCCTTTAAATAGTTTCGTGGCCCCTAACAATTAACCCAACCGAATACCAACGAACAACATGCCATTCTTAAGACGCTTTGCTTCCTTAACATCATCCCAACCGAACAACAACATTCAACATGCGTCCTTTAAATAGTTTCCGGGGGCCCCTAGATATATGATTGCCTACGCGTTACATCCTATAGGCATTAGCGGCTATAATATATGGACTGCATCACATGCGAACTCCCAGCGGAATGCCTTTCAGCACCTACCCCCAAGCCCCGCAAGAAGGTCACCTTCGCAGAAAAAAAATACGACTGCCTCAATTGCGGCAGTACTTTCTTGAAAGAAGCCTTCGTCGACCATTGGTGTTCAGCCGACACGAAGGCTCACAGAACTATGGCGGACGCCCTGCCTAAGAATGCAGAGGACTCTCCGGCTCATACGTAACTACATCAAATACCCACCTGCTATTTATCTTACCATGGCTCATAATATGGGTAACCTCCGGCCCTTCGATGGCGTACCTTATCCTATCAGGTGCCCAAAGGGCGTATGTTTTTTTGTCGCCTTTTAAGACCAACCTCAAGCGGTCAATGTCTTCGAAGACCACGTAATTCTTTATCTCGTAGATTTCCCCTACCGTTAGCTCAGTCCAATGTGTTTGTACCACTTTTAGTGCGTTGAACTTGTCTTTATTCATATATTCTATGAAATCTTTTATGGTGTGTGTCTAAAGTGTCCATGCTTTTGAACTTCTTACAGCAGTATTTGCAGGGCAGCCTAATCCCTTGGGAATATTCTGCAATGCTTCTACAGATATCATCGTAATCATTGCTGATTAGCACCTTAAACCCATTTCTTTCATAGTTGTCTAAGGTCTTCTTTTGATCATCGGATAATACCCCATTTCCTTTAGGCGTCTTCAACTCCAACCAGAAGCCGTTGTATCTTACGTGGGCATTTAATATTATTAAGTCCGGTTGCCCTCGTTGGTATCCTTTTTGCCAGCACTTGATTCTCTTACCATCACTATCCTGCAGTTCTCCTTAGCCTGGGGTTATTAGTAAGTCGGGGTAGTATTTCCTGATATAATCTACTACTTTTTTATGCAGGTCAAACTCGTTCTCTATCTTGAACACCAACTTGTTGGGACTGTTAAAGCACCCGTATTGCCCTGTTTTACGCAGCGCTGGCAGGACTTCTTCAAAGACCCAATCGCGGAACTCTATAGCTTTGGGTAACTTAGAACTAGAAATTAACTCGTAAAGGCCACGTTCGGAAATGTACACGGAATGCAGCTGTGCGTTAGGGGAGGCACGATTCGTTCCTCCCTTTAGTTCGTCCCATCCTTTTCTGTATTTGTGTGATACGTGATCTCTAATAGCTTTGCTGGGGTTTTCATAGTTTAACGCCAGGGCCACTTCTTTTGCGTTAAAGTACAGGTTGTCGCCTTGCACTATGCATTGCAATGTCGTGTCGTCTTTGCAGAAGTTACGTAACATGGTATATTTGAGGGATATTTTAACTCGCTGCGCTCGTTAAAACCTAGTACGCAACGCTCTTTAGCTGATTCATTTCTACGCTTAGCTGCGCGTCGCTAACCACGAAGACGTAGCAGTTTATCTTGTCGCCGTCGCCCGCGGAGGTATTCTTTGTGCGCTTGATCTCCAAAGTGATGCCGTCCTGGGTGTTGACCAACCGCAAACCCTGACCGTGCATAGATTCATCGTTAGTGGTGCGCATGTCAATCCACAGCGCGTATTTGTCCGTGAAGAACTCCTTTGGGGCAATTTGGTCGCCAAACTTGCGCATTGCCTCCCGGTACGCATCCGCGGGCTTTATTCCCTGGGAGTAGACCTTGTTAGGTACTCCGTTGATGCTAACGCCTACGGTGGTAATATTGGGGTTAAAGAACGCCTCGGAGTCACGCAAGCCTGCCGTGTATGTCTTGGCGGACACCAACATTTACCCCGTTAGGCTGCGCCTGGGAAGGTTGATGCTTTGGTTGATAACCTCTTCGACGTTGTTTGTGAAGCTGAATGTCTCGTACAATACTAGGTGGTCGTAAAGGAATGCCTTTCCGGCGCTATATTCAGCAGCAGCGCTGCGGGCCAACTCCTCGCTATATACCGTCTCGTACTGCAGCTCCAAGTTCTTGATAAAATAGGGATCCACAGCCCCCGAGATTACGTCCTTTCCCTACAGGATGTTGATCGTGTCGGCCAGGGTTACTTCGAACTGTAGTTCGCTTAGCTGCCTTGGTTAATACGCGCCATGGTTCGTGATCACTTCGAAGTCCAGCGGGATGACGTACTTGGTACCATAGGCGGTCTTTATTTCATTTTCTCCTGAGGCGCCGGAGGTTGCGCTTCTTACCTTGCGTATGGCTGCGCTTGCGATTCCTTGTTCTATCCTTTGCGCGCGGTCAAAGGCCGTTAGCCATAAGTCTTTGTACGTGGTGTACAGATCGTACCTGTTCAAGTCCAAAACGGATTCCCCGGCGAACTTGATTCTCATCTTAAAGACTATGTTGCGGCCTACGTTATTTACGGTATAGCGCACGTCTGCGGTATCTGGCTGTATTACTAGGTCAAACCTTAAAGCCAAGGTGCCAGGAACCAATGCTAGGTTATCCGTTAGGCAGGGTACGCCTACGTACAAAGTCTCACCGGGTTTAGCACTAGTGGGGGTAAAGGTAACCCGGTGAAAGGTGCGTTCTGCCTTTAGGCCGCCAACCTGCTTAGGTAATACGTTGGGGTTTAACTTTGAGCTTATCAAATATGATGGAAGTAGAAGGAACGAATTTTGACCCCCTCACCGAGTAAGGCCAAGAAGACATTAACGATGAAGAATTCGACGCATGGACCCAAGGCGCGGAGACCGACCCCCTAATCTATCTACGACATGGCTCCGCGAAATTCACACGGCGACGGATGGAGAAGCTTCAAGGCCGCCTTGAAACGCAAGTGGCAATCAAAGAACCGCGGCAAGCCCGTCCCCGAGTACTTGGAACTTCGGAATATGAACGAACAGGGGGCAACCGCGCGGGAAACCTTAGAGTGGGCAACACAAGAGCTAAGGCAACGCTATCCCCGTTTCGAGGCCGACGACATAAGGCTCACAGAACGCGGAAACAAAGTTCTCATAAGCGTAAGAGACATGAGGTATGCCGGGCCGAACGTTGGACGAAACCACAAGTCCTCTTCGATGATAATGGCTCAGTCAAGGTCAACGTGGAGAGATTAAGGGGCTTCCAAGAGGCTACCCGGAGTGCACTAGAAAGATTAGAAGCCCTGAACGAAAGAGTCGGGTTAGAAAAACATGCCGAGGGACTAAGAGAGACGCTGGAAGAAAGGGAAACAGATTACATGAGACAGAACAGGTTGCTTATCGATGCCCAGAAAAGAGAAGTCAACGACAAGAATCAGCGAATAGTAGAGAAGAGAGAACAAAGAGAAAATGCCCTACGCGAAAGAGAACAGGCCCAAAAGACCTTCGATCTTGCCCTGAGAGACCTGAATGTGAGCAAGGAAGAAGCCAAAAACTTGCATGTCACCATAGCCGGCTCTTTGGAGGAACGGCGGCAGCTGGTTGCCGAGATCAACACCAAGGAAGAGCAAATCAGACAAATGAGCCAGGCCATCCAAGACCTGGAGGAACAAATAGAGCGGCAACAGGAAGTAATTAATGACCAGTCCCGTTCCGAAGAGGAAAGGGAGGCTGCCCGAAGGGAATCAGAAACCCTTCAGGTAAGAGTTGCGGAATTGCAGGCGCAAAAGGACAACCTGGAGCGGGAACTAGGGCTTACCGCCAAGGAAAAAATAAAAAGGGCCCTGGTGAAGTATGGCATTCCCCTTGCATTCGCAGTTGCTATTTCAAGCGCAGTAGGAGTAATCTTGTCCGCGCTTAAGGCTACGGGCGCAGGCGTAAAAAACTTAGGTTCTGGTTTGGCCAATTTGGGGAAAAAGATGGCAGCCGGCATTCCAGAGCTGTTGGGTTCCGTGGTTGGCTTAGCACTTAGGGCCGGCGGAGAACTATTGAAGTTTGTTGGAAATAACATTTGGATCTTGGTCGTGGCTATCGGGATGGTCCTCCTGTAGAAGATGAAGGGCTAATCTTGTCCTTGTGTATTACTGGGGGCTTATCGGACTCATACAGCCTCCTGGGCATTCTTGGCTTGGGATAAGTAAATATAGTATTAGCCCCGGGCTGATAATTTGATACTAAAGGTAAGACGCTCATGGTGCTAATGGCTTTATGACACCAAGCCGCATCCGTGGCAGTGGGGCCCGGGCCACTTATTCGAAGGTAGGCAACGTCATTGGGAAGGACCAATGCTCCGCTTCTTTGAGGGGGCTCCGACGAGAAATGGACTGGGTTCCTATTATTATTTTTCGTTCTGTAAGGCAGTAATGGATGGTTATTCTCATCAACGATCCTAAACCCAGCATTGCACGAATACCCCGTGTTAATGCTAAGAGTACACACGATCAATCCTAGGCCTCCAACCTTCACCCACAATCCCGTGTCATACCAATGCTGACTTAGGTATTCCTTCTCCTCCACATGATGAAGAAACCAATCTTCCTTTGCGTGTGGGTTGTTCATATATATTACAGGCTAAGCACCGTCAAAGTGCTAATGGTCTTGTGATTATAGGCTGTATCTCTTTGATCCTCTATGCTATTTACCGTAACCTCTCCCGTATCGGGGTTCGGCTCTACGGAGAAATGTACGGGCTCCCTGTTGTTCGTCTTGGCTCTCATAGGCTGCAGTATGCCATTCTCATCCAGGAACCTAAAGCCCACGTTGGCGTGACTATCCGTGCCAATGCAAATGCTGCATATTATCAGCTTCTTTCCTGAGTAGTTCAAGTCTACGGACATCCCAGTGACATCAACCCAAGATGCCTGGGTGTATTTTTCCTCGCCTGTGTAAGTCGTATAGACACAATCTACTCCAGCTACGTAGGGGTTGTTCATCGCCATATATAATAGCTCAGACCAATGCTTGCGGCTGCTAGGCCGGCTTTTAGTAGGTCGTGGTCATCCTCGGCTATCGTAGACATAACGTGGACCTTCTTTGAGTTCTTGGGCAGCACTGCGGGCTTTTCTGCGTGTACCTTCTTTGGCTTCTCTACGAAGTGAGGAATGCCCTTGGTCATGTCAGAGTTCACATCATTCACCCCAAACTTCATATCCTTAGTAGCTCGTTGAAGTTTGTTGTTATAACCCACAACGGAATTAGTGTTGATAACCAAATTCCTTGGCATTAACCAACAACCAGGACTCAAGGCATAATCTAACCGCACTTTAGATTGCTGCACCACAAGTTGATACCTTTGAACTGATTTAGAGATCTCATTCTCGATAACAGCGCTTTCGAAGAGGACAAGGAGTACTTGTTGTGTTTCCTGCGACGCACCACTGGCATCTACAATGGGGCTGCGGGTTCTAACCTGTGCTCCTAAGATACAATACATGAAGGCTTCGATGCTGCGATTAATCCTTGCGAGATTTTTCAGTCCAATACCCTTTGCGGCAAAGAAAGGCGGCCATGTCTCCTTCTCTTTGCGCTTGATGTAGTAGGTTAGATTGCCCTTATCTTCCTTACCCCCTAGATCTTTGAACTCGTAGGAGCTAGGATATCTCATGCCCGGCGTTTCAATGCTAGCACCTCCGGCATAGGTGTAAGTTTCTCCTAAACCATGGACGGCACCCTCTTTGTTTCAAAAGTCAGGGTTGGCAAGCTTGAACTCATTCTGCAACTTTGTCATATTTGTTATCCTTGGGGTCAAAGACAGTATCGCCCGGAAGCGGCGCGCCCAGCTCAAACAATATCCTACGAATGGTAAAAGCAACATGAAATCTTAGGAAAGGAATATGGAACATATCCGCGGCTATACCACATCCCTTAGTGGCAGCCCAGACGGCAAAGTTTAACTGCTGTGGCCAATAACGCATACTAGGAACCGATAACCATCTCCTAGATTCTTTTCCTGTCGTGTGTTTAATGGCAGTTTCCCTAAAGACGTCTCTGACCGTCACTACGAAGGTCGTCGAATTGGTCACAGGAATTTCCAGGGAGGTAACCACCTTAGCAAACTCATCCGCGCCGCCCTTGTTGTCATAGAATGGGTAGCTAAGGGCAGTCTTCATCAAATTCGCTGGAAAGTTAGGCTTAGCAGGTGGCAAAGCCTTAGGCTTAGGACTCAAATCCGCATTGCTGTACATCCTAGAGCCTTGGTAATAAATACCATCGGATCTACGCTCAAACGTAGTAGGGTCCTCGATGTCATTCCCAAACGCATCGTACATACTATATAATGGATGTCATACTATCAGCACCTAAAATGTACCCAGATATTCCCAATTATCATACTACACCTAACGAAATGAATGCAGAGAATTTTAGGCTTAACAAAGCAAACTTAATCCTGGCTTACTTGGAAGGGCAGACAAAACACTACGAAAAAGTCAGGAAGAAATACGTTAGAGCCCGGAGTACGCTGCATAAGGTTGCAATAACTTCGGGGTCCATATCCGTCGTGTTGACGGGCTCCGGCGTTGATACTTCGCTTACTGGACCCGGAGTACTCATAGTACTCATGGTATTGTTTCGGCTGTTGCTACGGGCATTATGAAAAAGCTATCCACGAAAATATCAAAACACTACACGACAATAGCTCTTTCCAGGGCAAAAGTTAACACCATTGCTGACCTTGTTTCAAAGGCTTTGCGTGACTAGAAAGATAGACGACGTAGAATTATTCTGGCCGAAGAGGAGAACTACGAAAAGCTAAAGTCCGACATTAGAAGTAAAAAAACAATTGTCAAAGATTTGTCCGAAGAGACACGGAAAAAGATATTCCAAGAAGCAAAAGAGGAGCTTCAAAGAAAGCTCGCTCAGTAAACATTTGCTTTGAAAAAAGCGAGACAGGATTTCATTTGCATAGTGAACGCCGGCTGTCTGATTCATATGCGTAATTAGTTTCTCGCCAAGGTTGTTTACATTCCCATTTTACTTCGGCTTTTTATATTTTGTTCGGGTTTTGGTCGTGTGCTCGGGTATTGGTCGTGTGCTCGGGTATTGGTCGTGTGCTCGGGTTTTGGTCATGTGCTCGGGTTTTGGTCGTGTGCTCGGAAAACGCCGGCTGCTATGAGGAAATGGAATGTTGATGTTGCTATGTGGCGTCAACCCTATTTATGCAACAGGACGACATCGATCCTATCTAATGTCGCAACGTAACCACGTCTTTCATTCTGAACAACTTTCCCAATAAAGTAGTGTTTACTGCGTCAGTCGTCTTGGAATCCATCCTAACAGGGGGTGGTTGGGGTCGATTTTGTAAAATATTTCGTAAATTACGTCGGGTTAATAAGGAATATCCTTATCCAGCCGACAAAACATCCACTCGGCCCTTCTCATAGTATTTTCAGAAACCTCGGGAATAGAGTTACCGGTAATTTCAGACAAAAGGTAGGGAATACCTTTGTAATATTTTCCCAGCTTTAATTTTTTCAATGTCTTTCTTAAGCTTTGCGGGATTGGTTCTTTTAAGTTAAGCGCAATCATTTCCATTACTTCGTTGTCAAGGTACACGGGGCAATAACCTTGGATGTGACTCATCCAGTCCCTAAAGTATTTTATTCTCTTATAAGGTGTTTTCTTACGACCTTCATTGGCGTAATACTGCTCTCTGGTAGCATTTGGTACGGCGTTTGTGATATTTTTACCACACTCGTAACACTGTGCTGACGTGTCATCTTCTATTTGCATCTTCTTACCACAGAAAATATACTTATTTGGCTTAGTGGGCTTAAAGCGCGGCTTAAGACATTTTACGCAAAAATCGTAAATTCTAATGAATTCTTTACATTCGTGCATCGTATATAGAACAAATATCTTAAACTACGTTCTCAAAGTAACACGGGGCACCAATAAAACCCGTAGAGAACTTTTCGAATCGAATTACGCGGGTAATACCCAGACCGACCTTACGGGTAATACCCTCAGCCGACGCACGTACGTGAGGGCGGGCAATACCCGCGTATTTCCGGGGGATGACCGCGAGTCCCCCTTACTGCTGCTACATGAACTTCTTACATACTTTGCCCCATGAAGCTATACTTTGTCATAGTACTTACACGCGATGGCTACCAGAAGACAACCCCACAGCAAGGATAGTCATAGGAAAGTTTACCCAAGGCGCCAAAGAAGGCGAAAAGCATATGCAACGCCGCCTGATAGCCGATGAAGGCGAGCTAAGCTTCCTCGTAAAGCGTGCGCAAGACCAAGACACAATAGTATCCGCGGAGAAATGGGATTACTTCGAAGAAGGCAAAGGAGAACGAAACTGGAATATGCTTTGTTATTACCAAGACCACCGTCCGCAGTATTATCATTTACGCGCCAGCATGCTCGCCTATGCCCACATCAACCTCCTAGCTATGCTTCTGAGATTTGACAAGGAGGACGTTCCGCGCGTAGCAACGGACTCATTGTACATTAAGCCACACAAGCTGGAAAAGATAAAGGAATTCTACACCGAAGACGAAATAGCAGAATGCGGGCAATGGCGCGTTAAAGACGAAGAAATCAAAGTATGGAGAGAAAGAGTAAGCTACCAAGGAAAACATACCCAAGGCCACGTAGAACCAACTAAAGATCCACTACCCAGCGTAAAAGACCCCATCAGCTATCAGCGCTTCTCCTACCTTTATGATACCGGAGGTAGTGGTAAGACAACCCGCGTACTTAATCTCTTTCCTTCGCTTAAAGTGCTAACACCAACGCACCGCCTAGAAAGAGAACTTTGCGAAATGGGCTATGATGCACATGACCTACCACAGCTTCTTTCGCTGGAATGTACAAAAGTGGGCACCGGAAGCTATTCACGACATTCCCCCAGTAATACTTTGGGACGAGATTTGCACAGTTCCCTTAGAAATCCTCAAAGAATTCGTAGATTTTCAGAAAGGAAAATGTCAGGTGATATTTGCCGGGGATCCCTGCCAGCCTCCTCCTATAGCCGGAGAGATGCCTCACGAATGGCTAAAAACGTTCTGCTACGTAGAAGGAATAAACACAGACTAGCTGCCTCTTCAACAGTTTTCAATAACGCGGACGACATTATATTACAAAGCGAGAAGGTTATTCCATGTCTGGTATTCTACTTTTCCTTGGAGGCTCCTGTGGTATATGTACGGCCTGCAAAGACACTTGCGGCTTATCATTTGCGGCCTTCCACTGAAAGTAGAGAGTGCCTGCGGCCAAAGCGACTCCTAATGCACCAATGACATAGCCCGGATTGATGTATGAGTCTTCTTCTTTTTTCTCTTTCTTGGCCATATTCTTCCTATTCATTTCAGCGAGTTTTTTCCCAGCAGCCACCCTGCCTGGGGTTTTAGTCTTGGTAATCTTGGTATCTTCTGCCTGTTCGGTGTCACTCATCTTATATTAAGGGACTTAATTTACCTTTTCATCATTAAGGGACTTGATGACTTGAGGATGAATTAGGAATGACTTGAAGACGACTTGAAGACGACTTGACTAAGTACTTAGGATGACTTGACCAGGTTCTCGAGGTGACTTACTGTCTACCTCGGCAAGTGCAGCAGTGAGTACCCTCTCGACTTCTCTGTCCTTCTTAAAGTCCTTCCAAGACATTGTAAGTTCCTTTAGGTCGACATGCTGAGCTACGTGAAGTGCCGCAGAGGCGACTGCCATTAACTTACCACACTTCAAAGACAACCACCCACAGGTTATCTTAAGTTCTTGGGATATGACATAGTTCCTCCCTTATGTCCTTCTCAAGTTGCTCCACGTCGTCTATAGGTAGTGCAAGTCCAAGGAGCTTAGTGGCCAGCTTTATATCCGAGTCGCCTACCGGCGTCGGTAGTCTTACCTGGAAGGGCAGCCTCATACCTCATATGGAACTTGTTAACTTCCTCTTCTGACAACTTATTAACCTGCTCATGGGTAAGGTCCTTGCCTATCATTTCTTTGCACTTCCCAGACGACACAAGGATGTTAAGTTGTTCCTTAAGGTCACTTTCATCTATTTGCGTGGGGACTTCATCTATGAGCTGCTCAATCTCTATCATCTCCTCGAAGCTCGCGTAGCGAGATTTGAACATCATAAGGAAACCTTAAGGAGAAGATCATCTTGGAATGTTGGTGCGTCTTGAAATGGCGCATGTATTCGTGTAACTTGTCCTTGCTTATCTCGCCGCCATAGTCGCTTAAAATGGTTTCCAGATAGCTCTTACTGGGTGTGTATTAGACAACCAAAGAGCCTATGTTTTCCCTGAAGGGCTTAGAAACTCTGGTAAGCTGCTGCGAGAGCAACCAAACGCTAATTGTTGTCATGTCTGCCGCTGAAAGCAAGCTTTACTAACTCGGAAGTGCGTCTTTTTACGTCATCCCCACAACTCCCAGCGGACTGCCTCTTGCCGAAGCCCCGCAAGAAAGTTACCTTCTCATCTCCTGAGATGACACGAAAAAAATACGACTGCCTCCATTGCGGCAGTACTTTCTTAAGAGAAGCCTTCATTGACCACTGGTGCCCGGCCGACCCAAAGGCCCATAGGACGATGGTGGACGCCATGCCTAAGAATGTAAAGGACTCTCCGGCACATACTTAGCTATGTCAAATGCCCACTTACCGTCTATTTTACCATGACTTACGATATGGGTAACATCCTGGCCTTCGACGGCGTACCTTATCCTATCAGGCGCCCAAAGGGTGTATGTTTCTTTGTCGCCCTTTAAAACCAACCTCAGACGGTCTATGTCCTCAAAGGCAACGTAATTCTTTATCTCGTAGATCTCGCCGGGGGATTAGGTTCCTTCAGTGCGTTTGTACTAACTTGAGCGCATTAAATTTGTCTTTATTCATATATCTTATGGAATTTTTTATGGTGTATGTTTAAAGTGTCCATACTTTTGAACTTTTTGCAGCAGCATTTGCAAGGCAGTCTAAGACCTTGGGAATATTCCATGATGCTTCTTCAAATCTCATCGTAATCATTGCTAATCATTACTTTAAAGTTATTATTTTCGTAGTTGTCTAAGACCTTTTTTTGTGCGTCGGATAATACCCCATTCCCCTTGGGTGTCTTTAACTCTAAGCAGAAGCCATTGTATTCCTTGTGGGCGTTCAAAATCATCAGGTCGGGCTGCCCTATTTGGTATCCTTTTTGCCAGCATTTTTTGCCGGCAACCACCAACAGAGAAGGGTAAAACCTCCTTATGTAATCTACGACCTTCTTATGCAGATCAAATTCGTTCTCTATTTTGAATACTAACTTGTTAGGGCTGTCAAAGCGCCTGTATTGCCCTGTCTTACGCAGCGCAGGCAGGACTTCTTCAAATACCCAATCGCGGAATTCCTTTGTTTTGGGTAGCTTAGAACTGAATATTAACTCATAAAGGCCAGGTTCGGATATATACACGGAATGTGGGTGGATAGTAGAAGGGCGGTGATTTGGAGCCCCTTGCAGATCAACCCATCTTTTCTGGTATTTCTCAGACACATGGGCTCTAATTGCATCCCTTGGACGTTCAAATTCCAACGCCAGGGCCACCTTCTTTGCTTTGAAGTACAGGTTTTCGCCTTGCACTATGCATTGCAGTGTCGTGTCAGTCTTTGCAGAAGTTGCGTAACATGGGATTTCATGAAATATTTTAAAATTTAGTACGCGACGCTTTTAAGTTGGTTCATTTCTACGCTTAGCTGCGCGTCGCCAATCACGAAGACGTAGCAGTTTATCTTGTCGCCGTCGCCCGCGGAGGTATTCTTTGTGCGCTTGATCTCCAATGTGATGCCATCCTGGGTGTTGACCAGCCGCAGCCCCTGACCATGTATGCTTTTCATCGTTGGTAGTGCGCATGTCAATCCACAACGCATACTTGTCTTTAAAGAAGTCCTCGGGGCTGACTTGGTCGCCAAACTTGCGCATTGCCTCCCGGTAGATGTCCGCGGGCTTTATTCCCTGGGAGTAGACCTTGTTGGGTACTCCGTTGATAATGACCCCCACGTTAGTAATGCCGGGGTTATGTAAGGCTTCGCTGTTGCGCTTGCCGGCCTCGTAGGGCTTAGCAAACACCAGCATTAGTCCCGTTAGGCTGCGCCGGGGGAGGTTAATGCTTTGGTTGATAACCTCGTCCGTCTTATCCAGGAAGCTAAATGTCTTGTACATCACTACGTGGTCGTATAGGAATGCCTTTCCGGCGCTATACTCAGCACCCGCACTGCGGGCCAACTCCTCGCTGTGCACCGTTTCGTACTGTAGCTCTAAGTTGGTGATAGAATAGGGATCCACGGCCCCGCTAATTGCGCTGTCCATTCCTCCTAAGGTGTTGGTCGTATCGGCCAGGGCTACTTCGAACTGTAGTTCGCTTAACTGGGGTAGTACGCGCCATGGTTAGTGAAAACAAGTTCCTGAGGAGTACCTAAAACTCGACGAAACGGAAATGAAACACTTCGGCAGCGAAACGATGACCAAGCCCCCTAACGTAAGAAACACTAGGCCAGACACTGACGTTCCCGAGGCTCCCAGCCCCTTATGGATAGAGACAATCCAGCAACGAATGGACGAATCTATAGAAAAGGATGAGCCGGATGACCTCGATAGGCTGGTGGAACTATTATCCGATTGGGACCCTAAGAAAGCATTAATGTTATTCGATGATATTCGATTACATTGCCTTCAGTCGTAAGTCGCATCAACAGCTTTTGGACGCAAAGGAATGCATTGAGAAGTGTGTTGCAGATATTCAAAGGTGGATTTGCAAGCAAATGATCTGAAGTTGAATCGGGATAAAACTGAAATTATGCTAATTCACTCTAAATTTAAAGCCTACATTGACCCACCGATCATTGAAATTGGTGATGATGTGATTGATGTTTCCTCAACTGCCACAAACCTTGGTTTTAAATTTGATAAGTTCCTGTGTAGCCATGAACAAATCAAGCAAGTCTGTAAGTCCTCATTCTATTTCATCCGGAACATTGCTAGAATTAGAAAGTTTCTTACTGATTCTTCTACAGACAGTGTGATTCATGCATTTATTACCTCCAAGTTGGACTATTGTAACTCACTCTACTATGGTCTCCCGAAATATCTTTTGAAAAGGCTTCAGTATATTCAGAACTGTGCAGCTAGATTAGTAGTTCAAGCGAGTAAATTTGATCATGTCACTCCAGTTTTGATAAAATTGCACTGGCTTCCTGTCCGTTTCCGAATTATATTCAAGATATTGCTCATTGTGTACAAGTGCTTGCATGATATGGCTCCCCCATACCTGGCTGATGCTATAAAACCGAGAAAAATTTGCGCACTCTCAGATCTACAACCATGGAGTATCTAGAAGAACAAAGATCTCGTCTGGTGACCTATGGTGACAGATCTTTTTACGTTGCTGGCCCTAAACTGTGGAATGACCTCCCACTTCAAATTAGGAAACGTTCTTCAATCCAATTATTTAAAAATGAACTGAAAACTCATTTGTTCAAGAACTTTGTCTCCTCTGGTTCAAAGTGAACATCAATGAACTATGACATTTCATTAATATTGTAACATACGTCTGGTATTTATTTTATTTCTTATTGTGAAGCGCCATGAATTTTGATATGTGCGCTATATAAGTCCCATTATTATTATTATGATTATAGTAATCAGTGGGGCAAAGAAGTAATCTTAGGCAGACTTCCAAGGAGCGGCTCTAAGATCTACGTAATTAGAGACGAAAAAGGAAGATTCTTTGCTGACCCTCACATTCCCAAGAGTTTGAAACAAGCTATTGGAAACCCTAACTTAGCAATACAGAAACAATTAAATGGAAAAGATCTAAAGATCGCCCAACAAAGGATGTTCGCGGGCTTTGCGAAACTACCTCCTGCAGGCGGTGGACTAGATACCGCGGAGAAGGTCAAAGAATTGACCACGAAGATGAATGAACAAAATGAGAAAATTCAGACCTTAAATGAGGAAAAACTCGCAGCCATAAATTCTATGCAAATGGAAAAGAATGCAAAAATACGAAAACTCGAGAATGAACTTAGTTCTCTGCAAACTACCCTTATCCAGAGGGGCGAACTAAACCTAAAATTACGAACTCTGAAGAATGAAATGAATGCAATGGACGAAGAAAAGAAAGCAGTCGAAAAAGAACAGCACAACCTCATAGCGGAGCGCGATAAGACATCGCAGCTCCTCAAGGAGGCAAGCAGCAATGAGGAGACTCTTACCAAAGCCTTCGACGCAGTCAAACTCGAAAATGCGGAGTTGCAACAAAGAATCGCAGAATTAGAAGACGAATTCATATCACAAATTCGGCTAATGAACAAAAGCCATGAAGACGAAAAAGCCGACTTCAGAGACCGAATTACTAAGCTACTAGACAGTAGAGACAAGGCAATAAAAGAATTGAACGAAGTCTTGAAAGAGCAGAAGGCAGACAACCAAGAACTTGAGCCTACGAGGCGAAATAATGGAAGCTCTTGACAGGGAAAGAAACATCATGTTAGAAAAAGCGGTCTTAGAGGAGCAACTTAAGCAAAGAGATCAGGCTATTGAAGACTTAGAAAGGCAAATAGAACAACAAAGGGAAATGATCAACGATCAAAACCGCAGCGAGGAAGAAAGAGAAGCAGCGCAAAGGGAATTAGAAGCCCTTCAGGAGAGAGTCGAAGAATCGAAGGCACAAAGGGAAGGCCTGGAGCGGGAGCTGGGGCTTACCACCAAGGAAAAGATCAAAAGAGCCCTGGTAAAGTATGGCGTTCCGCTGGCATTCGCGGTCGCCATCTCAAGCGTAGTAGGAGTAATCTTATCGGCGCTTAGGGCTACGGGCAATGGCGTAAAGAAATTAGGTTCTGGATTGGCTAACTTGGGAAAAAAGAAAACAGCCGGCATTCCTGGGCTGTTGGGGTCTGTCGTTTCCTTGGCACTTAGCGCGGGCGGGGAACTATTAAAGTTCGTGGGCAATAACATTTGGATCTTTGGTCGTAGCTATTGGAGCGGTGTTCCTAAAGAAGATGAAGGGTTGATCTTATCCTTATGATCAGGCTCCCTTGATGTCCTGCTTTGAGGATAATGACAGTATCAGCGCCGCCCTGGTAATTCGGAACTAACGGCAACACGCTCATGGTAGAAATAGGCTTATGACTCCAGGCTGCATTAGCAGGCCTACCACCTATGCGATTTATCCCAAATTTTCCATCATCAGAAGTGACTTGCAACTTAGCATATTTACAATTGGCTAGCATATGAAAAGTCACTGGCGTTAGGTCTTCAGGGTACCTAGTGTGGGGCTCCATCGAAAAATGGGTAACTTTCCTAGTGTTCGTTGAAGTTCAATAAGGAAGCAAAGGCTTATTATTTTCATCGATAAGTCTAAACCCCACATTTGCATGCGTGTTTGCATTAATGCTAATGGTGCAAATGACCAATGTAGTGCCCCCAACTTCAACCCACATTCCAACGTCATGCCAAGCAACATCGTCATATCCCTCTTCATCTACGCGATGGGTGTAATGTGTTTCCCTTACATACGGATTCATATACTAACTGCCGTAAGAGTGCTAATAGTCATGTGGTTATATATAGTATCCCTTTGATTTTCTATGCTATTTATGCAAACGCTCCCAGTGTAATCTACACGTATTTGTAGCTTTACTTTCCCATGGCAGTCAGCAACTAGGTGAAAAGTCCAAACGGAAAGATTCTCAGCGCTATTCGTTGGCGGCTCTACTCAGAAATGCGTAGGCCCTCTGTTGTTCGTTTTCGCGCGCATGGGTTGTAATACTCCATCGTCATCTCAAAAGCGAAATCCTACGTTTGCATTACTAACGGCTCCCAAACTGCATAAAATTAACTTCTTCCCAGAGTAGTTCAAATCTACAGACATCCCAGTAACGTCGACCCAAGATGCTTGGGTGTATTTTTTCTCGCCTGTGTAAGTCGTATAAACACACTCTACTCCAGCTACGTAGGGGTTGTTCATCGCCATATATAATAACTCAGACCAATGCTTGCGGCTGCTAGGCCGGCTTTTAGTAGGTCGTCGTTATCCTCAGGTATGGTTGGTAACGTGGGAACATGCTTTGGTTTCTTGACTACGGGCGGCTTTGTTTTTTCTGTGTGTACCTTCTTTGGCTCCTCGAAATGTGAAATACCCTCGAAAATGTCAGAGTTCACGTCATTCACCCCAAACTTCATGTCCTTAGTAGCTCGTTGAAGTTTGTTGTTGTATCCTACTACAGAGCCAGCATTCATAGATAAATTACTAGGCATTAACCAACAACCTGGGGCTACTGCATAGTCCAACCTTGCCTTAGAATTTTGTATAGCTAGTTGGTAACGCTGTATGCCCTTGCTAATATTGCCCTCCAAGATCGAACTTTCGAATAAGATCAAGGCTTCGGCTCGCGTCTCTTCTGCGGCGCCAGTATTTCCGATTATGCTAGATCGGGTGTTTACCTGAGCTCCAAGGACACAATACACGTAAGCTTCTATGCTACGATTCAACCTGGCAAGGCCAGCCCTAGTTAGTCCTTTACCTACTTTGGGTATGAAATTAAGATATTGCTTTGTTTGCTCGTCGTTGGTAATCTTAATGATCAATGGATTAGCCCCTTGCATACTTACCGCCCTCAGTCTTTAAACAGAGGTCCGTCTTTAACTACCTTAGTGGTCTTAGCATTTGGTTCAAAGAAGGTACTACTGTCGTGAGTTACCTTATGATAACCCGTGTTCCATTGTAGCTGCAATGCATGAACTTCCTTATCACTTAGCACGTGTCCACCAATACCCCAATAAGCCCAAATATGCCCCAGACCATCGTTAGCACCGGCAGTGCATCTAAAGTCTTTTCCCACAACGCCGAACTCCTTGCAAAGCCTGTTATAGGCAGGAACATCGTATTTGTTATCTCTAGCATAAAACGCAGCATCTCCTGGCAATGCAGTAACGCCCATCTCATGCAGTATTCTTCTAACCGTGAAGTGAAAATGAAACATGAATATCGAATTCTTCATCAAGTTCGCACTTACGCCGCAGCCGCCGGTGGCGCACCAAACCGCGAAGTTTAGTTGCTGCGGCCAGTATCGCATGTTAGGACCTCTCAACCATTCGTGAGATTTTTTAGCGGTGGTATGAATTATGGGAACTTCTTTGAAAATGTCTCGCACCTTAGCAACAAAGGAATGGTCGTTAGATCCGCATGTTCAACGTTAGGTCCAAGCTTGGGCGTTCATCAAATGGAACCGCAGGTATCGGATAGGTGCTAATACCAAGCAATAATTCATTCGACCAGCTGGGCTTAAGTTCAACATGCACGGGCTTATGTGACAAAATCTTAGGATGCTTCAGCTGAGAGTCTATCTGATCGACCAGCGTAGGTTTCAAATCCTCATTGCTGTACATCCTAGAGACTTGGTAATAAATACCGTCGGGCCTACGCTCAAATTTAGTAGGGTCTGCGTATGGAAACATTTTTCTAAAAGCCCTCCAATTCCAATAGTCCCGGTTGTCATGATGTGGCTGCTCCTGAATGTCATTCCCAAAAGCGTCGTACATTAGTATATAATGGATGTCATACCATCGGCACCTAAGATGTACCCAGATATTCCCAATTATCATACTACGACACCTAACGAAATGAACGCAGAAAACTTTAGGCTTAATAAGGCAAATCTAATACTGGCTTACCTCGAAGGGCAAACAAAACACTACGAAGAGGTAAGGAAGAAATGCGTTAGAGCCCGGAGTACGCTGCATAAGGTCGCAATAACTTCGTGGTCTATATCCGTCGTGTTGACGGGTTCCGGCGTTGCTACTTCGCTTACTAGGACCCGGAGTACTCGTAAGAGTTCCTTTGGCTAGTGTTGGGGCAGTTTGTGGTATTATCTCAGCCGTTACTACGGGCATTATGAAAAAGCTATCCGGTAAGATATCAAAACACGACACAACCATAGCTTTGTCTAGGGCAAAAGTAAATACGATTACTGACCTCGTTTCTAAGGCATTGCGCGATAGAAAGATAGACGACGTCGAATTCTCGATTATCCTGGCCGAAGAGGACAAATACGAAAAGCTAAAGTCCGACGTAAGGAACAAAAAAACAATTGTCAAGGATCTATCTGAGGAAACACGCAAGAAGATATTCCAAGAAGCAAAAGAAGAGCTTCAAAGAAAGCTCGCTCAGTTAACATTCGCTTTGAAAGAAACCAGACGGGATTTAAGTTCCATGTCGAACGCACGTCAACGCCGTGGTATCCATACTAATAATGGATGATTGGGGTCAATTTCATGGAATATCTCATAGATTGCATCGGGGTAATAAGGAATGCCTTCGCTTAGTCGGCAGAACATCCACTCGGCTCTTTTCATAGTATCTTCGGAAATGCTGGGAATAGGGTTACCGGTAATTTCAGACAATATGTAGGAAATGTCTTTATAGCATTTCCCTAGCTTTAGCTTCTTTAGCGTCTTTCTTAAGCTTTGCGGGGTTGGTTCATTTAAGTTAAGCGCAATCATTTCCATTACTTCGTTGTCAAGTACGCGGGGCGATAACCTTGAATGTGGCTCATCCAGTCCCTAAAGTACTTCATTCTTTTATAGGGCGTTTTCTTACGACCTCCATTAGAGTAATATTGTTCTCTGGTAGCGCAAGGCACGGCATTAGCAATGTTCTTACCACATTCATAACATTGCGCTGATGTGTCATCTTCTATTTGCATCTTCTTACCGCAGCAAATATACTTATTTGGCTTAGTAGGCTTAAAGCGCGGCTTAAGGCATTTCATACATAAATCGTAAATTGGACTGAATTCTTTACATTCGTGCATCGTATATAGGACAAATATTTTGAGTTTTTTAGGAAATTATTGCAATATTTAGTAATCCGACTTTGACAATAACGCGGGTTGGGCACGTGTTTTGAGGAAAAATTGGAATTATGCCTAAAAGCCCGTAGAATTGGCTCGGGTAATACCCGCGGCTGACCTATAATGTTTGGCGGGGGTAATAGCCGCGAATCTCAAGAGGTGACCGCGAGTCCCCCTACCTGCTGCTCTTGGATCACATCGGATCATTGCTAGACAACGGCGAACAGATTGATGTGGTTTATATGGACATGTCCAAAGCCTTTGACAAAGTCAGTCACAGTCGTTTGTTGCATAAATTGCGCGAGTTTGGTTATGGTGGCACCCTTCTACAGTAGTTCAATTCGTACTTAATGGTCCGCCACCAGCGTGTTACTGTGGCCGGAGCTACATCAGATGTCCTGCCTGTCGGTTCCGGGGTTCCTCAAGGCTCTATTTTGGGACCAGCGTGAACGATCTCAGCAACGTTGCCATGTAACAAAAATCTACAAAAATATCAAGTCTCTTCAAGATGCGGCGTCGCTACAGACCAATTTAAACAGCCTGCACGTTTGGTCTTCGTCATCCGGTCTCACGTTCAATGAGACTAAACGTAAGGCGCAAAGAATAACAAGAAAAATCAGACCCGTGGAATCTACCTACAGTCTCAAGAACTCTGAACTCGTATCCGTCAAAGCTAAGCGCGATTTGGGTGTCTGGGTATCGAACAACTTGACTTGGAACAAGCAGGTACTGGAACCAACAGCTAGAGCTAACAAACTGCTGGGCTTCGTCAGAAGAAACACTCGATACATTCAAAGTATCTCCGTGAGACGAACGCTGTATCTTACTCTCGTTCGTGCTCACTTTGGATACGCCTCACAAATATGGGCACCACAGTCTATTGAACTAATATCAAGAGTTTAGAGAACACAACGACGTTCCACAAGATACATTCCCAAACTGCCATTCTCATCCACCGTCTCTTACAGTTCGAGATTGAAAACTCTATCTTTACTACCAATAACTTACTGGCATGAATACCTTGACATGATTTTTTTCTTTAAACTAACGCATAACCTGATACACGTGAAGCCTAATCTACTACCTGTTCCTCGACGTACACGACCAACAAGATCATCAAACAGTAATCTTGTCAAGTACGCAGTACGTCAGTGCAATGTAAAGGGGGAAAATATTATTAAAGGAAAAATATTTTAAGGGAAAAATAATCTAGAAAAAGAAACTTCTTTGTTAAACCTTCTGTAAATAAGAAATGTAAGGAAATCTCTTTATTTTAATGACTTGTTAATAGACAACTTGTCATTGACCAATGGTAAGTCATTCACAATGACTTGTCTATTAACTCCAGGGTCAAGGATGTTTGTTCACTGACATAGCCTTACACTTCTAATTAGGAAGTACTTTTTGTAGTAAACAACAGCTGCAAATCTACTGTACTTTTCCAGTGAAAACGGGTTTTGATCACGTACAACTTTGTACATGCGTACTGGAAAAGAGCAGGGTTGTTTACTGTACAAACAACTACTTCCTAAGCCTTTTTCTGTTCACTTTTTTAGAATGATCTTACTTATAACTTTAGAATATCTTTAGTGCAATCTGCTCTATACTAGTTAAGCGAACACCATCGACAGATTTTCAGGGTTAGCTCTTAGAACTCAGTGCTTGTACTTTTTCCTAAAGTCAACACCTGTCTCAAGCTCTAACGTCATACTTGACATAACTGGTCTAATCTAGTTTGACCTAGTACAAACCGGTTATGTAGGGTATTGCGTAAGCTTAGCCCTTAAATACGTGCTCACTCAGAGTTCAGTGTAGTAGTAAGAAAGTTGTCAGCAGAGAGTGCGTGTAAAAGAGCTGATAGCACAGAGCCAACAACGAAGTAACACCAAGCCATTAGAGCCATACTCAGAGAATCCAGATGAGGTCATCCTAAAGGTACTAACGACACACAAAATAGAAGAAGAAGAAGAAAACTGAAGAACGACCCGAAACTTTGTGTCCGTTGGGAAAGTATTACTCCCCCACTTCCCCTTCGTGACAGCAAGACCTCTACGTACCAGAAATCCTACCTCATCAGGACAACTAGAATATGGAACGCTCTCGCTGATGAACTAAACCTGAAAATGGACAAACTCAACACATTTAAACGCGCCATGTTAAGTTACTACGTAACGTCACTGGACAGTTACAACTGTTACGACCCACGTACTTTCAAAACAGTTTGTTTAAAATGTAACTCTTGCAGAAGCCTCACTCTTGCTACCTCCTGTTGTTAGTTATTTGATTCAAATGTGCGAATATATCTACTTAAATTATGTTTATGCACTAAGTTTCATTTAAGGCATTACTTTGGGCCCGCAGTAATTGGCTTAACGCTGTTGCGGTCACCCTGTCATATATATCACAGTATTTTTTTTCAGTTATTACACTTCCAGTTTAATATATGGCGAAACTAATAAATAGATAAAATAAATAAAAAAAGGGCTGCATATGTCTCTGTACTGTAATATAAACACTCTGAGAGCTGTAGAGCACTCGAAAAGCAAGCGAAACACTCGGCGTCAAATTTTGCTTCTCTCTCTTGCTCTACAGCTCCCAGCGTGTTTAAATCACAGAAGCACAGAGACGTGCGCGTGTTTTATATTCCTTAAGCAAGAGAAAATGAACTAAGAGAAGCAAGGATTCCCCCTATATAGCCTTGTGACCATCATGTGCACAGTTTGATGCTATTTTTAAAACTATTTGTTATTCTGCACACGCATTTACTGCGCGCGCTCTACGCTGTTTGCTTACGTTTTGGGGTTTTTTTCCTTATTTCGACTCTGCCCTGGATATAGATGTGCACGTCGAAAGATTGGCAAATACGACAGGAAATTGAAGTAGTAATTTGTTCAACTTTTTGGAGTATTTTTACATTTTCCCCCCAAAGCTTTCGACCTAAATCGTCATCTTGAGGGCAGATTTAAACATTTGAACATAAGAAAAGCACAAGAAAACGTTAGCAAACAGCGTAGAGTGCGCGCGTACTATGCGCGTGCAGAAAATCAAACGATTAAATAAATGATATTATTGGAAGATATTTTTAGAATAGATTCTAAAAATAACATCAAAGTGTGCACATGATGGGGCACGGGGATTCCTTCTCTTACTTCACATTCTCTTGCATAAGATATATGTATAAATGTATACTACAACCTTTCTGCAATCAAGTGTATATACACCTAATTGAAAAAACGTAGCCGGTTCGAGACGGGTCATATCATCTAAGCTAAGACCGAAAAGGATTTTGGGTACTCCAAAATGCATATTATATTTATAACAACTTTATTTCAAGAGGGTAAAACACATAACAGATACGCAAGGTACTGAGAAACTAGTGGCCCTCAAAAAAATTAAAAAATAAATAAATAAAAATTAATTAATTAATAGATATAAATAAATAAATCTATATATATATACAATATAAAAAAAAGATAAGTAAATATATAAGAAATATAAGATATATAAAAAATTCATTATTCAATAATGTAATAAAACTTAATTAATTGAATTAAAACGCAAATTCGTAATCTGAGTATCAAGCTCGATCTTAAATAGAGTTCTTTTTAAGACTTTTCTTGACGAAGATTCCTTGATACTTTTATTTAATTTGTTCCACTCTTCGCGCAGCGGACACTTATGGTGTGCCCTCCCTCTGTTTCTTTCTTGTATGTTGGACATCGGGCATTTATTTTACAGTAGCGTGTTGATCTCTTATGGACTTCAGAGTTCATCATTTCAAAAAGATCACTGATGTAAGGAGTAGAGTACAGGTCCAGTTAATCTTTTCGTACACAATGGCGCATCTGATGACGTAAGATTCTTGGTAAAAAGGCAGCCATCTTAGCTCGTTGAACAAGTCAATAGAACGGGAATATTTATCTACATTCAAGATAATTCTTGCCGCCCTTTTTTGGAGTTTCATAACCCTATTCATAGAGCTACTGTTACATGATGACCAAATAGTAGAGCAATACATGATAGCAGGTTTGATGACCGTGTTGTAATATGTTTCCTTCTGTGGTTTATTTAAGTAGGGACTGATGTGTCGAAAAAGTCCAGTTTTCTTTGAAAGATTCTTACATAGATTATCAACATGGTCTTCGAAAGTCAATTTAGAGTCAAGTGTAACACCCAGAACTTTATGGTTGTTTACTTGTTTGACATCACAATTATTGATGGCAATATTGAGGTCATTGTTATTGTTGGTGAGGCGTTTCGGTAGACGTTTTCCTGTTACCAGCATTGATTTGGTTTTAGTTTCGTTGATTATCATTTTATTTTGACTGCACCAAAAAAGGATAATGTCGACATCGTCTTGAAGCGTTGCAGAGAGAGATGTAAGATTGTTCCATTTTTTACTTAACGACAACGTAACATCATCCGCGTATATATCAGCAGTGGAGCTTTGGACATGAAGTGGCAGGTCATTAATAAATACAAGGAACAAAATCGGGCCCAAAATGGAGCCCTGTGGAACGCCATGTTGTATTGGTAATAGAGAGGATGTGTAATCGTTAACCTTTAAACGTTGATTTCTTCCTACGAGGTAAGACTTAAACCATGCCAGTGATGGTGAGTTGGGAAGGTACAGGTTCGAGTTTTTGAAGTAGGACTTCGTGGTTGACCATGCCAAACGCCTTTTTGAAGTCTATGAATATGAGTCCGGACAACTTGTCGTCATCCAAATTAAATAAGATCTGGTCTGTTAACTTTATTAATGCTGGTTCGGTGGAGTGGTTAGGTCTAAAACCAGACTGGAATCTGTAAATGAGGTTGTTGGATTGAAGGTAGGACCACAGTGATTTTGCAACATGTTTTTCAAAAACTTTTGAGATGATAGGTAAGAGTGAGATGGGACGATAATTGCAGCATTCACTTCGTTGTCCAGTCTTAAACATTGGTATCACCAAGGCCGTTTTCCATTTGGAGGGAAAGCTATTCGTACTAATTGATACGTTGAAGATCTCAGTAATAACGTTTATTAACGATGGAGCAATTGACTTCAGAATTTTAGCGCTGATTCCGTCAGAACCCGTAGCTTTATTAACAGGAATCTTTTGAATGAGTTCGATGACGTCATCGGCAGTAATTTTTGGAATGATAAAGGGTACACTGTCTCCAAGGCGTGATTTAACAAACGTCAAAAGTTTGTCATTATGAGAACTGTTTTGGATGTCCGTGATGTTGTTCCCACCGATGTTCGTGGTGATATTTGTAAAATATGTATTCAAAGTTTCTGCAATTAAAGCGGAATTGCAGACTTTACCAGAGTCGGAGTAGAGTTCTTGAATCCTTGTTGGAGCTTTACCAGTGCCGTTTAATGTTTTTAAACACTTCCAAATTCCGCGTGGGTTGCCTCTATTTTCATCGATGGTCGTTGAGAAAAAGTATCTTTTTGCCTTTTTGATGAGATTGATAGTTCTGCACTTAAAATATTTAAACTTGGACCAAAGATCTGGTGAATCGAATTTCCGGGTCCTCTTTAATAGGCAATCACGTTTCTTCATACAATGCAGAATATCTTTGTTCATCCAAGGGGGTTGGAATTTTCTTTTGACACGTTTCTCTTTAAATGGTAAATGATCGTTCAAAACATCCAACATATTTGCACGTAAAAATCAAAGTCTGTCGACCTAGATTAACAACATGCCAAAGCCATGATGCATAAAATATGCACAGGAACCGAAAACTGCAATACGCATGAAATTAGCATAATTGTTTGTCTTCCCATGCTCCCCTTCGGTCTTAGCTTTGATTATATTACCTTTTTTTGAACCCGACAACGTTTTTTTCAGTTCGGTGTATATATATATATACACAGCGATATGCAGAAATTCTGATCCTTTTGTATATACACAAAAGTATATTAGAAGTATATTAGAAATTATGGGATACCATCTCTGATATTTTATGGTAGAGGTAGTCAAATGACGCCATCATGCAAACGTCCTATTCCATGCACGAGACTTGCCCTGGAGATTATCGATCGGCATATTTGTCGGCATTAATCAAATCAATGCAAGAGACGCAAAACCTCGGTAGAAAATGAAATCCTCCCCTTCCTGCTCTAAGAATCGACAAACGGTCAGGAGAATTCGACTGAAGGCAAATCAATACAAAATACAATGTCATGTTGCTCATCTTTTGCTTGTCTTTTTTTTCGTTAATGTGGGATTTCTTCTTTCGAGGAATTCCCACTAGTCTTGAGAAATTCAAAAGTGAATGATAATCAATGCTTGCTTTATATTTGCCACACAATTATTTCATAGTCAACTTACCATCTTTTCAATGTGGGACTACAATAAACCTTTCTTATACATGTCCACATGTCCATATACTAGAAATACCAGAAACTGATATTTTCAGCAGCAATATCAAATGTATGTAGAATATAGTTCATGTATTTATTTATGCGCGTATGTATGCATGTATATGTGGGATAAACATGTGCGGCCGCCCAAAACAATCTAGTCCTTTAATTTATCTAGTTCATGCGCACAAGAAACCTGTAAACGTCACGGTATCGATCAATGCTTTGCAGTAGTTTTAACTAAAAAGTTTTTACTTAAAAGGTTTTCACTTGTTGGGGAAAACGACAGCGAAAGCAGACTTTATCAATTTTTCTTTTGTCACGCAAAAGCCGTGACACGCTGATAACCAGCTAATGATTAATTTATGATGGGTAAACCACTTGAATACGTTGGCACATTACGACTGTCGACATGTCAGAATATCAACCCATAATAGGAAAATGGCGGAATACTACAAGAATCTTGCCTCGGGATTGATGTATTTACTTGCTATAGTCAGGAAAGCCTTTTAGTGATTTTTGTTTTGCTTGGAGGTTATTTGTCAATATGAGCTCTCAAAAAGGTCCTTCATCTGGCCCGAAAACATCCAAAACCAAGGTGAGAACGAATATAATCAGTTAGTTAAGCTAATGGTTTTACGGGGCTATCCTAATGTTTACACAGACACATTTGGCTTCAAGGAGATTACATATATCTTCGCTTCGTTCATTGCTTTGGACAACACCTTCAATTTTCAATGTTAAATTACATACAAATGTCCTGGCTGACAACAATATTTAGAACTACTTGATTGAAACTGATTAACTATTGAATACCATTTAATATTTGTCAACTTTTACAACGTTTAACTGAAACTCTATCTCATCACTTTTAAAAGACTCGATTCTCAACTCAGTCTTTCGTATAACCCTTTTTATTATACGATAGAAAAATTTACTCGCGATTTGCTGGTTTTACTTTCGATATGGTAATTCCCCCTGCAGCCCTAGTAATGTGCTGTGACATGTCTGACGAATGTCTAAAAGCAATGAAATATGTAAATATCATTGGCTATTAAAAGTATTTGAAGAAATAAATAGCTCCAGTCGTGTTTTATCAGAGAACAAAACATAGCTAAGCCTGATCTATTTGTTAGTTGGCTATTAAAAAATGATATCTAAATCAAGGGAATTCATAAAGCTTCATCATTGAAATGCATTGTCAGAAATTTATTCATTCTCAAAATAATTTGTAATTACAGTTGTTAATTATATGATCAATATAGCAATAATACTTAAAAATGAAATAGTGAGAAAGAAAATGAGTAAAAACCACAACAGCAACAAACGAAAAGGTAAGGTCGCATTGACTTGTGGGATGCAAAATAAAAATAGAGATATCCATACTGCTCATGCGCAATGTAAGGCGGATTGCGAATGATTTGTATTTGTACAGAATATTTTCCTTTCCTTCGATTTTGCTGCCTAAAAAAAGAGATTATCAAAAACCAGGATACTTGGGAAAATCTCAATGAGTTAGTCTAGCTGTAATATCGGTAATAGTGAGGCTAACTTGGCAAAAATGAATGATAAAAGCGGAGATAAGAACAACCCCAGTGGTTCTCTTCGTAAGTATTACTATTGGCAATTTGGCAATCACAGGCTACATAACTTTATATCCTGGCTGTTGTCATTTATCATTTCTGGAAGTCCTAATGAATGTCATGTTTTGTTTGTAGCTTGGTAAAATGGGTAGAATTGCATCCATGCGGACAACAAAATCCAAGAAAGATAAGTATAATGGCGGTCATAAGCACAAGGAGCGAGTTGGCAAGTACTAAAGAAGAAGATGGCGAAGGATGCCAAGAACTGGGAGAAGAACTTGAACGTATCAAACATTTACCTACTGAAGACTTTAACAAGATGTTTGAGAAAATGTTGGTAAGCAATCTTTTATACTTTGATGGGAGTTTGATACTGTATTAGTAACATTACCGCTGCATTTAACCATAACAAGCTTTTAAAACGTTTTCTAGTTGTAAAATCCTAGTCATAGTTCTATTTGGTTAAATTTATTAGTTTCGATCTAACTATTTTCAGCTATGCTTTAACTATTCTTTAACTTCATATTGATAAATGTTACACGAAGAAATTAGTGAAATTCCTTTTTTTGAGTGATTAATCATGCTCCTTCTATAGATATGTTAGGCTAGGCTGTTCCAGAACATTCATTTATTATTTTTTTACCCAAAAGCTTTCCCTTTCCATTAACTTTCGAAATGCCTTTATTACTCGCTTCAAACATTGGTAGAGAGTGGAAGTAATTTTTTTTAAGTTAATTGAGGCAGGGCTAGATCACATAATTCCCTAAACAGTCAAAATACGTAGTTCAGGATTAATGTGTGATTCGTTGTGTTAATTATACTTATTCTTTCTCGGCAATCAAAATAATCATTATAGCTAAATATCCTTACTTGTTTTAGCGGTAATACTGTGGTTATCATCAACTCTGTTCTATGAAACCTTTTGATTATTAGATGTAATGGAAATAAGTTATGACAATCTTGTAGCTATGAAACTAAAATTGACTCATCAACCCTTAAAAATAATTTTATATTTTCCTTAGCTTTCGACCGACACGGTCATCCTCAGAGGAACTAAAATACGTTACAATATTAACAAAAACTACGTGATCAAACGTTGTACATATGCGCGAGCAAAAGAATCGCGCACAAACCTGAAAGCAAGAGCATTGAAAATCACAAAAGATTTATGTAATTTGCTGGCAGAATTCTGCCACTGTCTCTATTAAAAATAATGTTCTTTTGCTTTGATATCTCACATGCTTCCAGCGACTTTCTTTGGTTCCATCTTTGTTCTTTTTTAACGATTGAAATGTTATCCCATTGGATTGTGTGTCCAGTCTTTTGTTGTTATTTTTAAAGGTTGATGAGTCAATTTTAGTTTCATAATATGAATCCAACCTACGAAAACCTTTACGACTTAATCTTGTAGCTGTTATGGCTTTGTCATGCATGTGGGGGGGGGGGGGGGGTAAAAATTGGTAAAAATCAACTTCGGTAAATACTAGATTAGACATCAATGACAAATAGGTTTGCTTTAAAGTACTTATTCTTTATTGTTCGCATGAAACAAGTGTCGATGTCATACATACTGGGCATTCATCAAGTACTAGGCGCCTCATATGAAGAGGTTTTGCAAAGTCATAAATGCATACTGAACCTTATTTGCAACAATAAAACTACATAAGATAATATTGTTTTTTGTCTTTTTATTACATGTAACCTTTATTAAACTGTGACAAATTAATCTGAAAATGATGTAAGTCTTTTGAAACTTCAGAAGACTTATCAACTAATTGTGCTCATTTTCTGTGTTATTGAGTTAAGCTATCTAACCTATAAACCTCTGGTTTAATGCTCACAGCCAATCAGAGGAGACTTCATGTGATTGAGCTCACTTGCCGCTTATGACCATCCTGGGTTTGATAAAATACATACCCTGAGTATGACAGGAAATTCAAACAAAATTGGAAATTTGAGTGAAATTGTATACCCTGTTTATGACAAGAAGCTCAAAAAACCATACTCTGTTCAGCGGATCATCCCCATATAGTCTATATATTGGAGTACCTCCCCCCCCCCCCCCCCCCCTGCTGGATAGATCTATGATCAAAAAATAGACTCCTTTAACTGTTGGTTATAACTTTATTTGTTTGTATTGTGAGATCCCACCTCAATAAAGATTGTCAAAATCTTTAAACTAAAGCAAAATATCATAGTAAAATTATTTTGTCTAAAGCATTTTTGTAAATTTTCAAGTAAATGAAGTGTAGCCTTTAATTGAATAGCAAAATAATATTAGTAATAGTAAAAACAATAAAATTAATAATAATTCAGTTGGTTGTAATTACAGAGTGAGACAGGGACAACAGAGCCCCATATCCATTACTAGGTGAAAGCCCAAAAATTGAATTAGGAAGGAGGAGAACCAGAGAAAACATAAAAAACCCTTGAAGCACAGGGAAAATCAATAAACAATATTAATCTACTCATGTATGACACTGATAAATTAGCATCACATACCCTCTATGCTCCACAGTCAGCTTTAAGTGTTTATTACAAGATGTTTTACCAGATGTATCATGTGGATGTCTTTGTAATATCTGTCAATATATAAATATTTATATATATTTATATATATATTTTTTTTTCTAGGATGACATGAACTTATCAGAAGCTCATAGAAATCCTATTCGTGCTAGAGATATGGACACAAAGAGGGATATGATGATAAGCTTCCAAAGAAGGCAGCTCATATCTGAGGTAATTCAGTCCTACCTATATCAATCACATGAATAGTGTTAATTTGTCTGTTAGTTGTCAATTATGGGTATTCCAATAAATTTAGATGGTTTGTTTTAGATGATTTATTTGCTTTTCTACAGCAACAATCAAGTGAAGGCCCATCATCTGCTAGTGACTATGTCAGAGAACTACAGAAAGCTCCTGAAAATCTTGAGGCTTTACTTAATTTACTACAATCCTGTCGTGTTTCCTTAACAGGAAGACCATTAAGGTAAGGTAGATAATTAACTTATCATTCTAATAATTATGATTACATTGATTCAACCATTTGTAGTATTAACTATAATGCTTCAATTGATTTAAAGTTCACCTTATGCAAAATAAGAGATCTGCATCAAATCAATCCTGAGTGCATGCTCTTGGAAAACTATTTTACAAGTTTTGATTTTTAATTTAAAAATATTTTAGATTTTTTTACAGTTCTTTAAGGTTGCAAAAATACTGGGGTTAAGGATTTTGCCAAGTATGATGGGTGGCATGGGTAGCAGTAGTGGTTTACCGCTTGCCTCTCACCACAGTGTGGTCCGGGTTTGAATACATGGAATACATAATACAGACTCACACTATTGTATGTCATTTTTGGAACACAACTTTTTTCCCTATGCAGCTGGATCCAAGAGTTTGGTGAATCAGGAATGCACTGTTTATTAAGTCATTTAAGAAACTCCTGTTCAAGTACTGGTAATGTTGAGAAAAGAATACAACATGAGTGTGTGAGGTGTTTAAAGGCATTCATGAACAATAAGGTATTCAATAAACACTTGGTTTTTTTTGTTAATAACATGTATTTGTCACTATCTACTGGTCTGTCCATTGGAGATTGGCCTTTAAAGGGACTTCATGTCCTATAATATTATCACATAACAACATGTGCCCGATGAAGACCCTAAATTTTGGTCACCACACAGGGGTGTAGGCAGGAGAGAGGCACTTAGGAAAATTCTGGCTACACCCCTGCATCATGTAAACATTGATAAACAATGTTAAGAGAGTTATTTATTTTTGTACTTAATTTACAATTATTCTCAATAACTGAGAACTTTCATACTTATATATGTGTCCTTTTGTTGGATCTCCTAGGAATAGACCATTTTTCAAATTACTGCTGTGTTCCTTGATTACTTAGGGTTATAGCTTTGTATCAGTGTCTAAACATTCACAAATACCAATAATAAAGTAAAAAATGAACAACTTTGACGATAATAAAAACACCTTGAAATTCCATGGACCTTCACTAGAACACATGAATCATCATTATCCTTTATGCCTATGTGGCATGTTAGGGACCAAGGAACATATGAATATTCTGCTCAAAATCAAGGCTAACCCTGAGCAACAGAGAACTCGAATATTGATGTATTCTACATCCAAAATGCTTATTTATCAACAAAATAAATAAATAAAACCCACATAAGTTTTTAAGCTATCAGTTCAAGACAACATAATTTTTGTTGTTTTGCCTATTTTCTCAGTATGGCTTATCTCTAACAATGAAAAGCAAAGATGGACTAACTTTACTTGCACGATCTATGGATCCCATCTTTCCCAGTATGATGGCAGATGTTGTTAAGGTTATTGCTGCTGTGTGTCTAGTGGAGTAAGTACAATATGCATTCTGACATGGGAGTGCTCAACTGTCATCTAGTGATCCTCAATTGCTTGTACACTCACCTCTATATTCTAGACATGAGAGAACATTGGAAGCAATGACCACTTGTGGTGAAATGGAGAAAAAAGGAAGGTTTAGTAAGATAGTAGAAGCTCTGCATGATGACCACACTGCACTTAAGGTATAATTTGTGATGTGGAAAACTATTCCAAAGATAGAAATATGGATAAATTGTAATTGTACCAACAGTGTTGATCTTGGTCAATAGGCTTCAATACTGGTTCTTAGTAACAATGTCTGTATCCGTCCTTCTCGGTGGTCTATTTAATACATTATTTTCTTAATATTTGGTTATCACTTCATTTTTGCATCCTTATATTAAATTACTTTGCAACAGTAATTTTTTATGGGACTTTTCTGCATTTTTTTAAAGAAATTGAAAAAAAAATCATAAACTTAAACTGTCCCAAAAACACCTGTAATAAGGTTTGTTGATGGTGCATATTATTACTTGGAAAGGTACTACTGTATTTCTCTCTTAGTTTTATATCCATAATTTTATCATTATTTTATCCATTTGTTTGTTTATCAGGTTGCATGCATCCAGTTAATCAATGCTCTAGTCAGTACTCCTGAAGATCTGGACTTTAGGTTGCATCTCAGAAATGAATTTATCAGAGAAGGACTCAATGATGCTATACAGGTACTGTAGGCATGAAAACTAGTAAATAAATACTATCATTTTTATAACCATAAAACCATAGCTAGCCTTAGATTGCTGGTTTATTAAGTATGTCAGGCAATAATTAAGATGACTAAATGACTAATGTGTCTGTGTGTTTTTGTTTCTTGAAGGATTTGAGGGACCTTGATAATGATGACTTAAATATGCAACTAGATATCTTTGAAGATCACAAAGAAGATGATTCTGTTGAATTTCAACACAGATGGAAAGATATTACTATAAACTTTGAGTATCCTTTTTAGATATTTAGACATTATTGATTATTTCTGGTATGTAGTTTGCAGTTGAATTGAGTAAGTAAAGCCAAGGTTGTTATCGGAATATTTCTTGACATCTTTTCACAGAGACACAGTTGAAATATTCCAAATAGTGAATAACCTCGTACAAGACACCCCAGCAGACCATTTGTTGCTTTCTATCCTACAACATTTCTTGTTAATAAGAGATGATGTATATGCAAGGTAAGGAAAACTTTCTTTCTCTGATGTATATCTCTTTTTTTTCTTCTTCTGGTAAACCTTATAATGTTTTTTATTCAAGGCCTCAGTACTACAAGTTGATAGAGGAATGTGTATCTCAGATTGTACTCCATCGCAGTGGAGTAGATCCAGATTTTGCTACAAGAAGATTTCAAATAGATGTTGAACCATTGATAGGTAAGTCTAAGAAGCTACAAGGAACCAAGTGTGTGTCTGCTGTACAACTTACAACAACAATGAATAAGCATCAAGAATTATCTTCATTCTGTAATAAAGGCAGGTTTCCTTTGATTGTTCATCTCTGTTTGTATTGATTATTCATCGAAGTGATTGATTTGTAATCAAATTGTTTGCATGGACAACAACGACAACATGTAGGGAAAACAAATGAAGATACTCTATGGTGTTCCCCCAGAGGGATGTAAACCCATGGTTCTAAAATTTGTGCATTATTGTAGGCCCTTAAGGCATTGTTAGTTAGAGAGCAGTGTGTGCGAGTGATGTTAATGTAAGGATGATGAATGATTTTAATATATGCATCTTTAGCATGAGCAAGAAAAATAAAAGCCTTTCAAAGTGTAAGATACCTGCCTTTATTACAATTTCCCTACTTCCATGGATCACTTCCAACTTCCCTGAATTGACTATCATTTCCCTGGTAAAGGAAATACAGGTATATTAATTATAACACTTACTGTAATATTGTAATTGTACTAATTTTAATTATATTCTACATTTTACTTGGTCATGTGAAACAGAGGGCCTCGTTGATAAAGCAAAATATGAAGAAGCAACAGATAAATCATCACAATTAGAAACAAAGGTATAAACCCAAGACAGTTTTTTTATGTAGAGATGCCACAGTGGTAATGGTGGTAATCACTAGTTTTACAATATATTGCAAAGACATTGTACATTTAGTATGCTGTGATTTATCTTTGCATAGCAATTAAATGTTGTATGCTGTTTTGTTTTCAGTTAGAAATAGAGACTACAATGAGACAAGAATGTGAGGCAAAACTCAATTTAGCCACAACAAATTCTGCTGAGAAGATCAAGAGCTTGGAAAACGAGATTGAAGAACTAAAGAAAAGAGAAGTATGTGTTGTGTCATTCAAACATTTGAGGAATTTTTGTCTGTTCTTTTAATTCTATGTTTCTCTTTTTTTCTTTCCTTATATTAGGCACAACCTGGAGGTGGATCAGGTGAGTGTGCCATATTTGTTGATGATTTAAAGGGAGTCCATCTCTATCATTATTTAGGCTATAATGAACAATCTGGATCATGAAATAGTGGTAGGTAAGTGGTTGGTAATGGTTGCTTAACTGTCAGTCAGTAGCTGGTAAACTGTCAGTCAGTGGCTGGTAAACTGTCGGTCAGTGGCTGGTAAACTGTGGGTCAGTGGCTGGTAAACTGTGGGTCAGTGGCTGGTAAACTGTCAGTCAGTGGCTGGTAAACTGTGGGTCAGTGGCTGGTAAACTGTCGGTCAGTAACTGGTAAACTGTCGGTCAGTGGCTGGTAAACTGTCAGTCAGTGGCTGGTAAACTGTCGGTCAGTGGCTGGTAAACTGTTGGTCAGTAGCTGGTAAACTGTCGGTCAGTGGCTGGTAAACTGTTGTTAAGTGGTTGGTAATGGTTGGAAAACTGTCAATAAGGGATTGGTACAGTAGCTGATGATAAAATGTGCTGGTAAGGTAACAGTAAGCGTTTAGTAAATAGTCGGTAAGATGAGGGTAAGATAATGGTAAGCCATTGCTAAAATAATGACACTGGGCTGCAGACAGCTTACCAACCACTCTATTATTTATGGTCTAGATTGTTCACTATAGCCCATATTTATGATGACTTTTCATTGTTTTTTTCTCAAAAGTATAAAGTCTGATTTGACATTGAAATCAAATATGTTTTAAATTTCTAAAAATAAAATCGTAAAACATCAGAATCTAAAGCATGAAAGAAATACAAAAGACAAAAATGCATGATATCATAATTATTCAGGTGAATGCTAAATATATGAGATAATTAAATGGCTTATATAATCTAAAAGAATGTTAAATATTAATAATTGTCCTTTAGGAATTTCTATAAAATGCTGTTTTTTTCTCCTTTTTTTACAGTTCCACACAAAACTATAGGTGTTGCTCCACCTAGATCTCGTGTGAGAACCATTGAACCATTAAAACAAAATCATGTATCACTAAATATTGAAAATCCATCTTGCCACTTACAACCTAATTTCGAATCATCCTCTAAATCAGTTCAAGCATTATCTTCATTTCCATCTCAGTCATCACTTTCAGCATCCTCTCCTCATCTGCAGTCTTTCAAAAATCAGAAATTTTCTATCTTAACAACATTTCCTCTTGACTCCCCTCCAGTTCAGTCAATTTCCTTTCCTTCGCCATGTTCACCACCAATAACTCCTCCTCAATCATTTTCATCAAATAGACTATCATTATCTTCATCACTTTCCTCATCCGATTCCTCTCTTCCTTCTCAAGTATTCAAATTCCCTTCACTGGATTATTGTGATTTTTCCTTACCTAATAACTTAACTAGTGACTTATCACCAGGCTCCTCTTGTTCCTCAGTCCAGGAGTTTTTAACACCACCTGGAACTCCAACCCCTGTTGACACACACAAGTATTTATCATCATCATCATTATCATCATCATCTAATACACTTGTAGCTTCTTGCTTATCATTAGATTCAAAACAGATGTCTGATGATCCATGTGATCCAGTAGAGCCTACATCACAGTATGACTCTAGAGTAACACCATCTTCTTCATCATTTCTTATATCTGAGTCAACTTCTTCTTCTTCATCTATTGTTGAAGTTCAAAATTCTATAACATCTTCTCAATCATCTTCATACCCATGTTATTCTGTAGAGCAAACGTCACAGTATGGTTCTACAGTATCTGAGTCAACTTTGCTTCCTCCATCAGTATATGAAAAACATTCATTGATACCACAATATTTGCAATCATTATCATCGACTCACCCATCATCATTATCACCACCATCATCACCACCAACATCAACTTCATCACCACTTACATCTTCAACATCACTTTTATCTTCAAAACCAACACTACCATCATCATCATCAACAACAACACTCTCATCATTATCACAACCATCACCACCACCATCATCAACTTCATCAAAACCAACATCTTCAACACCACTATTATTCCCAACATCAACACTGGCTTTATCATCATCATCACAGCCATCATCGTCTTCTTTATCACCACCATTATCCTCATCGCCACTATCATCATTATCTAATAACTTAAACATAAATGATGCAGAGACTGAGATGTGGGTAACAGCAAGTGAGTTGATTAGAATTTTCAATATTCTGCACTTGGCACTTTATAACGTTATATAACCTGAAAGTTTAAATCATTGTTAAAGATATATTGATCAGTCTATCAAGCTACACAAAGACTCTGACATTAGAAAGGGAAAAAATAATTTTATGCATTTAGAAGAGCACAATGCACTTGCAAATTAACTAAATAGTACATAAATTATTTTGTTTTTTGTTTGCTTAATATATAATGTTGTTAAAAAGTTAAGAGATTCATGGTGTCTATAAATAGCTAGTTGATTGTTGTTAAATTACAGTATCTCTTTGCTTTTCAGTGCCAGCTCCACCACCCCCACCAGGAGCAGTTGGAGCGCCCACTCCCCCTCCTCCACCCCCACCTGGAATAGGGGGAGCACCACCACCACCACCACCACCCCCACCGGGAATGGGTGGAGGACCACCACCTCCACCCCCACCCCCACCAGGAATGGGTGGAGGACCACCACCACCACCACCCCCACCAGGAGTGGGTGGAGGACCACCACCGCCCCCACCTCCACCAGGTATGGGTGGTCCTCCTCGGCCACCAGGTGGAATGCCTCCTCCTTTTGCACCTCCTGGACAACAGTTACCACCTGGTGTACTCCCAAAAAAAAAGTACAAGCCTGAAATACAAACTAAAAGAGCCAACTGGAATAAGGTACACAACCATACTCACTTTTATGGTGGATTGGGGGAGGTTTGTGTGGTATATTAATGTTTCATAACAGCACCGAAGAATGACCTTGTTCTTTTGAATTTTATTTATTCCTATTCTCATATGATAGTTATTATTTAGAAGTATTTCCCAAAGCATTATACTATAATTGGATGACATATACCATATATTATGGACTTTTATCACATGGTATTCATGTTGTTCACAATAAGACGGAAGTATGCAAAATTTGTACTAAACTAGAATTGTGACAGTAAAACAATAAACACAATTGTGAAAAGTGGGTTCAATTCTGGACTAGTGAACTTGAACGACAGATTTTCCCTTTGTGGCCTCACATTCAAGCACTGTGTGTTGTTAGGTGGAAAAAACATGGTACTGTTAATCTGACCTGTGGTTTGTTGGTATTATTATTATTTGAAGATCAACACAAGAAATCTAACTGAAAACTGCTTCTGGGCCAAAACCAAGGAAGACAAACTTGAAAGAAAAGAATTATTTGAAGAGCTGTCTCGAACATTTGCTGCGAAGAGTGCCCCAAAGAAATTGGACAAGGAAGATGGTGGAGAGAAGCCTGTACAAAAAAAGAAGGCTAAAGAACTTAAAGTATTGGATCCAAAGAGTGCACAGAACATGTGTAAGTACATTCTTCTTCCATTAATAAAGGTGATTCTGTAGAGTTTTATTGCATGGGTAGCATGAGCATGCACAATAATGCAATTTGAAGATTTCTTTTGTTGATTACATCACAAAATGGCCTGTCACACATTATCTTTATTCATTAACTGAAAAACTTATATACAGTAAAAAAACTTTTTATTTAGTAAAATCAAAATTTCACATTTTTTGATATTCTGTAGTGTTGGATCTTTTATTTTTTTTGTTGTTAAATTTTAAGTTTACTTAAAGTTTGATTTTTAGCATGACTGAATTTCTTTTTGAAGCATATTAAAAAACAAAAGACCATAAATAAATTAGATTAGGATAAAAACATCCTGCATTAGAATATCTTCATTCGATTGCCAAAGATTATACAAATGACCATAAAAGTAAATCTGCTTCAAAAAGAAATTAATAAGGCTTACCTAGCCCTTTGTATAATTTGAATCTTCAGCTATCTTCCTTGGTTCCATGAAATTATCACATGAAGAAATCAAAAAGCATATTCTGAGATGTGATCAAGAGAAACTCAGTGTCAGTGCTTTGGAATCCTTACTAAAGTATCTGCCTTCAGCAGATCAGGTTGGTTACTATTCATGTTTTTCTTCGGTATTTGATTGATCGCAAATAAATTAACAAATTGAATCTTCTATTTCACAGATGGATCAGCTGTCCAATATGAAAGATAATATCAGTGAACTGAGTGATCCTGAACAATTTGCTTGTCATGTAAGAACATGGATATTATCCTTCTACATAATTCTTACTATATTTTTAATGATTATATAAAATTATTACCATTATGTTTTTTATCTTTATAATTGGATAACAGCTAAGTGACATCAAAAACCTTGAAAAGAGGCTGAACTCTATGCTGTTTATGCTGCAATTTCCAGAAGAGATGGCAGATACAAAACCGGTAAGCTGTAAGCTTTTAAAATAGCAGGTTATAAGAATACTTCATATAAAGTATACCATAAAACTTTCCTTTTTGTTAAAGAATGTGGTTAATGCAACAGCGGCATGTAGAGAAGTCAAGACAAGTCCAAAGTTTGGGAAACTTCTTGAAGTAAGTGTTTTTTACATAATTAAAAGTTCTGTGTCCAAAGTTATTCTTGTTATTAACGACCTTTCTTCTTAGTTAATTCTTTTGCTTGGTAACTACATGAACGCCGGCTCGAGAAACGAAGGCACAATAGGATTTGAAATGAACTACTTAACAAAGGTGATGAAAACATTCAGCTTGGAAACATGGGAGGCTAATGGTATCCCTGATCAATAGTGATAATTTGCTTGTCTGTTTCAGCTCAATTCTACAAAATCTGTTGATGGACATAAAAATCTACTTCACTTTTTGGCTGAATCCGTGGAGGAAAAATACCCAGAAATTGCAGGGTTTGAAAACGAGCTATCTCATATCGAGGCTGCTGGTAAAGGTGAGCAGATGAATCAATGAATGAATCAATGACGGATGGATGGATAGATGGATGGATGGATGGATGGTTGAATGGATGGATGGATGGATAAAATTTGTGTCAGTGGTAAAATGCTTGATATTAAGTCCATCAATTTCTTTTGTACCAGTATCGGAGGAGATTCTTACCAAGTCCATCAACAACATGCAGTCTAACCTGAAAAAGATTGAAAACGAACTTAAAGTGATGCAGAAGAATCCACACCCAGATGATAAATTTCATGAAGTCATGAAGATATCCTTTAGTTCATTCATTTTTATAGTCATCATAATTATTAGGTCCTTTCTCTGGAGCGCTGTCTCTCATTTTAGGTGTAAATAAATGTATCAAAATTAGATTAGGCTTAAGTGTCTATCTAGATACTCCTGAGTTATGGTCCTTGACTTATCATTACGAGTTTTATGATGGAGCAAAAGATCAAGTAGATGTGCTGGAAGAAATGCAAAAAAATATGACAACCATGTTCAAAGAAGTACTGGAATTTTTCTGTATGGATCCAAAGAAAGTGTCTATGGAAGAATTCTTTGGTGACCTCAAGATTTTTATTGACCAGTACATGGTAAATTACCACATACTGACCCTCCTTTGATCAATAAACCATTAATAAAATGGTCCTCCTTGTCGCTTTCAGGCATCAAGAAAAGATAATTATAAAAGAAAAGAAAAAGTAGAAAAAGACAGGAAAGCAAAGGAGAGAGCGGTAAGTCAGTGTATCAAATTAGTTATTCAGTATTTATTATTATTATTTATTATTAGTTATTCAGTATGATTTGATGTGTGAAACCAAGGAAACTGTGTAGAGCTAGAAATACCCACAATTCATCGAGGCTGAATCCCATCGCGACCTATTGGGTATTACTATGCTTGCGTGGTTTGCTTTCTCTTTCTCTTTCTACTATCTGCTTGCTCACGGCCTACACTCGGTCTCACCTCGTAGCTCAACTGGTAGGGCACTGGGAGGACTTATCCGATTATTGTTGGTACCCGAGGCCAGCCCGTTGCGTATATTTGCTATTTAGTATTACAACTCTTCTGGTCGTCAACAGGAGAAAGAGAAAGAGCGTAAGAGGCAAAAGGATTCAGAAAGACAGAAGAGAAATCCATTGGTAGACATGAATATGGGTGAGTATTGTTATCGTACTATAAATATATTGGATGAAGCGTTGACTTACCTTATGATGCATATTAGATGATGACCAAGAAGGAGTGTTGGATGGTCTAATGCAAGCTTTACAGACTGGGAGTGCCTTCAGAGATCCCTCCAGGCCACCAAGAAAGAAGGCACAAGCTAAAAAGGGTAAGGCTCCCTGAAACTATTGATTGATTAACTGTCTGCTTCAATCGATGACATGCGATCTATTGTTACAGGAGGTCGTCCCGTAGATTTGCGAAGGTCTCGCACTCGCTCAAATATTCCTGTGCAAAAGATAATGGAAGCGCAAGAACTGGCTTCACCAGCCAATGGGAATGACGCTAATGAAGAAAACAACCCAACACGACCACGAAGACGAAATAAAGATCAACGGGCGGAGAGCGAAGCGCAAGATCTCCTAGAGCAGTTGAAGAACTTGTAATATGAAATAAATCCAACATAAATCCAACACATAAGAAACCTACAGTAAAGAAGCTACCCGTGGTTATTTTATAAACGAGTGTTCCAAGAAAAGCTTTGAAAAAGTAATTTCCTTTAATTGTCGAAGACTAGTTATTTTAAAACTAAATAATTGCTTTTGTGACATAAATATAAAATCTAAAGTAATAATTGTCTATTATTTTCAAACAACCAAATAGTACGAATATCCGCGTTGACACATGAGTGTTTTCTGTATGGCTGACCTGTATTTCCCTGCTTACAGGCACAAGTATCGAGTACATACTTGTATTCGTGTGTTTACACTCACACGCATTTTATTGTGGTGAATTAAGATATCAACAGGCTTGTTGGTTTCCCTTAAAGTGCACTTCATCAGACATATCCCCTCTCTGAAGTGAACGCTTGGTTTTCACCTACGTCATCAAAAATGTTGCCAGGATTTATATGAAACAAAACTTCCACAGGCCAAAAGAGTAGCTAAAACTATATAACTCGGCCAAAATTCTAGCTAAAAGAAGTTTTATGCTCATAATTTAATGGAAATGTTGAAATCTTGGTGATCTCATTGAGGGACACCAATATGGCGGCCAAATCACGTAGGCTTTAAAATAACGATTTTGGTAAGACTTTTCTTATAACGCTATAAACGACATATTCGACAAAAAGTTTTGTGGAGTGAATACTCTGGATTTAAGTTATTTGATGACGTGACGTGAAGACCAAGAATAAGTAATATGAATTTTGGTATCCGTAAATGTATCGGCCGGGTCAATCAGTCATAAGCGATATTTATCTGTGACTTTGATATTGCGAGTGTTTTATAACTGAATTTTAAATGCAGAGTATGCTCTAGAGAAGATAATTTTAATAAATTGTAATGTTTAATAAATAATTGTAATTATGAATGGTAAGTTTTGTTAGGAATAAAATATCTCTTCGCAATAATTATTAAATAACAAATATAGATGTCAGCAGGGTGAAACCTTGACTATCTGTATCCATTTGTGAAATCGCAACTTATTGTCATCATTAATTAGAGAATTTACGTAACTATTATGACATCATTAATTGGGACTAATAGAAGTCATTCGTTATAATAATTATTTGATGTGACGAAATTAATGAGAAATGATTTGACCACACGATGTCATAATTAGACAAAAATGTCAATCAATTAACTAGTTAGAATTGATACGTCACTCAATTTGTTTCGAGAAACCAGTTCAAGACGAACAACTTTGTCCATCGTTCGGACAAACCTTCGAGTTCGGGTTAATTTACAGAATACAAGGTAAGATACATAAGTGTGTGTGCTTTGAAGAATTGCGGTTACATTTTTTTCAATCAATTAAACCCTACTCAACAGATGCCAGAAAAGAAACAACTTCACTTTATCGAGAATTTTGCCTTGAGTGGTGCTGCTGCTATCATTTCTAAAACTGCTGCAGCTCCAATTGAACGAGTTAAGCTCCTGGTACAAAACCAAGATGAAATGCTAAAGTCAGGCCGCTTGCCCTCGCCCTACAAGGGGGTTATTGATTGCACCGTAAGGACTTTCAAAGCTGAAGGCCTTTTGTCTTTCTGGAGAGGTGAGTCATGCACAAAGTTAGTAACCCTTTATAAACCTAACCCTTTATAATTACATCTACAAATGCGTTAGACCTTCAAGTCTTCTCGTACAAGGACTCAAAACCGTAGGCCTAGTCTGTATTCACTATATAGCCCTGTATACACCCTTCTCATAATGGCTGACAAGTGCACGAAAACGAGGTCACCCCGTCATTATTTCACGATAAAAGATATAAAATTACATGAAATGACTTTAAAGAAGAAAAGTACAAAAAATGACCTTTGTGTTGCCGACTTCATGACCTCAAAACAACGACTTCTTGTCGAAAAATTTCGAGTATTTTTCAACTTCATCCTTGAAAAAGGCATTTTTCTTGCAAGAAATATTCTTTTAATTGATACCTTAAGTAGATTTTTGCTATTCATTCGCCAGGAAAAGGAAAAAATATGGTATATGTTTTGAGGTCATGCAGCCGGCGAAACAAGACTAAACACTTCGTAGGTTTTAACATCGTAGCGCAAAAAATACCATATTTTTTTTCTCTTCTTAGCAAGCCAATAGCAAAACTCTATACTTTAGATATCTACTAAGAATATATTTCTTGCAAGAAAAGGGGATTTTTATCGTTGTTTAGTGCGCTAACTTACCTTTTATCACCAAAAAAAACTACCCGAATCCGCCATCTTTTTTACATTCCCGCGTAGCTAAAATCCTGTAGGATGCCAGCTACAATGGTCGATTTAGTGCAAACCTTGCAAAATGACTGGGTGACCTCGTTTCCGTGCGTTTATCAGCCATTATGAGAAGGGTGTATAAGGCGGACGTAAAAGACTTACTGAAGACGCTGGTGATGACCATTTTCAGTGCCCGTGCTAATACTACGGGGCACACAGTAATTGGCTATGTCGTTGTGGTGACCCTGTCCTCATTGGTAAAAAAGTCATAAATCAAGTTTTTAAAGGAAAAAAAAGGATTTACATTTGAAATTTTATACATTTTTATTTATTTATTAGGAAACCTCGCCAATTGTATCAGGTATTTTCCAACTCAGGCCCTGAACTTCGCCTTTAAAGATCAAATCAAAGCGATATTCGAATCAAAAAAATCAGACAGCTATGCTGTAAAGTTCAGCAAGAACATTGCATCAGGAGGTGCCGCAGGAGCCATGTCACTAACGTTCGTGTACTCTCTGGACTACGCCCGTACGCGATTGGCTAATGACGCCAAATCAACTACCAAGGGTGGAGGGGAGCGCCAGTTCAATGGTTTGATTGATGTGTACGTCAAGACTCTAAAAAGCGATGGCATCGTGGGACTGTATCGCGGATTTGTGATATCATGTGTCGGTATTGTCATCTATCGTGGATTCTACTTTGGTTTGTATGACACGCTGAAGCCTGTATTGCTTGGAGAGAATGCCAATCTCGTAGCGTCTTTCATGCTTGGTTACATCGTGACTGTGACATCTGGACTTGCGTCTTATCCAATTGATACCATAAGAAGGCGTATGATGATGACCTCAGGTGAAGCCGTGAAATACAAAGGCTCCATTGACTGCACCATTCAAGTCATTAAAAATGAAGGTGCAATATCATTGATGAAGGGTGCAGGCGCAAATATTCTCCGTGGAATGGCTGGGGCTGGTGTATTAGCTGGTTTCGACAAGTTCCAACAACTTTACATCTACTGGAGGTCTAGTGATTAACGCCCATCAGTTGCAAAGAATTTTTGACCGAATGACTTTTCCCTCACTTCTATCCATCTCTATGAACATTATCCTGGCCCCTTTTACTGTATCAATATCCATTGCACACCATTTATTACATTTTATTCGCTTGATCCAATCGGCTAATAAAGATGCTAATCACATTTGTAGTGATGTCGTTTGACAAGTCTTTTATTTATTTGTCCTTCGCTTTTGTTCAATATAAATATAATTTTGATTTTAGGGCCTGTTACGCTGTGCAATTTTCTCTCTATTTTTCTCTATTTTGTCTATCGCAATGCTTGAAATTGCAAGTTGTCGAGGTGAGATGTTACATTGCAACGCAAAACATATTTTGGCTCCTCGGAAAGAAAAAAGAAATGTGCAAATGCGTTCTTGAAAAATATGCCTTAAATTACGAGAAAAGTTATTGGAGGGTGATATATTGTGCAATGGTGTTATCCGTTGTTGCAATCCAATGCGAAAAGTAAAACTGGATTAAACTTGGTGCAACGCTAAGCACAACAACAACATTGCGCAGTGTAACAACGGGCCTTGGATGAGGCCAAGAAATTTTGAATTAGAACTGGGCTTCCTTTGGTGCGCGTATTTAGTTACCAGTCTTCTTGTCATTAATGTTCAGGATGATATTGGATACTAAGGGAAAACGAAAAGAAGGAGGTAATAATATAACAGTTGAATCTTTGCCATGAACATGAAAAGAATTACAAAGGATGGTCATTGCTAGACATGATGAAAGAATTACGTGGTTTCAGAACCTTAATTTGTGGAGGAGCAGCTGTGATATTTTCTCGATCTGCTACCTCTCCATTGGAAGTCGTGAAAGTTTTATCTCAGGTTGGTACACAAAACACTAAACGAGGTCTTGCAAGAACATTTACCAATGTCTACAGAAATGAGGGTATCAAGGCCTTTTGGAAAGGAAACTGGATGACTTGCCTAAGACTCTTTCCATACAGTACACTGCAGTTTATTACCTTCAACTATCTGGTGGTGAGTAGTACTTATGTGGTAAGCTTATATTATAAGCTTGCATAAGAAACAAAGCAGCTTTTTAGTGAAAAAAGAGACTTGATATCCTTTTCTAGTAGAGAAATTTATAAGACCCCAAGTATTAAGCCTACTTTGCGATGAATCTGCTTACAGAAATATTCCCTTGGTTAAAAGCCATCACCCCTAACCTCCTCCCACACCCAACCTCCATTAATTATAAGCCCATTTCATTGTTAAAGGATTGCAATGCAGCCTGGTAGCATTTTGACAATTCTCTGCAAAGATTATTATTTTTTAGATTATTTTTGGATTGATCAATCAAATTTACAGTGGGTGGAGTGCATTCTTATTCGATCTAGATGCAGGCAATTAATATTTAAGGAATATAAAATGCATGCCCATGTGTCTGTACTGTGATATGAAAATGCTGGGAGCTGTGTAGAGCATGAGAAAAGCAAGCTTAGGAATACAAGGCATAGCCAAGTGTTTCTCTTGCTTTTCAAGTGCACTACAGCTTCCAGTCAGGGTGTTTATGTCAGTGTTTATATCACAATACAGAGACATAAGCAGCGATTTTATATTGTTTTATAAAATATTTTTCAACAACCAGTTGCACAAGCGTGTCTCTGTCCTCTGATATAAACATGGTAGCCAGCCAATCAGAGCACGCGTTATATCTCAAATAATTTATAATCAATCAATAAGTTAAGGCAATAAAAATTTACAGAGAAAGCTGGGGGGTAAGGGGGGGATTTAAAGATATATATAATAGTAATAAAACAGTCGTAAAGCGCTTATCCAGGGCTGCTCTAGGCGCTGGATAAGAAATAAACAAATAAATGATTAAACTTGAATTAAAACTTATTTTGAAAAATTTTAAGAATTTTTATTTTAAAGGGGGACAATATGTTTTCATGAAATTCCAGCTGAGTGGTGAACACCATGCAAAGCAGGAGTGGACAAAATCACCAGCCCTAAGCATTTTTGGAGCTTAAAAGAATGAAGCAAACATGGCACTAGTGAAATTGTTTTTATTATTCCTTTCCACATTTCTGCTTCTTGTACAGGCATGTATATTTTAGTAAAAAGGAAACAAAAAGTACCCAAAAGTTGGGTTACAGTATCCTGGGAATGAGGGTCAGTGGCAAATCACTCTGTGATTAACTGAGACAAAATTCACCACTATCTTTATTTAGATAAAGTTAGTTCCAATATTTGATGACAAACAATCAATATCATAATATTATGTCTAAAGATATCCAAATGTATTCAACAATTGAAAATCTCGGTTGTAAATTAATATCTGATTTCATTGGATTTTAACATGTAGTTGTACTTTCCAATGTTTATTAATCTGCAGAACTTTTTGGAAGATCCTTACCAAGGGTATCTCTCAAGCACTGGTTCAATGCTCTGTGGATCAGCCAGTACATTGATAGCTATGTTAGCTGTTTATCCATGTGAAACCATTAGGACAAGGTTGATTGTTCAGCAGCATGTCAAAAAGCCTTCTTTAGCCAAATACCATGGGATAACACATGCTTTCAGAACTGTATGGAAAGAAGAAGGATTTTTTGCCTTGTATAAAGGACTCTCACCCTCAATACTTGGTCAGTCTCACTATAAATTTATTCTGAATATTAAAATGAATAAAATACCAGATGACAGCCTTATATAACTGATCATCACTAATAGTTATAGTCTGGCAGATTCATGTCAAAAATTGTGAGAATTGTGTGATTTATGATAAATCCTTAGCTAATATTACTTGGCTAGGTAATTGATCAATATATGTGTCAATTCTGGGGCTTTTACCATAAATCCCACAATTCTTACATGAATCTGCCAGACTATAAGTTCTTTACCTACTAACTATATAATGAACTTGTTGTTATTGGCAACAGCTAGTACACACCATTATTGAACTGTCCACTGAAATGTAGTTATTGTCTGTAGCCAATAATCATATTAACATCAGAGACACTCTAAGTTAATGTCAGCAAAACCTTTCCAACTAAGTTCTAGAAGGTTATAGTCCAAATTATTCTAATATTACATTACATATTACATGTTCTATACACAGGAGTTATACCTTTCGCTGGTGGGTCTTTCATGGTGTATCGTTGGTTTGACCAACTTGATCAGATCTTTGACCAGAATAATTACTCTTATCAGATGCAGATGTTGTTTGGAGGTGGTTTGGCATCTGCATTTGCACAAGTATGATTCATTTATTTTTTTCCAGTCCAGTATCCTAAAACTCTTGCATTCTGTCTGCAGACAGCTATCCTGATGTCATTTGCATGCACGCAAATTGCTAAACAAGTCAAAAATTAAAGGGCTACCATTAACAAGTTATAAATTTACCCTCCTAAAGTTAGGCCAGATAGTCGAAAAACTTTGCCTGAGGTCTTGAAATTCAGAGCATAACAACCTCAGTACATATATTCAAGACCATGGGCACAGTTTTTTTCAGTCCTCCTGACTGGCAAATAACACATACTTATCAATCAAATACTTTTATCTGTTAATTTATTTGTATTTCTGTGATTTTTATATTTATTACTTTTGCTTATTCTTCTAGAGCTTATCTTACCCATTTGATACTATTAGAAAGAAAATGCAGGTATACATAAATGTCTTATCAAGTGATACCTTTTTCTGTTTAATTTTCTCTTTGATTCCACTACAGCTATTAAATTCTTTTTAATGCTAATTTATTCTTATGTCAGCCTTATCATGATCATTATCTCACAACTCCCAGATTTAAAAACATTTAAATATTAAAAATGAAGAAATTATGTTAGTAGGAGTATCAAGGTCAGGAGATATACCTTTTGGCTTAGGCGTAATGTTTACCCATTTCATACCAAATGTCATTTCCTTGAGAATAAGATTAAGTTGTATCCGTATTCATGTGTCTTCTCATGTGCAAACATTACATGCAACCCAAAATGTCCATTCATTTTACTCAGGCCATAAAAAAATAGTAAATGTAATTTAGTACAATTTCCTTTTTTTACATTAACTTCTATTTATAGACCCCTTGCACGAGAGGAATTGTTCTGGAGGACAAAACAACAGGCCATCATTTCTTATGCCAAAAAAATTCATTGTTTTGTACCCCAGAATAAATCCTCTCTGGACTCAGTGCAAGGGGTCTATGGTCACTAATTATACAACTTTGTTTCATGGGCCAAATAAGATCACTACTAAGGGAAACAGATAAATTCAAGATTCTAGTAAGACAATATGACAAAATAACCAGCCAATTGACCATCTTTATACTTCAGGCCAGTAGCAAACATATTCCAGGACATGGAGGTGTAGATGTTAAATTCAAAGGGATGTGCAGTGCTTTTGTTTCATCAGTAACAGCCAATGGTTTTTTAGGGTTATGGAGAGGCTTGAGTGTCAGTCTACTTAAGGTATGTATTACATCATTCTATTGAGAATCAGGCTTCCTGTCTGGGTAATGGGTTTTTTCCTACATTCTAGATTGTGCCTAACACTGGCTTGATGTATCTTTCATTTGAACACTGTAAAAGAGTATTTCTTTACTATAATGGTTATACCCAGTCTCCATGGGACGATATTCCAAAGGATGATGTTGACCAAAGTTTACTACCACAAGAAGTCTATCAAATAGTTTTGGACAAAAAGAAATGAGTCACAACATTTGACATTATTTGACTGTATCAAAAGCCTTTATTTTCCTGTTATAAACATGTTATAATATGATATGTACAAATACATATTAGCACTGATTTCAACCCACCCATTCTCCTACTCTTGTAAACACTCTTATTCATTGTACGTTAACATATCTGCTTTACTGCATAATGAAAATAAAGAGCAAAATTACAATTTTTACAATGAAAACAATTATTGTATTTACTAGTTTTTGGTAAAGCAAACAGTTTGTATTCTATAAAGTAACAGCAATATACATATGAAATTGTTAGATTGCAGTAGATCTAAACAAAGATCAAAACTTTTTGCTTGCTGTAACAGGTTATCAAATTTACAACGAAATATTTGTAAGAAAGCTTTAAATTGCCGTTTTTTTCTTCCCGCAAATGGCAAACATGATCACATTTTCATCGTTTCCTGTATTTCACTTTACGTTTTACGAACCTTGTCACCAAAGACAAATGTTATTTTGTTTAATTACCACTTGGAGGTTATTGCAATTCATTTTACTAATTTTAAAGAATTTTTCACTGGTAAACGTAACTTAAGTTTCATGTTTGCTGTAAACGAGATTCTAAAACTCTCTTTTATATCCCTAATTAGCATAAGAAAGGCTTTTTTCGTAACAAGAGCATAGTTTATTTTAACTCCTGTCTATATCAGCCAGTCTTATGTTATATATTGATTTCAGCAAGCAATGAGTTTAGAAGCACTGCTAATCCACGTTGATTGGAGGCATGATCACATAGTTAGCTGTTAATCCAACTTTGTTCAACTATAACAGTGACTTTCTTTTCATACTCCCTCTTGCTTTCCTGGTACAACTGGGCTGCAAGGCTGTTAGCAGGACTATTAGGATTTGGTTCATCCAGTAGAGACTAAATTACATAAAGTAAATTAGTAAATTGCATGTAAAAAACAAAATTCATGTCTGTTTGAATGAAAAGTATACCTGTATAGAAGTGAGGATAGCAGATACATCATAAGTAGGACTCCATCTATTTTGTAAAATATCTAAACATATACCACCATCTGCATAAACTGTTGAAGAGAAAACAAACAGATTTTGGTAAGAGATAAACTTTATACACCACAGGGCTTAATAGCTCAGTTATACCTCATTTTTTGCTAAATATTTCTGTTTATAATGATTGGCAAAGTAGAGATTTGACTGACCCACTGTTATATAATCTTTATTCTAAAGTATATTCAAGATAATCTTCCCTCCCCCTCCCCTGTAGGTCCATTCTTATACATTTGCATAACATCATTGCAGTGGGGATGGTATACAAAGAAAAGAGGTCTTATTGTAATTCAAAATAAACTGCTATAGAAAATAGCGATTCTCAAGGGAATGACAAGTGGTCTGAAATGGTCAAAACATTATGCCTACGTGGATTTCGTCCATTATTCTCTGAAGGCAAAGACATTATTGGTGGAGTATTTACTAAGCAAACCAACCACAGCACATGAAACTCTATATATTCAAGTCTAAAATTATACTTAAAACATATTAACCTTATGCTCCTTATCATTTTTACAAGTAAATGGATTTTACTGAATGTGAAAACAAGCCAAAATATTAAGGTGCTGACACACAGTGCAACATTGCATGCAACATTGCATGCAACATTGCATGAAACTGGAATGTTGCAATGTGTCTACCCCAAACTTGTTGCATGCAACAAATCTGAAGTTGAATCGGGCTCTACTCTTGCAACATTGCATGAAACTGGAATGTTGCAATGTGTCTACCCCAAACTTGTTGCATGCAACAAATCTGAAGTTGAATCGGGCTCTACTCTTGCAACATGGTGCGCAACAAATTTCATCATATGAGCATGGCTGCAACATTACCTGCATTTTGAAATTTCCAGCCAATAAGCTTGCATCAAATTTATAACTTCTGACCATATATCTTAACATATCAGGCTGACACAAGCCATGTTGCATGATTTTGTTGCAATGTGTGTCACCCCGATTCAAATTTATTGCTTGCAATGTTGTGTGCAATGTTGCACCATGTGTCTTTCATTTCATAGTTTGTTATGATATGGAGAAACAAAGAAAAATAAAGAAACAAAAGCAATTTTTACTGCGGAGTTTTTCAAGACTCACCGCATTCATACATCCTATATACTATAGCAATAAATGAAGTTTAATGAATTTCCCTTATAGTTAAGTAATGGAACCTTACTAGTTTCTCAACTGTCCAATTTTTTTTGCTAGTCACAGTATTACAACAAAATCCGATTACAGTTTTTCTATCTCACCGATACACAAGGAAATCGATTTTGTATTTCAATATTTCATGTTTGTGTGAACAGAACATATTTGTTTAAATCATGCGTCACTTCAGGCTTTTCATGTACGAAAATGTACACATTTTAAACTGATATTTATCAAATAAGGATATGTTTTGTGTTTTGGTCTTACCGTTTGGATGGAACATTTTGGATATGAAACGAACTGTTGGTGGTTTATTCGGATACTCTTCAGTAAATTCCATTTGTAACTTAAAAGTCCCTAAAAATACAAAATGAAAAAATGAAACGTGCACATTCACGACCAAAAAAAACAGTTTATATGAAAAGAAATCTGTAATAGTAATTTTAATTTTATTTATTCCAACCTACCATCTTCAAATGGCGTATCACGGGGCCTGTAACAGATAAGAAGGAAGATCAACATCACAATAAATTATAAGAAAATACTAGAATATTACAGCACGAGTCGAGGGAAGACTCACACACTAGTAATATACTTACCCAAATATTACAGCATTCCATATCATGATATTATTTTCAGATGGAGCTCCGCTAACTCCAGCAGGAGGATCGTCTTGTAATCTGAAAAACAGAAAATGAAAAACACTCGTTAAAATTGCCTCTTAAAATCTAAGTTTTCCGAATGTTTTGAGAAATAAAAAGACCTGCAATAGTATGTATCGAGTAAATCGATAATCAAACTAACTAATCACCGTTTAAAATCCCTCATAAGACGTCTTCTTGCTGGAGTAGACATGATTTCTTTTGATAATATTTAGTGCAACCTTCTTCCTTCAACAAACAACTTGCTTCATCGAACAAGAAGACTGACGTCATACGCCTGTCAACTATACCATATACCGCTGACCTTAAGGCTGCATAATCGATTCCCCTTTCATTTTCATTCATTTATTCAAACGTCATGATTAAAACAGCCTATATTTCAGGTTTATACTACATTTAACATAATCCTAGCATAACATTTGTCGATTAGCCTAAAATGCAGATGACTGAAACTTAATTCCACATAGTGTTCATTGACGAGCGTGATAAAAATTTAAAAGGAAAAGCATGCTAGCTAGAATAAAAGGAACTATATTTAGTAATATTAGTAGTAATGTTGTTGTTTGCTGCGTTTCGAAGAATAGCAGCAAACTATTGCGTTCACGGTTCTCCAAGTATGGCAATTGGTTGCTATGGTAACTCGACAGCAAAAGGCGGGCTTCAACCTCCTAGGGAAGGTTTTCATTCTAGCCCGACTGTGCATGCGAAACCGAATTCTTATTCTGTTTTATTCTTCTTAGAAATATTTTAAACTCTATGAAGTTTAATCTAGTTTAGGACCTTACTCCCTCAAGGTCGTTTTTCGCCTAACACTGCATTGGGAGGGACCAGGTTTCCTCCCAAAAGAGGGGGTTTTGCCTGGCGGGCAGTAGGCGAGTCTCTATGAAAAGCAATACGCTTGTACTGCGATGCAGTGTGCCTTTAACAGCGGGGCTATGCACCGGAACACAGTGCCGAATTCCAGCTTCTAATTGTTTGTCAGCAGTCAGCTTCCAATATACTAGAATATAGTTGTCTGAGTTCTTGATTTTAGGGGAAACTTAATAGATTTTAAATCTAGCTGTATACTTTTCGATGGGGAATGGTATTCCAGGTCACGTGACTATTTTGATATGGGCAGCTGGCGAGCAGGTGGCATGGATTTATTGTCATTCAGTAACTTGTGCGAAATTTCTATTCAAGCTTATATTTATAATATCTCCTTTTCTTAGATTTTTCAGCTTTTGAAACAATATGGATTCTCAACTTCCAATCGCAACCGACGAGATCCAAAAAGCCAAAATCCCCCAAAAGCGACAAAAGTCCTCTAAAAAACGGTCGTCGTTTCAATTGTCGAAGAAAAAGTCTCTCTCTTCAACCTGCCTTTCAGCTAAATCAGGACTGAACAAAAAAACCTTGAGTGAGACGAATTTGCTGTCAAGTAAGCGTTATTCTTCCTTAACACAGCTAAATATGCTTGGATCGTGTAAGTCCCTTGACCAAATGGAAGGAAAAGACGTGAATTTGGAAGAACTTTTTTCTCGAGAACTTCAAATGTTCTACGCCAAAAAAGTCGAAAATGGAAGGATAAAATCACTGACAAACAAGCGTTTAGCTTTTACAACAGCGTTTAAGGTACTAATCAACCTACAGCTTGTCAACGATAGGTTTACTGCTACAGATCTCCTACAACGTAATCCAAAATACTGTGAACTTACAGAAATTCGGTCCAATTGGTTCGAATTTGAAGTTCCAGTGTATTTAGATGGTTGCGATCAAAATGTGTTTGTACAGAGTGCTGATGAAGGAGGTTTTGTCAGACTAGCAGTAGATTCAGAGCAAAATTTTAATTGGAGCGATTGCGTCACAGATGAAGGGTTTTTATCTGCTAGTTTAGTACGTTCAAAGCTTCAGTTAACGATACAAAAATCTTTAATTGCAATGAATTCCAATGTCCAGATGGGTTTGGATAACCTGCCTGATGATATAGACAGTGTTACAGTATACTGTGACGGGTCCACTGTAGTTCTTGATATTAATGGAGGACAGCTCTTCGTTGATATGGTTCCTTCTATAAGACTGCATTGCTCGTCACTTGAATTTTTCAAGCGTCTATCTAAATCTGCAGTCCCTTCCCATGCTCTTGCCAAACCCTGCGATCGACCGATGAGCGACCCAGAGAGCCTTTGGATGTTGTCTTTCGCAAGTGCAGAGCGCAAGAAGGTTTTGCAGTTATTTCCAACACAGCGGTGCCTGTTAGAAATTTTGATTGAACTGCGTGAACTTGATGATCTATTTGGAGAACTTTCCTTATCTCACATGCAAACAACACTATTTTATTTAGTTGATGAAATGAGTGACCCGTACGACTGGAGGGAAAATGAAATGGGAGAACGATTCATTGATACTCTCTGCTATTTAGAAAATTTCTTGGACTGCAAATATTGTGAACATTATTTTGTCAAAAGTGCGAATTTGTTGAGTGGTATGAGCCCAGTAACAATAACCAAACTAAAAGACAAAGTGAGAAGGATTGTCAAGCCATCGTGCGTTGCTTGTGGTCTGGCTTCCTTATTTGGGCCGCATACTAAAATAAAGTGCAACAAAATACATTTCTAAATGCATTTCAAAGTCTGAAGCAAAACGCCTACAAACCTGGGTAAATATAGTTACGCTGGACAAGAACTTGCTACCGTTGGATTGGTTGAAGGTGCTGTTGTTGCACCCAACATTTCACAGTCACAAGAAAACTACTTCAGTGTGCGCGGCGTTTGCGCAACCTTTGGCCTTACAGAATCGAGTTGCTGTCGTTGCACCTAACATTTCACAGGTTGCAAGAAAGTAAATTGCATCGTCGTGCGCAACGTTGTGCGCAATGTTTTTCATTTTTCATCATCTTTGCCAATGATTTGTTCTGGAGGCTATACAAGGACTTTGTTGTACCATGTGGCACTTTTCTGGATCAAGAACCACTAATAATCTGGAAGCATTGGATAAACGTTTCTTACGTTTCATTTTTATGGATACAAATTTGAACTACCAACAACTTCTAGATAAATCAGGTTTCAACCTGTTTCATGCTTCTGTAACCCACCCAACTCCAGACGTTTGGCACTTTAGTTTCCATCAATGTAAAAGGCCATATGCATTCCTAATAATTCCGATCATGAGCGATAAATGTTCTCTTGTCCTGACAAACGTTTTTCCATGGGAAATGGGCTTTTGAGTTGTGGGAATATTTACAACTCACAATCAGAATAATACACTCTGCTTATCACAGATGTCTGGAGTCACTTAGATAACAGAATTAGGCTGTAATGCCTAAGTTTTAATGATTAGAAATACTACAAAACACAATTTAGAAAAATAACGTTTATTCTCGGATAATAGAAAAAGTATAAAAATAGAAATAAATGGGATTAATTGAACAAATAATTTAATGTTTAATTTTTTGTCTAAAAGAAACCCAAAATGATGTTAATGTTTTGAATTCATAACCCACTGAAGTCATGAATATTCTAGTTCATGCTAACATTATCAGCTGTACATGTAATTCAGTATGATATTTAGCTGATGAAAATCAGGTTAAAAGAAAGTTAGACTCCAATAAATGGTCAAAGCAGGATGAAACATTGTGGGGATGTAATGATCAGTGTGTTTATGTCATTCAATGATATGAGATGCATCTTAATTTTTGACTTGTCTGAGAGACCCTTTCCTTTTTATTGATGGTAGGGAATGAATAGAAAAATCATAAAAACTATTAATTTTTTCAAGTTTCCTCAATTAGCAAAGTTAAAATCTTTTCATTTCTCACTTAACATCCCTCCCCCTAAATAAGGAAAGCTCCCCTAAAGGTTCCCTCTTGCATGTGATGTTAAAGCAGTGCGCTTGATCTTGAAGACAAAAAAAAAAAGAATTTCAATCTCCTGAGAACTGGAACTTATTGTTTGGTCCCCCAGATTGAGCTGCATTCCAAAGCGCTGCAAGGGGTATATTAGCAAACTTGAAGCAGGAGTATACTTTTCTCAAATAGTTCTTTTCTAACAACTATTACTCTTCTTGCACAGAGGTACTTTGTCAGACATTTGAATATCTTCACATTCACAGGAATTCTTATTGATGACTTGTCCCATTGGGCACCTAATGCCACTGTCACATGTGCACTTGCATAGCTTGTTATCCCACTGTTGCTTTGCTACAGGACAATGTTTGTGTTCATATGAACATTTGCAGCTGCATGTGTCCTTGTTATACTACAAAATCAAAATGCAAGAAAACTGTCACTGATACTACCCTAGTAATATACATTTATCTAAGGCGCTGATAAGTAATGAATGATCAACTTACTCTGAATGGGTCAGCACAGTTTAATCTTGATGCAGTGAAATCATCTTTGCATTTACACTGGCATGTTGATTCATGATGATATTGTCTCACAGGATCACAGTCTTGTGGTCTCACCTTACATTGACATTTACATGAAAGGTGTTTCTCAACAGCAATTTGTCTTAACTCATGAGAAGAGCGTTTTTTGCGTGCTACGATAAATAAAAAACAGAAATGTTTTTTAACTACCATATATGTATGATACTTTTGTATATAGCTTATAGTGGTGCTTAAAATCGAAAACTTACAATTTCTCTGTGATGAAACCATGTTGTAAGGCACATAGTAAGCAAGATGAGTTATATTCTGTACTTGATCTGGAACGCATTCATGCATATCCACAAAGCAGCAACCACCACATCGTAAAGCCATGGCACAGAATGGATATATAACACCATGATATAGGTCTGGCTGTGGGAATCGGATTACTTGAGGACGAGGTAAACATGCAGTTGATGTTGTCCATTCAGCTTTAATTATCATAAATTAAAATCAATAATTAGACAAGGCTTTATGACCTAATCATTCAGAGTCAATCTTTTTTGATAGAGACAATATTAACAGCTTTATACCATAGTCAACACAATTCACACTAGCATTTTTTATTGATTGTGTAACACTGTTAAAATATGAAAGACTTATTTGAAAAAAAAAACAACTTACAATTTGCATCAGACAATCCAGAACTTTGACCAGAAGCACCTGAAAACACAAATTTTCACATAATTATATAATAGTCAATTTTACCAAATGAGTTATGTAGATCTGAGATAGTTACATTATTGCATGGTAACAAAAGCTTTATTTTCAGTATATATACTGCCTAATTTTTGTTTTGTTATATTTTTACCTAAACCTTGCAGACTCTTTTTAGATGCAGTAATCTTTTGACTCATTGATCCAGTAATTCCCAAAAAGTTAAGAACCTGATCTTGGGTCTTTAGCTTTCCCATTTTTTCTGCAATGTATTCAGGCATCTCGTTCTAGAATGTAGTATAAACACAGAAATGTGTAAAGTGTTATTTGACCTCATGTAATCAATCACAGGGTATGTAGTGTGACAGCAATGTGTAGCTTGATATTATGAGGGATCCAAGGCCATATATATATAATAGATTAAAACTGAAGGGTGATACATGGAAATTTAATAACGAGTGGATCAAGGGGATAATTGAAATATCTACAGTCTCCTCTACAAGTAACACTTTTTAAAAATTGTAATGTGATAGTATTTTTGTCCTAACAAAACACACTTGGCACTTTTTTTGCTCGCATGCAGCGAGAACCAACGGTTTTAGATTCCTAATTCCAAGGTGTTAAAAGAAATTCGTCAATACTCTTGGCGATGGTTCAAAAACTTATAAAGACTGACGTGCTATATTTCGTGCATTCTCCCAAAAACAATGTTTTCACTTTATGTATATACAAAACCATGATATGATTATTTTGCTTGAGTTCGTTGGGGTTTTGTAGAAACACGTGCAGCAATTTTTACTGAACGCCCATAAGCTTTATTTTACAATGCGTGTTAAGCTTACGGTTATAAAAGGCAGCAATAAAATATCCCCTCGAGAATGATCAAACTATTAAACGTACCTTGACAGTCATAACACTCGCACTCGGTGTACTTGTTGTTTTTACTGTTGTTGATGGAATTGTAGTTGCATGAGTAGTTGGTACTGGCTTACGTTTTTTCTTGTCGACCTTCTTCGTGTCCTTATTTGTGTTAAAAAAATCCCAAGGACTTGATCTTCTTTCCCTTCCAACAATGTGCTCATCCTGAGCTGGGACTCCAGCACACTGAACCGCAGCCAATACTGACAAAAAACCAACGCAAACTAAACTCTTCATACTTCGATTTGTTTTTTCGTCTCAGGAGAAAGAAAGATTTTCTGTCTTCTCGTTCTTCCCTCTTTAGCTGATGAACTCGAATGTCGTAACACAACTTCGCAACGCGTTACATATAAAGAACTTTGCGCGTCCGTTTCAAGATCAATAGCGTATTACGTCATATCCGCACGTTAACCAGATCATATAAAAAATAAAGGTACTGCCCTCGAACAAATTGAAGTGAAAACATTCAAGTAAGAAAAACAAGCTGTGACTTGCAGAGCTCTATCATGATAAGTCGAAAGCAGCTGATATCACTTCATTTTCTATTCGGCATTCATTCTGGACTTTACAAGCATATACACGCACTCGACGTCATGATAAGTTGAATCATTTTCTTTTCCGTGCTATTTAATACGTCTTCATGATCAGTATCATTTTTGCTTGTCAACTGACGTTTCACGTATCTCAAATGGAATGATTGAACACTCTATATCGCCAGGATATCATGACAAGGGTATAAAGAACGAAATTGAATTCTATAAGTAAGAAGAAGGAACGGCTTCCTGTCCGTCATAGCTCGCCCACCGCTGGGCGTAAAAAGTTGAATGTACATAATTACACAAGATAACCACAATCTCCCTAGTCCTGGCTCTGTTATATAAACACGAATCCATTAAAGTCGATCTATTTATTATTCTTGATATTTAGGATGAGTTTTTTTGTTCAGTTAGGAATGGGATAGTACGGGTGGAGCGTCCATTTCCTTTACATATAACCAAGATTGATCTATGTATGTCATACTTTTGTTTTCGAACGTTGTCATGTGTTTGAATTTGTTGTGTTAATTAATTAATTTATTGATAAGCTTTGCCATCCTATGAGTTACAACAAGTTCACTAAAGTTACTTTTATTAGGCTACTGTAGGAATGGCAGGAAACCGGGAGAGGAAATCTTCAACAGCGTTAATTAACCCAAGTAAATTAACATTAACGTTCGCTAAATGCTCCAAAGCTACTAATATAATGTGAAACAATTCTTATGAAAACGGTATTTACGACAAATGGTCGTGCCCTTCCTCCGTCCTGTCCATACTCTGTAGGAACTCGGGCCGGATAAGGAAGAGTTGTAAGGGAGTGAAGACTTTGTTATTTCGAAGAATGGGATCCCTGTGGACTTTTTCATTCTACTTGCCGGCCGGGCTACTAAGCTCAACTTTTCATTTCTCTTCTTAGGAGAGAAAAAGTCACGTTTTTTTCACGGAAAGAAAAGCTTTTCCTTAAACTTTTGCGGTCAGTAATAATCGTTATCGAACTAGATCAAATTGTATTTAGCAAAAATTAACTTCAGGTACTGCTGAGGTATAAAGAATCCTCTATTTTAGTTTGATGAGCCCGGTAGATGTCCTCAGTTGAGCAAGACCCATCCACCATCTCGCCTCCTGCGAAGCGTCCAAGAACTTCTGACAACCTTCAGCTCAGTAATTCAACCGGGAACTCTCTGAACTCCAACAGCCACTCACTAGAAGCAGTAAGCTAGTCATTCTATTTATATTCATGACGCGATCTTGATTAGTGCTATGTTAAGCAGAATAATCTAGACGTTTCTAGTTGACTTCATTTATTAATAATTCTTGTAGATCGAAATGTCAGACAATCACGGTGAAAAGATGGATATTGACGAAGGTCTTTATTCCAGACAACTGTAAGTATTAATTTTAAGTTATGGTACTGTTAACATTCTTTTTTGAACAAATATAAGCTTATAGATTGTTGGGATGGACAAAAATTTAATATTGAAAGAAATGTCCATATTTATATTAGGTTATGCTTATGTCCATTAATACATTATAAAGATCAGTAAAAACCCATAAAAATACATGGTTATGACTGCATTTAATACATAGATAGTGATATCTGTCATATCACTATACAATAATTGACATAGTTTTATTCAATATTCTGTTACATTCCTTTATCAACCTTTCATGAAATAATTTAAGTTATGCTACGTTAGCAGTCTAAAGGATTTATGCTGCTTCATAATACCACCATTGAAGAAAATTTAATTAAAAAAAAGCCTTCAAACCTTTTAAATAGGAAAAAATGTTTAGACTTCTCTTTATCACTTTTATGTGCTGATCTAGACAACAGTCATTACAAGGAAATTGCCCTATTTCACTATGACATCACATCAAAACAATCTATTGTTTAAATGCAAGGTTCATGGTCGTCAGAGGGGCTCAAATCAATGCAAAAATTCACCGAAAACTGTTCTAAAACCCGTATCAATCCACGAAGAGAAGTGGAATGGCCAGCAAACGCTCAGATTGTTTTTTAGTACATATTAACACATATTATATCTGAAAACCAGGCCATTTTAGATTAAACTGTTTTGCTAGGAGCAAATTTTGTTGAATTTTCTATTGGATTTAGCGATTCTATCCCCCACATAAAAAAGCAGTGATGTCATAGTGAAATAGGGCAATTGTGCAATACACCACCATCAAATAGAGTATGTAAAAGTACCAGACACATTCTTTTGATTGACAGCAATTGTACTGCCTGATAAACTTCATTGTAGCGACTGTTGTCTCAATCAGCAAGTGAAGAATATTGAAGAAGCTTTTCTATTCCAACCCACCTCCACGTAGCAATGTTGAATGGACAAATGCTCATGTGCTACCAATCATTAACCCAAAACAACATTGATTATGGGGAGGGAGGTTTATAGCTTCTGGTAATAAATTTTAGAGCAAAGTTTTACAAATATTTCCATGAAATTAGGAACTGATTGTATTTATACTTATATTATATTTACTTTGTCTTAAAGTTTTTTGATTTCTCTATGTGTTGGATAAGTTATTAAGAGTGACTGTCTGTAGAAAGCAAACAAATGCTGCTCTATCTTCAGAAAAAAACTCAAATTTGTTAAGTATTGATGTCTCAAAATGGCTTATAAAATATTTGAAAAATATTTTGTTTGTCCACATTTACTTGCTAATTTATGCATAAATGATCCTTACAAAAAAAACAATATATTCGTAATTCAACGTCACAACGAATTACGCAATCTGGAGGCTGAGCTTCTTAGCACAGTATGCAACGACGTAGAGATTGAGCCCTTGTTACAATCAATCTCAGATGAGAAACTAAGCAAAGGAGCAAACAAAGCTGCAGACGCAAGACTTGACATCCATGCACGAGGTTTCTGGGAGAAGCAACGTTCTGCCTTTTTTGACGTAAGGGTTTGTCACCCAAATGCAGATACGTACAAAGATCTAGATCTACCCAAAATCTACAAGCTACATGAAAATGACAAGAAGCGGAAATACACCGAAAGAGTAAACGAAATCGAACATGGAACATTTACTCCCCTTGTCTTTTGTACAACAGGAGGTATGAGTAAAGAATGCAAAACATATCACAGCAGGCTTGCTGAACTGATAGCCCGAAAGAAAGGTGAAGAGTACCACAAAACAATGGCATGGATTAGGGCCAAGACTTGTTTCTCTCTGTTAAGATCTGCACTTGTATGTCTACGAGGCTCAAGGACTATAAAAAGAACTTATAATGATATAAACAACATAGACTTAGACATTCAGGTTGCTGAAAGCGCCATTTTATAAATTTAGATTTTTAGCTTATTAACCTAGATTTTTAGATAAAGATACATAGTTATATATTTAATATATATTTCAATTTTCCTTATTAGTCAGTTTTTCATCTTATAATTCCTTCTTCTTTGTAAGTATTATATATTAACATATTCATATTTAAATAATGGACAAATTCTATTCTTTTTTTACAATCTTGAAAAAATGTATAAATATTTAAAATTTATTAATTATTGATTAGAGATTATTGTTATTATTAATTATTGATTAAAGACTATAATTATTTAATATATTCGGGCATATTTGGTCAATTGCAGCAGCTTAAAAACACAATTACCTCAGATTTTTTTTTCATGATCTTGAATGATATCATCTTCAGTTCACATCACATACCAGTGAAAATCTCGCTTTTCCATTGTATTGGCCATGGTAAAATTCTCACTTGCTTTGATGGTACTTTTAAGCTCAAGACAACTGAGTCTATGCAAATAATTCTTCCAGAAATTTGTATTTAGAGATACATGTCTGAAAATCGTTGAAGTTTGAAGTTTATTACAAGAAGGTTAGAAAGGTCAGCGAAAGCATTAAAACTTTAAGCCAGAATCTTCTTATAAGATGGGAAATAAACTTATCTGTTAAGAGGTTGTCAGAATTAAACCAGTTAGTCACTCCTACTCAACCCACTCAAAAGAGTATGCTTACATACAGCCAACGGCTATTAGGGATTATTATTGTTGCCTAGCTCATTTAGCTCTTATAGTTATTCTAGGTAACCCCTACCAATCTTCTGTAAATATACTTATATTTATATTTTTTCCTTATCGTAATCTGTGGTACAAATAAAACACGTTGTTGTTGTTGTTGTTACAAGTCCTCATTTTATCCAAGAACAGTTATAGAATGGTATTTTTTAGAGTGGTCTAAAATGCTCAATTATTCACTGGATGACCTAATTGGTAAATGTAAATGTAATATAAACAATAATACTGATAAAACCCAGTGGCCCTATGCAACACACACAAGACAGGAATTGCATTTTCATTCTAGCTTTTCAAGTCTTTGTATAATATTTGTATTCAAGGTATGTACTGGGGCATGATGCAATGAAGAAGATGGCTTCATCCAATGTTCTTATTTCAGGCCTGAAAGGGCTGGGAGTTGAGATAGGTGTGTACAAAAGATTTAGTTGTGTTTTTTTTTTTTTTTTTTTTTGCTTGTTTGTTATTCCATTAATTAGTGGGTTGTGCTGTTCAGCCAAAGCTGGCTTAAAGAGTGCTTTGTTTAAAGTTTGAGTAATTTATGCTCTTTTGGACCAATAATCAAGGTTTTAAAAGAACTAAGAAGAAAATGCCACCTTTGTAACTACATCTGCAAGTTGTTAGACCCTCAAGATTTATTGGACAAATGCTTAAAACCGTAGGACCCAGCTTTGTTCACTATGTAACCCTGTCTAAGGCAACTTCAAAAACCCACTGAAAAGGTTGGTGATGACCAACTTCAAAAACCCACTGAAGAGGTTGGTGATGACCATCTTCAGTGCCTGTACTGACACTACAGGGACCACAGTAATATTGACAAAATCTTTTTTGGTGTCCCTGCGCTCAGAAGAAAAAGCATAATGAAAATAAAATTCCAATGTATCAGATGTTTTATCATTGCAGCAAAAAATGTTGTCCTTGGAGGCGTAAAGTCTGTTACACTTCATGACGATGGAAATGTGGAAATGACAGACTTGAGCTCACAGGTCAGTATTGGTAACGAAAGCAGTATATTTTCTTTGTGAATACTTCTATTATCAATATGAGTATCTCTATGCACTGAAATATTTATTAATTTCCTATAAAAGAAATATGTTGTTTACAAACCAGACAGAGAAAAACTGAGCCCAAGGTCTTGAATGTATAGACCAAGGCTCTTAAGACAAGGTCTGCTTTCAAGACCGAGGGCACAGTTTTTCCCTATCTGGACAAACTTTAGCCTGATAAATAACTTATATATCTTTTCCAATTTACTTTTCCGCTTGTTTTGCAATATTTATTTGCTCCTTTAATGATCCATTTTACCTTGCACTCCCTTGGATGACGCAAGTCTTACATCAGGATACTTTCAGTACCACTATAAAGAAATTATGCATTGAAAATTCTTATTCATAACCATGATCCATTTTTTCTCTTTCTTGGTGTAGTTTTTCTTCAAACCAGAAGACATTGGAAAGAATAGGGCTGAAGCATGTTGTTCACAAATAGCAGAACTCAACTCCTATGTCCCAATATCTGTTCAAACCCAGAAGTTAAATGAAGAATTTGTCAAACAATTCCAGGTACATTTATTTCTTACTTTATAATACACTCAACAAAATTACTTGATTCTATTTGGACAAAAGGAATACAATGAAATTGTTTAAAATACACTCTACAAAATTATTTGATTCTGATTTGACAAGAAGAGTACAATTAAATCCCAAATCAAACATTGTAGAGTCCAAATTTATGAGTTGCTCAATTTTGTTGAGTGTAATATAAACAAAATATTGCACAATCAATAAAAAACATCAAACCTCAAACATCACTCGTACCTATAAATTCCGAATTATACTTGAGATCGTGCAATTTCCTATACTAAAACAAAAAATCACACAATCTTTTCATACGATTCAGAATTGATAGATACTCCTGATGTTTTTAAAGTTCTCAATTTTGAAAATTTTCCAAATATCACTCGTACCTATGAATTTGCAATATTTACAATAAGATTGTGTGATTTCCTATACAGATTCCTAGTGTTTTTACTTAACTTTATAACAGTGTTTATAGGTTTTACAATCAATAGACCAAGGGTGTTAGTTTGAGGCCCTTTTTCAAGGCCAAGGGCACTGTTTTTTCACGTCTGAAGAAGGAGCAACACTCCGAAAACGTTTACATTTACTTTACCTTTAACATTTCACTTGCTCATAAAGTGAGGGCTAATTTTTTCCCTTAACTTTTCAATATTTTAGCAATATGTTATCCCCTTGCTTGCGGATGTTACTTGGATACCAGACCGCAGGTAGATAATGAGAAAATACAGCCTGCTCAAACAGCAAATCAGAATGCAAGACTAGATATCAGACTGGAAAAATAAAACAGTCAATATCCCTAAAATGCTTAAAGACTAGTGCATCTTTATATTGTTATTGAAACTAGAAGGCTATGGAAGAAGCTGTATTTTTTGCTTAAATTACTATAGAAACAAAAAACTTGCTAATAAAGATACAAATGTGTATAATGTAGATAATGATGTGATATACAAACACAGTCATATACATATACATATTTAAATACCGGTTCAAAATACTAACCAAAGCTCTTACATATTTGCTGATTAAGGTTGTCGTTCTGACGGAATCATCTTTAGATGAACAGCTTTGGGTCAGTGATTTCTGTCATGCCAAAGGAATTAAGATCATCATTGCCTCTACTAAGGGTTTATTTGGGTAAGTAAATTATTAAATTAAATTAGTAAATTAAATTAATTAAATGTAAAGATTGGAGGAGCATGAATTATTACAACACTTCTCCTTTACAAAACAAAGATTTTAATTTCTTTTATTGTAATTAGTTAAGTAATTTAGTTTACAAAATCTTACAATAACTAGTTGTTTATACAATTGAGATATTTACTATTTCCTTATTTACCAGCCAAGTCTTCTGTGATTTTGGTGAAGCTTTCACAGTCGTTGATACCAATGGAGAACAACCTGGAATCAACATGATCTCGTCCATTACTAAGGTATCACATCATTGCCTACTGTCAGGTACTCAGTTATACTGTGAAACTTATTCATGATAACTCTCTGTAGGAGGAAGATGGTGTAGTGACATGCTTAGATGAAAAACATCATGGCTTTGAAACAGGTGACTATGTCACTTTTACTGAAATCAAGGTAATTTATAATTAGTGTTCACAGCAATATTATAATGATGCAGTATGATTCCCTTAGTTATTTATTCTATACAAGATGCTATGTTTTTAATAATTGTAATTCTAATCAACAGGGAATGACAGAACTTAATGACTGTGAGGCTAGGCCCATCAAGGTCTTAGGTAAGTATAGCATGTGAGTGTAGCCTGGATATTTTCTTAGTTTATTGGTATTGTGTGTATTGCTAGCTACTGTTAATCTCCTGTGAATATCTTATTTATAATAATGTGTTCACAGGTCCCTATACTTTTAGTATTGGTGATACTAGGAGTTACTCTGATTATGTAAGTGGTGGTATAGTACAACAGGTGAAGATGCCCAAGACAATCAAATTTGTAAGTAGTAGCCAATTACTCTTTATAACTAGTGGTGAACAGAAAGCCTAACAGGTTTTGCAACCCACTTGATAAGGGTATTGATATAAATTGAATTAGAATTTAATAAGTTGATTTTTATGGAGGGAGGAAAAACCAGAGGAAAAAAAGAGTTTCCTAAAAAAAACCAATGAACATTAATAATGATAGAATTATTCTACATACTTACATACAACAATGAGCATGACAGGACTTGTAGCTGGGTCACCTTGGTGAGAGATAAGCACTTTTACGCATCAAGCATCAAATCATGGCAATAGCCTGAAACATAAGCAATAAGCAAAAAGTGTGTACTATTTGAATGCAGGAACTCACAGTTTGTACATTTTCCAACAAATGGCAATGACTTGTCATCCAATTCTATCAGTAATTGAAATAGTAAAAGAATAGTAATTGAAATAGTGTAGGATTAATAATAATAATGAAAACTTTATTGTGATGCTTTTTGTTTTACAATTGCAAATCTCGCTAATAACTAGGTAATTTGCAATCGGCTACTTGAATTAAAGATAAATTTAGTTTTACATGAAACGAAAGGCTTATAGCTCAAGATATATACTTGGATACATACTAGAAGATGGAGGGAAAAAAACAACAATAATAGTAAGAAATATAATGATATGAAGATACTAAAAATTCATTAAATCAGGATTTTCCCAGTCTTTGTTTCGTTTACAAAAAATGAAATATATGGATCTGATGGCAATGTTGATTATTTTTCTTATAATATACATTTTATGCTTTTTCTCGTATCCTAGCTGGTCGAACATTTCTAAAAACGTTGAGCTTTCCGCAGAGAAAACTCCAACAGAACTAATCGAGAGATTTACAAATTTAACAGATTTAAAAACACTACTTAATTTTCTTATAATATTTTTGTACTTTTTGTATTTTCGATCAACATTATTTTTCAAATTTGTTTCAAAACCAACTGTTAGTTCCAGAATAAAAAGACAGTCTAGTGTTTTTATCAGAAGATCAGGACGGTGAGCATCTCCAGTTATAAGCGAGGGGCTGGTATAGCCTTCAATGTCAGCATATAATGAAGATTTGTCGAGTTTAGATAGCAGTGATGCAGCGAGGAAGTTTAAGATGGAATCGTGCCTCCAAGTGAAACGTGGTAGATAGTATTGGCATCCAGCAACAACATGACAAAGAGATTCTGAAGAACCGCAATAGGAGCACTCAGAAATAGCTGACAAACCCCATTTTGCTAGATTCGTGCGTGTAGGTAGTGAGTTGTTGATATATCGAATGGTAAAGTTAAAAATGTTCTTAGGTAGATTAGCGTGAGCGGTAGACCAGATTGAATGAAGTGATGACAGGGAATATTTCATAATAATAATAATAATAATAATAATAATAATAATAACTTTATTTCAAGAGGGTAAAACACATAACAGATATGCAAGGTACTGATAAACTAGTGGCCCTAGTAATATGAAATAAGTAATTCCCATTTACGATTATTAATAAACCGATATATGCTTGCCTGGTCATAAATGTTTTGGCCAGTCACAATGTACGCCTTCCAAGCAGCTGTTGTTTTAAGCCTTGGCAGAGAGAGGTGAGAGATGAACCTCAATGTGACCCATGCCATCACCCATGCCACAATAGGCTAACGCTCAAACTACATATCAATTAACAATAGTTTTCTTTCTAGAACTCTGTGTCTCACTTCTTTACACAATAAAACATGAACTAAAAAATTCAAGAGCCTAAATAATGCTCATATTGTTTAGAATCAGGAAGTGTTATTTAGTACTACTTAATTCTATGGATACTTTTCTTTCTTAGAAATCTTTCAGACAGTCACTAATGGAACCAGAATTTGTCATAACAGACTTTGCAAAAATGGATCGACCTGGCCAACTGTTGCTTGCATTCTTGGTATGTACATAAATATAATAGTAGCGACCATTAGAAGTAATGATGATTATTGATATCCCTCTAAGTACAATAATTGTATTCATTCTTCTATCTTATAAGGTATTATTATTATTATATATATTTTCAGTGTTTATCTGAGTATTTGAAAAGGCATTCTCAATCTCCAAGACCCAGAAATAAGGTTAGTAGTGATTAAGTGAGACAAATACACTTTGCTTATGTAATAACTAGCCACTGTTAAAATAATGTGATTTGTTGGTGTGTGTGTCTTGCAGGAAGATCAAGAAAAGTTTGTTGCATTGGCCAAAGAACTAAATGGAAATATCTGTGCAAAGGTAAAATTATACAATGCCTACAAATCCAGGGTCTATTTTTCCCAACTTTCAACCCAAGATTCACGCATGCTAATTTGATTCAACTGCAGGTTGATGAAGTTGATAGCAAACTGTTAGCCCAATTTGCAGACAGTGCAAGGGGTGATCTTTGTCCAATGCAAGGCTTCATAGGAGGAATTACTGCACAAGAAGTTATGAAAGTCAGTCAGTTTTGTTTTATTATGTATAAAGACTACTAGTGTCCAGGTTGTTGAAGTATTTTTGATTTATTGAACGTCCCTGCAGGCATGTAGTGGTAAATTCTATCCTATCTTCCAACACCTATACTTTGACAGTCTGGAATGTCTTCCAGAGGATGGAGAAGTCCCAGAGGACCAATGTCAACCAGTAAGTTCCCTAGAATAGCACAAAACAAACATGTTTGTTTGACTTACACTGTATTAATCATCTTGTTCCTTAGGGGGGGAGGGGGTGGATACTTTCATATACAAGTCATATGGGATATTTTGCAGTAAGTCTAGTGCCAGAGGAGCAGTGTCAACCAGCAACTTACAAATTTAGTAGATAACTGATCAATGCTATATGTAAAGGATCAAAAAATGCACTCTTGAAAATAAAGGTTGAGGCCTCAGGCTGCTGCTCCCTCAGCTTCAGCCTTTATCTTTAAGAATACCCTCACCCGTGTGTTTGATAGGATTTAATAACCAGCCCCAATCTGTGATTTAGGAACAATGGATTTGGATTTCATAATGATTTGTATGAATGTCCCCGGGACAGATCTATATTTTTGAAAATAGACCTGTACTGGGACATTATTGAAGATAACAACTGCATTAAACAATGGGATTAGGGTGTGGCTATTTATTAATTTCTCTTAACTCTGCCTGTCATTTTCTTCACATTTATAGACTGGATCTAGATATGATGCTCAGGTAGCAGTCTTTGGAAAGGACTTTCAGAATAAGCTTGGGGCACAGAAATACTTCATTGTAAGCCATTTAATACTTTTATTTTTGTTTAGAATAATGGGGAAGAACCATAACTTAGGATTGTAGGTATGAACGAAAGCATATGAACATACTAGATAATACTATATCACACTGTAAATTAATGATTCACAATACTACAGAACCTTGATCCACCAAGTCTATTGTTTTGTTGTGTTCAAAGAAGAGTTTTAGTTTCAAACTGAGATTTATGTCAAGTCTTTTCATAAATCCTGTCTTTTTTCAACAAAAGGTATCCTTTTTTTGTGTAGCCATAAGGAAAGGTATGGTCAAACTTAGTGTAAGAAATCAAGACAGATCGGGAAAACAAAGAGGACCTTAAATCAAATAGTTCCTTGTTGGTTTTGTTACATTCATGATAGTTTGTTTTATCAACAATAAGAGGACCTTGTTCAAACCATAAAGTTATTTCTCGTTCCCAGTTCAGTTCATCAATTTGCATGATCATTAGTCAAAAAAGCTGGGTTTGTGTGTTTTATCTAGTTATTTGTTTTTTGTTTTGTTTTGAGAGAAATTTTTCTATTTATTTCAAGGTTGGTGCTGGTGCTATAGGCTGTGAACATCTTAAAAACTTTGCAATGATGGGCCTTGGAGCTGGGGAAGGTGGCAATATCTACGTTACTGATATGGATATTATAGAGAAGTCCAACCTAAACAGACAGTTCTTGTTTAGACCAGCCAATGTTGGAGTAAGAAAAACTCTAATTTAATAACAGAATTATTAATATAACTTTCATATTTTTTACAGAATGTTATACATAGATTTATAAAATATAATTTGCTTTCAGAAAATGAAGTCAGAAGTTGCAGCAAAAGCAGCTAAGGCAATGAATCCAAATTTGAATATTACTTCACATCAGAACAGAGTTGGACCAGATACAGAGAGTATCCTACAAAATATTATTTATTTATTCATTACGAATATATATGTTGTAGCAAATCATATGTCTTGGGAACTTGATTGTAATTGCAAGAATTATTTTTTGCTGAACTAATTTTGGGTTTGTTTCTGTTTTTTTACCTGAGATATGTACATTATCCTTAATGCATTAATAGGGGTATATGATGACAATTTCTTTGAAGCCTTGAATGGGGTTACAAATGCACTAGACAACATTGATGCAAGTATGTTTACTCCCTCCTAAATATAGTCAGTAGTTTGGTATAAAAACATTCAAATCTTAGGGAAAGGCTTCTCATAATAAATTTTTAGCATATTTTTATTATGTTGTGCTTCTCTTAACATTTCTCTTATGTTCTGCAAACTTTTATGTGCTTTTAATTCCACACAAATAGCCTGCACTTTTTATGTTTCTTTCATGAAATACAAAATACAGCAGCTGTTAATTTGAAAAGGAATCACTAAATAGAAAGTGTCCATAAAGAACACGCTCCCAAACACTCCCTTTTTGTGTATAATATAACTGAATGATGCTATTGTTGTTTAATGATTTAAGGAATGTATATGGACAGGAGATGTGTTTACTACCGTAAACCATTGCTTGAATCCGGAACTTTGGGTACAAAGGGCAATGTCCAGGTATTTTGTTATATTCAAAGTAAAGTGTTTAAACATGAGGAGAGTAAAACAATTATAGGAAAACATATGTTGTGATGAACTAGACTTTCTGTAATGTATTTTTTTTAGGTTGTGCTTCCCTTCCTCACAGAGTCCTACACCTCTTCTCAAGACCCACCAGAGAAGTCCATTCCAATATGTACCCTTAAGAACTTCCCTAATGCCATTGAGCACACACTTCAGGTAACCATCTTACGCTCATTATTATGAAACTTTGTGTCATGCAAATGTATTTAATTACTCTTTTGAACCCTTTCAGTGGGCTCGTGATTGCTTTGAAGGTCTCTTTACGATTCCAGCTGAAAATGTCAATCAATATATCAAGTAAGTTGATTATGTATGCGATAGACTATGACATTCTAAGCATTTGACTAATGAAATATTAATATAATTAATATAGTGACCCCAAGTTTATAGAAAGAACAGATAAACTTCCTGGAATGCAAGCAGTAAGTTTATTTTATTATATATTATTTATTATTCATTAATTTGAGTATTAGTGTTACCTAGCTTGTTTAGTGCTTATCGTTGTTCTAGGTAACCCCTACATTTAGATTTTCTCGTCATGTCCTGTTATATTTTCAATGACATTTTTGTAAATACGACTTTTGTACATTTTCTATTAGGTAGAAATATATGAGCAGATCAAAAAGGCTTTGGTTGAAGACAGGCCCAAAACCTTTGCCGACTGTGTTGTCTGGGCAAGACTGCTTTTCCAGGAATATTTCCATGACACTATAAAACAGCTGCTCTATAATTTCCCATATGACCAGGTAATGTACCTTTTGTACTATTATACTAGGGATAGGGTCAGTTCAGGACTATAATACTTTGATCCTATTCTCATCAGATTTGTTTTCTTTGTATTGATAGGTAACAAGTTCTGGCCAGCCCTTCTGGTCTGGGCCCAAACGTTGTCCACATCCCATTACCTTTGATCCAAGAGAGGTATTTGTTTGATACAATCATTGTCATACAAACCACAATATTATATTGTTTTTATATTGTGCTTTGATTTCTTCTCCAGCCTACACACATGGATTTTCTTGTTGCTGCTTCAAATCTGAGGGCTTACATGTTTAGATTAATAGGTAAACACATCTACCATTAGATAACTAGTTGTAATACATATTAGATAAGATTATTATTTAACATGATAATGCTACCTTTCTTACAGGATCCCGGGACACTACATTCATCCTAGATACCCTGAAAAACATCAAAGTCTCTGAATTCGTACCTAAATCAGGTAAAAGTTATAATTGACATGCTTTTAAGTGTAACGAGGATGCATCAGCATAGTAATTTATGATTTCACTCAAACTTTCTGTATATCTTTAGGAATAAAGATTGCAACAAGTGAACAGGAAGCAGAGGCAGAAAGAAATGCTTCAGGTTTGTTTTCCTTATCCCATCCTGTTTATGACTGACAGTATCAACACTACAGTAACAACACCAATGCTCCTTTCATTAGGTGATATTGACATTGATGAAATAAAGAATGGCATACCACCCCCAGCTGATGTCAAAAATCTCAAAATGAATCCAGTAGAATTTGAAAAGGTTCGTTGCAATCAATACTGGTTATTCGTAAAGTAAAATCATGTTTATTCAAGTTTAAGAAGAATTATTACATAGGTAAAAAAGAAAACTACCACTGTCCTGCAAATAGTAAGCACTAATCGAGGCAGGACAGTAGCTTAAAGGAAATTACAAGATTATTCGTATTTTGTTGAAAAACGAAAGAAATTATAACAATATAAAGAAATTATATTACAATATTGAAGGAAAGTATGAGTTTATAGCTATTAACAATATGAGTGCATAAAATTAAATATATAGGATATAGGAAAAGGCAAAGGAGAAAAGGCAAGAAATTAAATGTGTTATAAAACGATCATAGAAAATTGTTTTGTTTTAAACCAGGATGATGACAGCAACTTCCACATGGACTTCATTGTCGCTACATCAAACTTACGGGCAGAAAATTATAGCATCCCACCAGCAGACAGGCATAAGGTAACACAGTGGGTCATGTACAAATGTAGTTTACCGCAATCAATGAACTCCATTCTTTTTTCGTTTTCTAGAGCAAATTAATTGCAGGGAAAATTATCCCAGCAATTGCAACTACAACCGCCATTGTGAGCTCACTTGTCTCTCTAGAGTTATACAAGGTACAAAGCTATTTGTTTTGACTAATTTGAAGTAAAACTTAGTCTGTTTCATTTTAAAAGTGTGCATTTCTTATTTTAAGTTGGTTCAAGGGAGTAAAAAGCTAGAGACGTTCAAAAATGGCTTTGTGAACCTTGCTTTACCTTTCTTTGGATTTTCTGAGCCAATTGGGGCTCCAAAAAACAAGGTATAGTGTCAACATGAAATATCTGGAATAATAACCACCACTGAAAATAATGAGAAAATTGGTTACTTTTTTCTCCAGTACTATGACACAGAGTTTACTTTGTGGGATCGCTTTGAAGTACAAGGAATCAAAGAAAATGGTGAAGAAATGACCCTGAAAGAATTAATTGATTACTTCAAGGTAAGACAGACCGGCAAACATGCATTTGTCCAGCAAAAGATTAATCTTATAGAATAAAATAAGTATTATAATCGATACCAAACGATCAACCAAAATTATATTCATGACCTACCCATTAAAGTTTTTAATTAACTTTTTGACCTACGCCTTAAAAGACTACATGTAGCCTAAAGAGTGAACCCCCCCCCCCCCCCCCACTCATAAATAATGACCGATCTCTTATTCACAAAAGTATATATATATATGTGTGTGTAAATACCTCGCAGGAAAAACATCGACTTGAAGTTACGATGCTGTCACAAGGCGTTTGTATGCTGTACTCATTTTTCATGCCTCCAGCAAAACTCAAAGAAAGGCTGGCGCTAAGGTAATCTTAGGTAACCTTATGATTGATAGATTGACTGTCTGACTGACTGATTGACTAGATAACTTAACTGTCCACAGGGTAAGTGAAGCTGTGGTTAAGGTTTCCAAGAAGAAGATTAAACCTCATGTTAAAGACCTCGTCCTTGAACTTTGCTGTAACGATGACGATGGTGAGGATGTAGAGATTCCATACGTCCGCTACTCCTTCCGTGATCACTGAAAGTGGTTTAAGCTCGCACGGTCAAAACGCAAGATACAGTAAATTTTCATTTAGTTTAGATAAATCTATCATTTTCGTTTGTAGTTCTTTGTGTAAAAGATGCAGGAAATAAAAAAAGCCGGTACACTAATTATTTCATGTCAGAATGCTGGGTGAAGGGACAGAGAGGTGTTTATCTGTTATTCCCTAAAGTCTACACAGGAGAAGGCCTTTAACAATGATCCCATGTTGAGTTGTTTTCACAGTTATGAGGGCAAGATGAGGACAGAATGAAGATATAACGGAGGTGTGGCTGATTGCTATTCCAGATGGTGTTCGTCTTTGCACAGCATGACTCCAGAGCCACGCTTCTGGCCGGCTGTTAAGTGTCGTTATGAAAATATCTAATGGACGTTAATTAAAGCTCCAGAGCGCTCTAGACAATGCAAACTAAACAAATCCTGGTAGTGAACAAAAAAATGGCTCGATTCGATGTTGTTTTTTTTTTTTTTTTTGCTCTCTCTTTCATTTTCCCTCTATTGCCTTTCATTTCTTTCAATATCCGTCTCGTCAACACCGAGCAATCAACACCCTGCTTGCTTAAAATAGACATTCATGATGAAAGCGGACTTTTTTACTAGGACTATTGTTTGTTTATCTGATTATTTATGACCTAAATGCACCATTAATTGAGATAGTGAAGATCCCTATGATCAGCAGGATATAGATGAGCCGGATTCGTTAAGACATATTTTCTTATTTGAAGGTGGTCAAAATACCAACTGCGCGCATTTATCATTTGACGTAGTTAATAGCTTGAGTATCGTATTGGGTGCTGTGAAAAACCGTTGTACGAGCCAAAAAATGAAATAAATGAATGTCTGATGAATGGAGGATTAGATGCAGAATATTTGAGTTGGGCAGGATATTTGATTTGGACATGAGTGAGATGAATGCGTCTGGTCGACTTTATTCTAACACGACCAACACAAGTCGGTACGTCTTTACACCGACATCTCCTGCATTCAAAATTGGCTTGATCATTTTGACTTTACCAACTGGAATCATCGCCCTGTTTGGCAACTTGCTGATTTTATATTATACGAGTTGGGGAAACAAAGGATGTTTCAAGCTTCGTCAGACTTGTGTCAACCGATCTCTGCTTGTAACATTTTTCGTTAAAAGTTTGGCGATATCTGATGTCCTTGGCGCTGTAGCTGTAACATCTCTGTTAACATTAGAGCAGATAATTGACACTAAGCGTCCCTTGTGGCTTTGCTGGGCTACTCGATTTCTTTATTTTATCTTCCCTTTTGTAACGATTAATAATCTTATGGTTATTTTAATAGATCGATATTATTCCATATTTTATCCTTTCCGCGTACCATCTCTGAAAACGGTCAAACGCCTTATGATCCTCGCATGGATTATGGGAATATCTTTATCGCTTGTGGTCACATCTATGACACATCACGTTAGATACGAGCTTAATTCTAATCAATTCACTATTACATGTAAACTTGATACTAATCACATGTGGAAAAAGATAGTTTTTGTATGTGTGGCAATGTTTCAGTATGTCATCCCAAACTTCCTATTTTTTTTCATCACGATTTCCATTTTACGATATCTTCACAAACGTCGGTGCGCTATTTCTCGCGGCCAATTGCAGTATTCTTCTCGAGCTTGGCGATTTCAAGGAACAACGATGTTTGTACGAGTTGTCTTGGCTTTCGCACTGCCATGTTCTTTGTTCTTTTCCTATGGATTGGCGAACATATTTATTCAAAACAAGTTGGGATTCAATGTAGATTATGTCGTTCGTTGCTCCAGTGCGTTCTCGGTGATATTCAACAGTTTTATCAATCCATTCATCTATTATACAAGTTTATTTTCCAGAAAAAACAGCAATTCACGGTAATTCAAGCTAAAGACACCAAACAACTACCGCGTTACCTTACACATTGCCACACCCGACAAAAATAACTGATAATTATACCATTATACCATTTGAACTATACCATGACCTGACCAGGCTGCACATGATACTGATGTCCTGGACTATACCATGACCAGGCCAGGCTGCACATGACACTGATGTCCTGGACTATACCATGACCTGACCCGCAGGGTGTACATGATACTGATGTCCTGTACTATACCATGACCAGGCCAGGCTGCACATGATACTGATGTCCTGGACTATACCATGACCAGGCCAGGTTGCACATGATACTGATGTCATGGATTATATCATGACCAGGCCAGGTTGCACATGATACTGATGTCCTGGACTATACCATGACCAGGCCAGGTTGCACATGATACTGATGTCCTGTACTATACCATGACCAGGCTAGGGTGCACATTATACTGATGTCCTGTACTATACCATGACCTGTTCAGGGTGTACATGATACTGATGTCCTGGACTATAGCATGACCAGGCCAGCCTGCACATGATACTGATGTCCTCTACTATACCATGACCTGACCAGGCTGCACATGATACTGATGTCCTGGACTATACCATAACCTGACCAGGCTGCACATGATACTGATGTCCTGGACTATACCATGACCTGACCAGGCTGCGCATGATACTGATGTCCTGGACTATACCATGGCCTGGCCAGGGTGTACATGATACTGATGTCCTGTACTATACCATGACCAGGCCAGGGTGTACATGATACTGATGTCCTGGACTATACCATGACCAGGCCAGGTTGCACATGATACTGATGTCATGGACTATATCATGACCAGGCCAGGTTGCACATGATACTGATGTCCTGGACTATACCATGACCAGGCCAGGTTGCACATGATACTGATGTCCTGTACTATACCATGACCAGGCTAGGGTGCACATTATACTGATGTCCTGTACTATACCATGACCTGTTCAGGGTGTACATGATACTGATGTCCTGGACTATAGCATGACCAGGCCAGGGTGTACATGATACTGATGTTCTGGACTATACCATGACCTGGCCAGGTTGCACATTATACTGATGTCCTGTACTATACCATGACCAGGCCAGGCTGCACATGATACTGATGTCCTGTACTATACCATGACCTGTTCAGGGTGTACATGATACTGATGTTCTGGACTATACCATGGCCTGGCCAGGGTGTACATGATACTGATGTCCTGGACTATACCATGACCTATCCAGGCTGATCCCAATTGTCACTTTTAGACACGTGTGTATATAGAATATATCATGGTACGTCGCTTTGTATTTTGGACTCACTAGTATGTACAATGTTTGTTTGATCATTTTAGTGCTGTTACGGTCACCTGTTGATATTTTTTAGTAGGGATAAACTTCTAACGCCACTTCACGCCATTTCCTAATGTAGTTAAACCTAACTCGTTAGTGTACATTGTGAAACAGACGGACGGGACTTTTTTGTCTTTTTAAATTATTAATAACTATCAAGCGTATAACTTATTTGCAGATTATCAAAGCTTCCAAGTTCCTGCGCATGAGCAGATGATACTTGAAAGTCCTTTTTTGTGACTAGTAATAGTTGTTTGAAGACGGTGCATGCTATATCGTCTTGTTGCCGAACATTCTAACTGAATGATCCTTGAAATGATGCTAGTTGATAATTTTCAGAGTAATTAATTTTTGTAATTAATTTTCGTTTTTTCGCGTCTAATAAAAGGCCATAAGTTGCCAACATGTTGGATGAAAAGCAGGCCTGTATACCAGACCATTACCGAGAAGATACATTACTTTTATCATAAGCTACGAAGACGCTCCTTAAAAAAAAACAGATTTCCATTCATCATCGGAAATCTTGCCACAACATGCACTGGATTCTTATCGTTACTATAGGTTATATTTCATCAAACCCTATTCTTTTGTCCGAATCAGTCGAGATATTCTGGGAAAACCAAACAATCCAGCCGTGTGATTTGACATTCTCAATGATGATTATCTAAACGATTTACATAATTTAGCTTCGACGTAGAAATATTAACACTACTCTTTATTTTGTCGATAATATTGGTAAAAGACGAGGTCTGTTAGGACTGGAATAGGAACATGAACATTTATAGATACTAAACTGAGAAGAAACATAGTCTTAGGCGGTCTATCAGTGCTTAACTGATCGACGAACGACTACAAGTCTTGCGCAAGGTGAGTCTGTTTGTGTCAGGTTATCATGGCATGTCTTGACAAATATAATATGGTATCTGGCTTCAGTTAACACGACTATCATAGTCGTAGTTTCGTAACATACGTATATAGTACGTCGATCATTCTATTGCCGCATACTTTAAATTACCGGCGGTTTGTGGACTCGGTTTGGTTAATGAAAAACATGTGAGTTAATATCACTTCAGTCTACATTTCTTAATCATCTGACTGAGTTATAAATGAAAAACGTTCCGTTATATTAATGAGCTAAAGACAACGGTTTTCTGTAAGGTAGGGGCTTTCGTTCAGTCGGTAGAAATTGTTTTTCTTGCGAAATGTTCTTGTTGGGCGGTTGAGGGTACGCACCTGCCAGTATACTGCGGTATAGTTTATATATGCTATAGCAACAGATTTTGTTCATTAGTGCGCATATCATGCGGTGTATCCCTCAGGCTCTCATCCACATATTCGGAAACCTTTGAAATCAATAAAATTCTTCAAGTATGATTTAGTTTTGAAGGGCGACATCCGCTAATGCTTAAAATTGCTTTTTTTCACACAAGTTTGTCATAAGATGATGAAGATAGTTGATTTCCTTAAAAACGAAGTTACGTTTTTCTAGTTTTCCAACGCTGTTAAATCGTGATTTTCTTCAAAGAAAATGCTAATATATATGTGAACAAGATGAATTACTTGAGGCTAACATCACGGTTGATCGATTAAGTATTTATGAACCCGTTCTAGTGAAGTCTAACTTTAGAAAACCTGTAACTAAGCTAAGTTATTCACAAAAACGAATGTCCAAAGAACAACTGAAGACCCACTCACGAAGAAGTTTCAGTTTAAAACAATTTAGCTTGTGGTATCTTCCTTGATCTATATGGATTCTTTCTTCACCACGCCAACATGTTAAACTTTTTCAATAAACTGCGAAAACTAAACAAAATATCGGCATCGTTGTGATGTTCGATGTCCCACTGAGCTGACATCTTGATGAAGTTGCTTCTAACTGTCTTCGGCTCAAACATTTCGCAGGTGACTTTTCAGTCCCTTTCATCTAGTTCTTATAAATACCTAATATTTTTATTCCTTCTCTAATCCAGCGATAGCTAGATTGTCGTTTTTCATATGGCTACTAAACCAGTTAAGTGGTGACTCTTTCAGCAGAACATAGTCAGTTTTCACCGCATATATCTGAGACTAAACTGTGAAACTGAAAGATGTGGTTTATGTTTCTTCAAGCATGTTTTTTCATAGAAAAAAATTCCAAGCTCCAAGCAGAATTCTTTTCAGACAAAAATATTAAAGAAACATAAATTAATTCCCTTGTTTATATAAAGCATCTATCTATCATCTTTAATAACTATATCCAAGCAGCAAAGAAAACACCTTAAGACTAAACTATAGTTCCGCGGCGCATTTTTTGTTTTATTTGCTTCTTATTTCCTTAAAATTAAGAAAGGTCGGCCCATGACTTGCTCTGCCGGCTCATCTAGTAAGCATTCAAAGCAGACACAAGTACTGGCCTTGGAGGTGGCTGGCAAATATGTCTATTCCTTTCAATGCCTCGAATACTGTCAAGATTTTATTTACTACCGTCGTTCTTTTTGTCTTTTTTTGCTTTTGCATATTCAAAAACCGTGACCCAAAACTAGTATCTGTGTAGACGACTGATATTATATATCATCAGTATATGTCATATATCGTGTTTTTAACGGTCTTTAACGGTTGGACAGGTACCAAAAATCGATTGCTTTTCCCTCGATGATAAGAATTGGATATTTTTATCGCAAGCTGTATGGCGGGTAATTGTCACGCTAGACCACAAGGACTGATGAAAAGATATTGATCGTTTGCGCATGCCCTATCCGGCCCTCTTGGAGATAAAACACTTTACTTAGAGAAAATAGCGTATTAAACATAGCCCCCCAAAAGCTTTGTCAGCCAGGGCAAATACGCAGATGGCGCTCGAGGTATTTAGGGTGATCTTGCCTCTGACTCGCGAAATAACACCTACATTTATGACAGATTTACGACTTCAGGAAATAAAACCTCGTAGTCTATCCTTCCGTTACTATCGATATTCCTTAAACTCGTCTGGTCGGCATTATTGGCGTTATCGCAGTTATGCAGCGTCGATACAGTGGTATAGTTATTAGTTTCGCGATTGGTTTTTATCGAGTGCGGCACTGAAAAAGATAAAACCACTAACTTGAGTGATAACCGCGACGGGAACTGGGTGTCATCGGTTAGCTGTTTTTAGCGTACCGCATCCATGTGTGGCATATAGATCTACCACCCCCTATATACATCTTTATCGATGTAAATGAAACTAGATATTCGTAGCCCACAAACAGCATATTTGCAATTAAGTTTAATATTAAGTGAAGAATAAAGCGGCGCTTTGTCACGTGACATTAAGATGAATTCCTTGTCACGTGTCCTAAAAAGCTAAGTATCTATTTGTTTAGTGGAAACAGACACGCAACATGTTCTGTGATCACAGATAGTTAATATATAGTAAACGAGGTGTATCTTTCTCTCTAATACGTCAAACCAGTAGCTCAACATCTTCAAACACGGCTACGGTATTTTGTTTTGTATACTTATCTTTATTTATACAAGAGAATTTTTAGAAGTTAATAAATGGAATCACGATATATCTTTATTTACCGGTACTGGTTATCAGAAAGTGAATCCTAAGTTTTCTGTGTCAATGATAGTATTAGATGCATGCAGCAATCCAGGCGCGTGTTCCATGCCTCATTTATTGAGAAAAATATACGGATTCAGACTTGAGTCATTTAATATATTTGCACTTTATTCGCGTGTCATTGTTGATTTTAATTGGCCAACGACACAGATTGTCACGGTATGTAGTCATGGACACCAGTCGTTGCCAATAAGAATTATTTTCAATCTTGTATTTTATCTGTGTTCTGTTCTGAATACTGAATATCAGTTCACACATAAAAACGGCTGAATTGGGCAGTTTGAACTGGCAACCGGCAATACAGAGCAGAGGAGTAGACATAGTCTGCAACATCACTAAGGTAAAACTTTCCTCATAATCAAGATGGGAATTCTCCCCTCATGGATAAATTAGAGCAGCTTAACAAATAATACAAATTTTTTAATAAAGGTCGATAGAGAGTGCGTTTCTGGTGGGTAATTCCCATGACAGAGAAAAAAAGGAATTTCCTCTATCAAACATAGATAGCTCATGATAGCAGGCTTGCTGCATGTCGGTCAGGCGGTATGAAAAGAGTGGTTAACACAAGGTGTTACATACCTTCACCTAAAGTGAATGAAATAAATAGATATTTTTTTCCATCCCTCCTCTTCTCGTGCAACAAGATTACCATAATTACATAAAGCATCTATTCAGCGCTACTCAGTAGTTCTTTGATTTTTTATTGAGAACTTGCAGTAAACAATAAGAAACGTTAGACTTTTTACACCTCGGGTATTATCATGATACAAATTTAGTCACTCGATCTGAACACTGTAGTTTTGATATCTTTTCGAACTACCATAAACTCATTAAAAGTACAAATAAAACATGTATGCCTGATAGATTTAACCACTTTTTTGGTCTAGTGTTATCTGGTCAATTTGGTAAGACGCGTTGAATTCACTTGGAATATATTAATGGTGTTAAGTGTTTATCAAGTTTTTTTATCGGCTATCTATTAAGTTTTCACAACTGAGAAATCTCACGCGAAGTAAATTTTATATTAGAATGACGAGCATGCTCCCTATGGTGTCATGACAACCAACATTATTCTTACCCATGCAAACTAAGTGTGACCTTCTGTCCACCAACGCAGTACTATAAAGTGCGCGGCTTGAATCTTGTGACGGTAAATGGATCATAAAACTCTCAACTGCACTCATCGAGAAAAGAACCGACTATAAATCCATTAATCAGTTTTTATGGTAAAATATTCCATACAAGCTGGTAGGGCTTCTTTCCTGATCGGCCCATCTATTCAGTCCTCTAACGGTTATCGATCATCTCCTGGACTCAGTGTAGAACGCACTGAACATCATTCAGTATGTCACAGTAATATTAGCAAACAACTGAACGACACAAATCCATAAAACCGGAACTGAGTGAGCTGCAGCCTGAGGATGAGTTAAAATCAGAATGGCTGGTGCTGGGATTTACCTACATCAGACTTAAAAGTAAAAAAACATTTCAAAAACTAATGATGATGATGAAGAATAAAGTGACTGAATATGAAAAGTAAAGATATATAATTTTAGATTTGATAGAGCCCAGTCACTAGCTCATGTACTGATCTTCTATAAAAAGTCCTTTATTTCTCTTTCGACATCTTCTTACGTTTTTTTTTTTTTTTTTGTTTTTTTTTTGTTTTTTTTTTTTTTTTTTTTTTTTTTTTTTTTTTTTTTTGTTGTTTTTTTTTTTGTTTGTTTTTGCTCTCTTTTTCTCCTTTTCGTTGATCATTTTCAGTTGCAATGGAATTCTGTCATGTCAAAGTCCTTCGTCATCAGACCATTGAAGTCGCTATGGTAACATCCCACGCATGACCCTTTCTTTTCAACGGAACAAAAGAAGCCAAATACCTAAACCGTTTTGCTTGTCAAAGTATGATAGTTTTAATTAAGTTTGTTATTTGTTAGTAGTCTTCGTTATTTGTGAAACTTGGCAGAAAAAATAAACATTCATAAGACTTAGGATTGATATTCAACCACGGATAAAATTACTGCAAACTAGGAGTAGGTTGGGAAGGCTGCCGGGCCGTCCCACGGTGAAGCGCGCTGAGACATGATCGATGATGCCAACTCCTTTGCCCTGCAACCTATCAACTGAAGCAAGTATTTGAAGGTCTTTCTAACCTTCCTATACTGGATTACGTATTCAAATTCACCTTGTTTATTATCAATCTTTCTTTTCCTCCTTATGCGAACAGCTCATACCCTCAGCGATGCACTAAAGCTGATACCAAAGGTTTATTAAAGTCAGGTAATATAATCAACTGGCAAACCAACCACCGTGTGAACGGCAATTATAACCTCATTTACACTGAGTTGGGATTCTATCCCACCCTAAGAGCAAGCGGTGAATCACAGTGACTCCAGTAGCATGAGGGGAGGAAAGCTCACACAACCAGCTACAGGCCCTGTAAGTCAGGAGGGAAAAAAACGTGTTTAAAAAGAAAGCGGCGGTTCTTGATAGCTTATCTAAATAAGTAGTAGTTTAGGAATGTTTCCACTGCATGTTTCAATGGTCATTTCTTCGTTATTAGACTTTATTTAACATGTTATTATCAGACGTTCCAAGAAACGAAATCATTATCCCTGCGGCTTGCGTTTTTATACTAAAAGATTAAAACTACTGTAGTACTATTGGTCTGTGTGTATACATTAGCTAAGCATTACATAGATCGATCTGGACATATGTTGCTTCGCTTCTATAAAGTTTGGAATTTGGCCCTCATCTTGACCTTGTCTTTCGATTGTATCCGTAAACCACTCCGACCTGAGATCATGATATTTTAAGGGATAGTTGTAAATTGAATCTCTACATATTTCAGTGTGGTATTGAAAAGAGAAAATTGAAATTCTTTAAGAAACATTCGCATAAAGAGCTCAGGATATATTAAAACTAATATCGCATTAATACCCTGCTCGAGTCATTTAGCGTGTACATTAAAATCGCATTGAATTTGGCAATTACTTCTCCTTACTTGTATTTTTTTAATGACTATGCCAGTTATTTTTCGATAATCTGCAAGGAAACGTGCGCATTTGCACGGTCTGTATAGGTCGATGCTGGTGGCTCAGTACAGCTACAAGGTCAGTTTTCTCTTTATACTAAACTTTCATCACCATCTCGGATGCTTCAGTATCTAATCCTTCTTCAGTCAACTGTTTTCATAATAGCGCGCTAGTCGAGGTCTACATTCCCTTGGTTTTGCTCTTTACTGAGAGACTAGATTAGACTGCCCCAAGCTATATAGACTGTCTACTGGCCTCTGCCCTTAGAAAAGAAGAACAATTCTTTGAAACCCTGCGGCAAAACATATTTTTTAAAGCTGCCTAATTCCTGTGAACGTAGCATCCATAAATGAGCTTTGTTCCTGGAGACTTTGTTGTAGTTTAACTAATATAATTGCAGTCTATTTCAAATAAAAAACAAACCCCGCAGTAACAAGTTATTCTTTGATTTGTTTGTTGAAAGAGGAACACCTCACGCCCTCCATCCGACAGCAGTAACGCAGACATAGGCGCTGCGCAACGGAAATGAGAGTTCAAAATTCTTTGCGATGACTCACATTCTCACAAACTCATGAATTTTCATGTGCTTACAAAGGGATTTAGGCTTAACATGTTAGACAAATGATTTACTTCAAACAATAAATGAAATTCAAAGATATGCTTGTTTGCCGGTGATAACAAGGATCTTCATTCAATAAGACTGATCACGTGATACGTTAAGCTCCACCCATCGAGGATTATAAGTAATGATTGACATGTGGCGACCTGCGGGCTTCTTTTCCGGTTGTTCTTTTATTCGACATGATTTGCATAAAATAAGTACAACGTTAAAAAGAAAAATACAGTTTAAAATTGTCCTAAATCGGTGATGTTTTGATTTTAAACACAGGGGAAACAGCTGTACAACATTTTGGCTCGCCTAGAACAGAAGCCAAGGAAAAAATACTATTAATTTGACTTGAATGCAGAATGTGATTCTTCTCGGTAATTTAAACAAACGCTTGACAATGCAACGCTTCAACGGCTCATTTACTAAAGGAGAGCTTATACTGCAGTAAATATGACCAGGAATACCATCCTACATCTCGATTCTTTGTTTTAAATATGTCTTCAGCTTGTTGTAACCAAACCCATGGACGTATAAGCTATGGGTAGTCAGGGAAAGTCGAGACTGCGAACAAGGCGATTGTGGAGAACAACATGGACACACACGATTCCTGCATGGTTACTATTCTCTTACTATTTTTCGAGCATTTTCTGGCTTTGTGGGGCTGTTACGACGTTCCACGTACTAGAAGAACAACCACAAGGAGTTATAGTAGGTAATATAACCGTAAATAATGGATTTACATATTCGTTTGACGGGAATCCTACTCGCTTTGCAATCGATTCACAAACTGGGGTAATAACAACAACTGTTAAAATTGATCGAGAAAATTTACAAGTGAACCCTATAAGTTTAACGATACGCTCAACAGACCCTAAAAGGCAACTTTTAAGCGTACAAGTACAAGTAGAGGATATAAATGACAACACACCATCGTTTCCAGCGCCAGCGTTTTCATTTCCAGTACTTGAAACCACAGCAGTAGGGATCGAGTTCCCGATCAACACAGCAACAGATCCAGATCTAGGAGAAAACGGGACCATTGACTACACGATTGTTTCTGGTAATAATGCAGGTAAATTCCGTCTGGGAACTAGTCCAAGTATCTGCACACGTTCAGAGTTGTGCATCGTGACCAACAATAGCCTAGATCGAGAAGATGTTGACTTTTATCAGCTAAATATATCAGCAAGAGACAGAGGGATTCCTTCGCTTGTTGGCTATTATTTAGTAAATATTACAATATTAGACTACAATGACAATCCACCGGTCTTTACTTTATCTGTATATGATGCATCAGTCGCTGAAAATACTTTGCCTGGTCATAGTATATTGAGAGTCATAGCTAATGATAAAGACATTGGGTTAAATGGAGAGGTTAGATACTTCATTGAAAAAGATGCTGCTAAATCAGATGAAATCTTTGATATAAATGAGGCAACAGGCATTATAAGAACTAAAAGTACTTTGGATTATGAAACTAAACCATACTTTACATTCAAGGTCATTGGAAGTGATAGGGGACAGCCTAAAATAAGTTCATCTGCCAGTGTCAATATTAACATTCTTGACGAAAATGATAATGCACCATATTTTAACTTGGTCAAGTACTTTCCAACTGGAAGCTCAAGGGCACTAGTACCAGAGAACACCCAAGTTCCAAAGATTGTAGCATTTATTAGGGTGAGTGATGATGATTCAGGTGTTAATGGAGAAGTTCAACTGCAAATCACCAAAGGAAATGAACTTGGACATTTTGTAATTGAAAGATATCCAGCTAGCCAAGTAATTATATACTATTTAAAAGTTGCTCACACTTTGGACCGTGAATATATTTCTTTTTACAATCTGACACTCAATGCTACAGACAGAGGATATCCAAGAAAGACTGCTTTACAACATGCTTATATTGAAGTCTTGGATATAAATGACAATTCTCCTGAATTTTCCAGCAACATTTATACTGTCAAGATAAGTGAGAATTCCCCTAATGGTAGTTATGTGCTTAAGCTTAATGCATCAGATCCTGATGCTGGTAGCAATGGAACTGTATCATACTCAATCACCAGTGGAAATGACCTTGGATGGTTTCAAATTGATGATAAATCAGGACTTGTTACAACATCCATGCCTATTGACAGGGAAAGAATGTCATTAGTCTCCCTCACAGTGACAGCTCAAGATCATGGTCCCACACCAAACAGTAGAAGCACTTTACTAAAGATTGACATTGGTGATATCAATGATAATGTTCCTGTATTTGGGAAAAGTCTTTACACTAAAACAGTCTCAGAGGATACATCACAAGGCACCAGTATTTTAAAGATCACTGCTACTGATAAGGATTCTGGTGAAAATGCAAGAATAACTTATGCAATTGATTCAAACTTACAGCAGTTGAAAGAACATTTTATTTTGGAGCCTGGAAGTGGAATTTTGAAAACAAATGGAAATTTAAACCGTGAAGTCCAGAGTTCCTATACTATACCAGTGATAGCAAGGGATAATGGTAAGATCAAGTTAACATCTAAAGCTACAGTTATCGTACAAGTTTCTGACATCAATGACAATCATCCAATATTTTATCCTACTGTTTACTTTGTTACTGTTGTTGAAAATGGAAATCCTGCAAACCTTGTTCAAGTCACTGCCACAGATCAAGATCAAGGCTCAAATGCAAGGATTTTTTACTCCATTGAAAGTGGGAATGACAACAAAAGTTTTGCAATTGACACAAATACTGGTGTTATCAGGAACATAAATTCATTGGACCATGAAACGAGTGGATTTCATAGGCTGAACATCACTGCAAAAGATGGCGGAGGACTGTATGCATTAAAACCTGCAGTAGTAGAAATAACAGTTCTCAATCAGGCAGACAATCCTCCAAAGTTTGAACACTCAATTTACAATTTTTCTGTCTATGAAAATGTTCCCAAGGGAAGCCTCGTTGGGAATGTGTTTGCAACATCAAAAGACAAAAATGACACCATAACCTATGAGATAGTATCTGGAGATCCAATGCATTTATTTGTTGTGGATTCATTGGGTGGTATTATAATGGTCGATGGAGCTATTGACAGAGAAGTTCAATCTAAGTATTGGCTTGATGTTGTTGCCAAGATGGGACAATTACGACCATTGTCTGCCAAAACAAATGTCAATATTTCTGTGTTAGACAAGAATGACAATGCTCCTAGATTTTCATCTTCAAACATGGAAGTAAATATCCTGGGAACCTGGCCTGTTGGAACAGTAATATCAAATGAGACAGCAATAGATCAAGATGCTGGTACAAATGGCATGGTAAGATACAGACTGACTAAAAATGCTAATGGATTGTTTAAGATAAACACAACATCTGGTGTAGTGACATTAGCAAGAATAGTTTCAGAAAGTGATGACTTGCAGTATACTGTAAATATCTTTGCATCTGACTTAGGATCACCACAGTTACTCAGCAATATGGCAATACATGCAAATATATTCATTAACCATCCTCCAAGATTTCAAACCAGTTCATATTTAACACATGTACTTGCCTCAAGACCTCTGAGTTATCGCTTCTTGGTAGTTAATGCAGTTGATAATGATCCTGGTAAAAATGGACAGTTAACATACTCTATTGACCCACTGGGGAATCAAGAAGGATTGTTTGGAATTTTCCCTGATGGATTTATTTACATCAAGAAAAATCTTGTTCATGCCAAGAAAGGTTCTTATGATATTATGGTAAGAGCAACTGATAGTGGTACACCAAGTCTCGGTGCTTCTGCCAGCGTTAGTATCTACATACAAGACTCAGATGAACACAGATCACTATTCACCAATAATACTTTTAGGTTTTCAGTATCAGAAAACCTTGTTCCTGGTACTCTAGTGGGTATTATTACTGCAAAAGCATCAGACAGTTCAAGGACAAAAGATATTATTTATTCATTAGACAGCAGTAATAATGCATTCGCTGTTGATGCAAGAAGTGGGCGAATCACAACGAGACTTGTGTTGGACAGAGAATCTCTTTTGAAAGCAACTGGTGGTAATAATTACATAACGAGAGCTGAAGCAGTATATAATGATACAACAGTCAGGCGTGACAGTGCTATAGTTATCATTACAGTTACTGATGTCAATGATAACCCTCCTCACTTTACAAGTGCTTTGTACAGTGTTAAAGTCAGTGAGGATTTAAGCCCTGGTTCAGTAGTGTTCAAAGCTGTAGCAGTTGACCCAGACAGCAGTGATTACTCAAAGTTTACTTATTCCATCATTAGTGGTACAGGGAATGGAGTCTTTAGCATCAATGCAGGAAATGGAGACTTGTACTTGAACAAAAAACTGGACAGAGAAGCATTAGATAGATATAACTTGACACTCGAAGCTAGAGATATTTTAGACAGTAATTTATCTTCTTATGCTTCGGTTGATATCACAGTTGAGGACTCGAATGATGAGAAGCCAGTATTCCAAAGCTTTTCAAACATCTTGACAGTTTCAGAACAACTAGAAATCGACTCCGAAATCATTAATATTAATGCCACAGATAAAGATATTGGCCTGAATGGACTTGTTGTGTATTCTATAACTTGTGGAAACTTGGCTGCAGTTTTTGACGTTGATCATTCAACTGGTAAAATCTTTCTTGCCAAAAGTCTTGATTATGAAAACACTTGGCAGTATGAGCTGTGTATCACCGCCCAAGATCAAGGTACCCATCCACTATCATCAACAGCAAACATTACTATACATGTTCTAGATGCAAATGATAATCCACCTGTCTTCACTACAAAGCCACAGCAAATCCAGATCATGGAAAATGTAACAAAAGGAACAGTAATTGGGTATTGCTCTGCCACAGATGCGGATAGTGGGACATATGGCCAGATAGTTTATGCCCTAGAAAAACAAACCCCAAAGGGTAATACCTTTAGAGTTGAACCAAATAACTGTACAATTTCAACTACAACATTGATTGACCGGGAAAAAATGCCAAATGGATTGAGTTTCTTTCAACTTGTTGTCATAGCAACAGACAAAGCTGTTCCTAAATCAGACTCCCTTTCATCAAGCAAGACAATCAAAGTTCAAGTGGTCGATATCAATGATAATAAGCCAAGGTTTATCTCTCCATCAGCTGCAGTTGTAGGTGCAAGTAAATTCATAATGAACGTAAAGGCAGAGGACTTGGATACTGGATCCAATGGCATGGTTACCTATTCACTCATCAGTGGTAATTCTGACAACAAATTTTACTTAAATACCAGTACGGGACAGCTTGAGAAAAATACTCCTCAGCTCAATGGCAATAATCTGATTTATAAACTGACTATTAAAGCAGAAGATGGTGGAAAACCTGCTCTTTCTGTTCAAACTGAAATTTCTTTACTTAAAGCAGGTACTGCAGGAAGTGGACCTGTGTTCAGTAATTCCACATTCTTAGGTTCCATTACAGAGAATGAACCCGTAGGTACATCAGTTACCCAGGTTCGTGCAGCTTACTCGCAAGATCACTTGAATGGCAACATTAAGTATTATATAACATCTGATGACAGTAAAGGAACATTCAGTTTGAATGACACCACTGGCCTCATAACGACTAAATTGCCAGTTGACCGAGAGAGCCTGGGAGCCGTCTCCAAGCTTGTGGTCTATGCTGTTGACATGAATGGACCGCAACCTAAAACAGCATCTGCTAATGTTGTCATTACAATACATGACATCAATGATAATGAGCCAGAATTCTCTAGCGACAAGTACTTTGCTGACGTCAGTGAAAACAGCTCACCAGGAACAAGTGTAATAACCTTGACCGCGTCAGATAATGACGAGGAAGAAAACAAAAGAATCGAATACTTCATTACTGGAGGTAACAATGAAAATAAATTTGTGATTGACAGCGTAAGCGGTAAAATTTCTACTCGAGGAGAACTAGATCGTGAAAGTAAATCACAGTATGCTATCAATGTTACTGCCCGTGACTATGGCAACCCTTCAAAGTACTCAACCTGTGTCGTCATAGCAACCGTAACGGATGTCAACGACAACTCCCCAGTATTTACAAGAAGCTATTACTCGTTTAGCATTTCAGAGGAAGTGTCAGTTAGGACAGCTGTTGGTTCTGTTAAAGCTATAGATCAGGATTCTGGTGACAATGGCCGACTAACCTATACCATCTTAGGGCTAGACAAGGAGGTATTTGCAGTTAACCCAAGCTCTGGTGTACTAACGTTACGTCAAAAGCTTGATCGAGAAGCTGTCGAGTATTATGTTCTGAATATAACAGCTACAGACAATGGACACTTTAATAAGTACTCTGCCTCGGTGAGTGTGTACGTCAATGTGTTGGACGTCAATGATAATCCACCAGAATTTGACCAGGCTTTCTATCATGGAGAGGTCAAGGAAGATGCTCCTCTACTTACACATGTTACTTTTGTCGTGGCTCGTGATGAGGACTCGGGCACCAATGGTCAGATCAAGTACAGTATTACCTCTGGTAACGCACGTGACTCATTTGGTATTCTGGATAATGGAACGATTGTTAACACTAAGGTATTAGACAGGGAGTCTACAGATAAATATGTATTAACCATTGAAGCCACAGACCAGTCTATGCCTCCTTCAAGTCGACTAAAGGGAAAAGCTCGGGTTACCATCAATGTTACCGACGTTAATGATAACAGACCTCATTTTACCTCGGCTTCAGTGGCGCACGTACAAGAAAATGTTGGTGTGAATGATGTGGTATTAACTGTCATTGCTGTTGATCCAGACAGAGGTTCTAATAGTGAACTGACGTACACCCTCACCAAGATTGACCTTGGAGCACCGTTCATCCTCGGCACTAGCGACGGGGTTCTACGCGTCTCTGGGGGCTTGGATCGAGAAAACAAAAAGAACTACACCCTGAAAGTTACCGCCACAGACAAAGGAAACCCATCCTTGTCATCTGACATGAAGATTGTCATCGTCGTTGATGACTTTAACGATCATGCTCCTGTCTTTCGCAGTCATTCAAGTGAATTTCGAATCTTCGAGAACGTTCCTGCTGGAACTAATATTGTCAAGTTATCAGCAGTAGACGAAGACTATGGCACAAATGCTGAAGTGCGGTATGACATCATAACAGGTAACGGTAATGGATCGTTTTCAATCAATCAAATTACAGGAAAACTGAGAACAGCAAAAACATTGGACAAAGAAACCGAACCCATATATATTCTGAAGATCAGAGCATACGACTTGGGTGTACCTCGCAAAGAAAGTGTGACAACTGTTACTATAGTATTGCGTGACATCAACGATAATGAACCTGTATTCACAAAATCAACTTACGTGACCGATGTTAGTGAAAATAAAGTAGATTCTAGTTTATTGACTGTTATCGCTGAGGACCATGATGATGGCAAAGATGGAGAGGTGACTTACAGTATCATCAGTGGTAGTAGTGGAGGTGTCTTTGTTATTGATTCACGTACCGGAACCATTGCACTAACCACAGCATTAGACAGAGAAAAGAAGCAAAGATATGTCTTGGTTGTTGAAGCTAGAGATGGTGGAGTTCCACAGCGCTCTACGACTTCAACTGTGGTGGTAAACGTGGCTGATGAAAACGATAATTCACCTGTATTTCAACAGAAGACCTACAATGCCAAAGTCAAGGAGGGCGAAGCGAGTGGATCATTCGTTATTCAAGTTACGGCTGTGGATAGTGACGCTGGAAACAATGGAAATATTATGTACTCTCTAGTGAACAACTTTGGACGGTTTAGAATTGATAGCAAGAGTGGTGTGATTGTGACTGACATTGCGTTGGATAGAGAACAAATCAATTATCATCCCCTGGAAGTCGTAGCAACAGACGCGGGTAATCCTTCACGACAGGAAACAGCGAATGTTAATGTTATCATTGAAGATGTGAACGACCACGACCCTGAGTTTGAAAATTCATTATTGAAGGCTGCAGTTCAAGAGAATGCATCTCCTGATACCATCGTGCTGGTCGTTTCAGCAAATGATAAAGACACGGGGCTGAACGCAAAGTCTGACTACATCATCACATCCGGTAATGATAATGCGCTGTTCAGTATTGGGAAAGAAAGTGGAGTCATAGCAGTCGTCAAGCAAGTTCCTGCAAGTCCTTCGTCTTATACTCTTCAAATCAAAGCTGCAAATCGCAATGCCCCTCAGCGAACTGCTACCGCAACAGTGCAAATCTCGGTGAGCACAGGCTCCTTCCCAAGCTTTCTTCACAAAGAGCAAAAAGTAAATGTATCTGAGCTTTTACCGTTGGGAACTACCTTACTTACAGTGAATGCCACAGGTCATACTGCATATTTCATCGCTGGTGGTAATGATGGAGATGTTTTCAGCATTGATGCTGTTTATGGTATCCTAACTATAAAGAACAGCCTGGATTACGAACAGATAACTAATTATACTCTCGTCATAGGAGCTAAAGACGGAAGTGATCCCCCTCATGTTGCTTTTATTCAAGTTTTTATTAGTGTCATCGATGAAAACGATAACGCACCTGTTTTCAGCCAAAATGTGTACACTGCTAGTATTTCAGAGGATATGCCTATCAACTCGTCAGTTTTGACTGTCAAGGCAGTCGATGCTGACTCAGGATTTAATGCTAAAATCGAATATTCGATAAGCTCACAGGGTGGGCCATCTGCGGCATTTGGAATAATTTCCAACACAGGACGCCTATTCACCAAACAGGTCTTGGATCGAGAAAACCAAACCACTTACTCTTTGAAGATACGTGCAGAAAATATTAATAATCGATCTATGGCTAGTGAGGCTACAATCATAGTAGTAGTAATTGACATTAATGATAACTATCCGGTGTTCGTGGACCCGACGACTGTCTTGATACCCGAGGATGCTGCAGTAGGAACACTCGTGACGACTATCAAAGCCAATGATGCAGATGAGGACCATGTGCTTCGCTATGGATTACTGACGAATTCCAACAGAAATGGAGTATTTGTAATGGATGTGCACAATGGAAACATCTCTCTCGCCAAACATCTTGACCGCGAGACACAACAGATGTACAGCCTGGGTATATCAGTCAATGACTCCAAACATCAATCAATATCTTACCTTAACATTACTGTGTTAGACGTTAATGACAACGCCCCAAACTTTAGTAACATGTCCTACTATATATCCATGCCTGAAGACTCTCAATTGGGTTCAGCGGTTATGAATGTGAAAGCCACTGATGCTGATATTGGAACCAATGCAATGATCACCTACTCGATAATATCACTACAACACACAAGTTATTTCCACATCGATACTCAGACTGGGACCATTCATCTCAACAAGGCTGTGCAGTACAAGATAAATGATACGAACGTGTATGATCTAACAGTAAGAGCCAAGAATATTTATCCTCCATATCAAGAAAGCGATGTCAAGGTAGGCATCGAAGTACTGGACACTAATGACCATGCACCAGTCTTCACCAAGGCTTCTTATAGCTTCATTGCCGTAATAGATTCCAGCGGTATCGGCTCTAGTGTAGGTGCTGTAGTAGCGTATGACAAGCTAGACTATGGACCAAATGCTGTTATCCGTTACGAGGTGACTTCTGGTAACGGCTCATCAAAGTTCCAAGTTGTTCCTGATACTGGGGACATCAGAGTGAAAAGTGACCTAACTAGTGATGCCAATAAAATGTACTGTGTGTATGTGAAGGCTAAGGACTTAGGTCGTCCCAGCATGGAATCTGCTGTACAAGTATGTATAGATGTAACAAAACCCAATTTATATGCTCCAAAGTTTGGGCTTGGTGTCTATCAAGATACTGCTAAAGAAGACACGCCCTTAGGAAGTGTAGTGCTATCAGTCACAGCTACAGATGATGATCCAGGAAGAAACGGGGAAATCTTCTTTTCTATACAATCTGGAAACCAGAAGGAATATTTTGGTATTGGCGTCACCAATGGATCCATTTATGTGGCAAAGCCATTAGATTATGAGGCAAGCCCAAAGTACATCCTGAACGTAACGGCAACTGATGGGGCTAAGTTTTCGAAAACAAGCTTCGTGTCAGCAGAAATAACTCTTATTGACATCAATGACAACAACCCTGTATTCGATTCCCAGTTTTACCAATGCCAACTACCAGAAAACACACCAGTAATGTCTACACTTGTCTGCAAGGTTCACGCAACAGATCCTGACCAACAGGGCAAACAAGAAATAAGGTACTACATTGCTGGAGGCGATGGACAAGCAGACTTCAAGATCAATGAAGTATCTGGAGAAATCCATGCAACTACCATGTTCGACTTCGAATCCACTGGTAAGAGTTTGCTTGTGGTTGGAGCAAAGGATCTTAATTTAGCGCCTCAACGGTTTGCGAGACCAAGGGCAAGTGTCCATATCTCTATCACTGGTAAAAACGAGTTTGTTCCAGTTTTTGTGAGAGATTTCTTTGAAGGAACAGTCGCTGAAAACGCTCCTATAGGATACTCGGTTCTGGAGGTATCCGCTACTGACAAAGACGCGGGACCCGATGGCGTTGTCCTTTATCATCTGTTGGGTGCAGATAACTACAAAGGATTCACCTTGAATTCAGAAACAGGAGTTCTTAGTATTTCAGGAAAGCTAGACAGCGAGAAATCTAGCAAAGTCTCGCTCAAAGTCATTGCTAAGAACCTGTTACAGACGGATGTCACACCAGGTACAGTTGGTCACACAACGATTATCGTTACTGTAACTGATGCTAATGATCCTCCAAAGTTTTTGAAGAGTGTCTACAATGCCAGACTAGTCGAGAGTGCAAATAGAGGAACTTATGTGACGAACGTGACAGCTGTAGATGACGACCAAGAAAGAGGTGTAAGATCCTTGATTCGATACGGGATTAGCGCTGGGAATACCAACCAGGTATTTACAATAGACTCTTTATCTGGCGTAATAGCATCTGCTGGAGATTTGGACAGAGAAACTGTGCCAGTTTACACGCTTAAAGTCACGGCTACAGACAATGGGACACCACCCATGACAGGTAACGCAACGGTAATAGTAACACTAGATGATATCAATGACAACCCACCAGTACTCTCTCCTGGGGATCGTGTTGCTTCTGTTCTGGAGAATCAAGCTGCTGGCACCAGTATCATTACCCTGAGTGCTGTAGATCCCGATGCAGACCCAAATAGGGGCCCCTATAAGTTCGACATTTCTGTTACTAATTACGGAAAGTTTCAGTTAGACCAAAGTTCTGGTTTGTTAAGAACAACTAGTTCACTGGATCGAGAGTCTAGAGATACTTATAACTTGTCTATCAAAGTGACTGACAGTGGCGGGCTCTCTGCTATATCGTACTGCCTTATTACTGTCACAGACCAGAATGACAATCGACCCACAGCTACAACACGTGACGTGCAGGTGAACACTTACAACAAGCGCTTCCCGGGTGGCTCTGTTGCCGATGTGAGACCAGAGGACCCGGATGTTGATGACGTCATGACATGTGGTTTGATAAGATCTTCCAGTAATATGTTTAGTTTTCCACGTGGGGATTGTATGTTGAGCTCATTAGCAAATACTGGCGATGGTTTGTACCAGTTGACCATCAATGGATCAGATGGCATAGGGTCTGTTCAGTACCAAGTGAATGTAAAGTTTACTGGTTACACTACGGATACCGTCAAAGAAAGCGTAGCAGTGCGCCTACAGAACACCACACCCAAGACCTTCTTGAGTCAGTCTTTTATCAGGTTTATCCATTCAGTTGAGAATATCTTTCCTCAGGGATTCATATCTCAAGTCATTAGCGTCAAGGAGTTTGATCAAGGCTTCGTAGATATCCTGATTGCATCGCGTAAATCAAACACAATTACTTATTTGCAAAGAGAGAAACTCGCCGACCTCTTAAAGAACAACGAGAACAAACTTCAAACAGAAGCAGGAGTGACGATCTTCAAGGTAGATTACACTCCTTGTTCGACGAATAGTCCATGTCTGAATGGAGGAGAATGTAGCAGTGAGATTCAAGCTACTGGTAACACCTTTGCCGTAAATACTATTCCTCTGGTCTTCTTGTCGGCTGACTTCGCCTGGCGTTACACATGCAGGTAAGAATGCATAGATATTATTAAATATTATTAATACCTTAGATATTATGATACTATATTGTTACGTTTTTAACTTCCTTTAATCGTTTAAATTCCTAGTACTAAGATTCGAATGCGTGCCATATAAGTTTGATAAGATATTTTCAAGACTCTTAACCACCCCTACTCTTCACTGTTTACTTTCCAGATGTAAACCAGGATTTACTGGAAGCAAATGCGAACAAAACATGAATGACTGTGATCCTAACCCCTGCCAACATGGTGGCTCATGTCTAAAGAATCAGAACACTTTCAAATGTGTTTGTCCAGGAGGATACACTGGGAGCCTATGTGAGAAAGATATTGATGAATGTCAATCAAAACCATGTCAGCACTCAACTGGTTGCCAGAACATTCCTGGTAGTTACATATGTCAATGTATACTAGGCTATACTGGCAAGACGTGTGATGTAGATATTGATTATTGTCAAGCCTCACCTTGCATGTATAACTCAACCTGCGTAGATCGACCTACTTCGTTTAAATGCATCTGTGACTTCGGTGGGCGTGGTGACCGCTGTCAATACTCCAGCCTTGGGTTTGCTGTCGTATCATACATGAAGTTCCCTAGCATTCGAAGCAACAACCAAGATACGTATAACAACATCAGCTTCGTATTCTCTACTTCCACTCCTGATGGCTTACTTCTTTATAACAATGATGGCACTACCGATATGGATGGCGACTTCATTTCACTAGAGATCGTCCAAGGAAAAATCCGCTTCTCTTACAATCTTGGCTTCACTCCAACTCCTGCTGTTGTTGTAGTCGACAAAGTGGTCAATGACGGCAAATGGCATCACGTGATGGTAATAAGGGACAAAAAGGTAATGTATTAACCATTATTATGTTTTGCAGTACACACTCTTGATCATCAAAACCTTTTTATGTGATAACATCCCCATTTTATGCTTGCTTATTGTTCAGACTGCGCAAGTTGAAGTTGATTCAATATTCAGAGGCTCAGGATCAGTAACTGGAGATTTCATGTGAGTACTTTACATCTCTTAAAGGTATAGCAAAGTCACGTGACCCTACCCCTCCCCCTCCCCCCCCCCCCCCCCCCCCCCCCCCCGTAAAAAGACACGTTGTGTCAAAATGAACACCAGAAATGGAAAGAGCACTTCAATATTAGTGAGAACACAGTTTTAGCTTATGATGTTGACGATAGTAGAAATGCCAAATATAAAAATAAAAAATAAAATATTTTATAAGGATTTGTATGGGAAATTTGTATGGCTGGATGGCACATTTTTTTACTTTTTGCGGGGGGTAGGGTCAAGTGACCTCTTGTTGCAAAAGGGCTATTATTAAAGTGAACTCTGATGCTTACTCTTCTATATATTTCCAGTAAACTGGAGCTCAATAACTCTCCGCTGTATGTTGGTGGTGTAAAGGACTTCGATCAAGCTTTGAACGATCCTCGCCAGCACACCAGAGTGTTTGATTTCGTCGGCTGTATTCGCGACTTTCATGTCAATGGAAATCAGATCGTAGCTGAGAAAGCAATAGAATCGTCCGGTGCATTAGATCATTGCCCCCACGTGGATTACTGTTCAAGCAGCCCCTGTCAAAATGATGGAATATGTGTCGATACATGGTTTGATTATTACTGTCAGTGTACCGACGGATACTCTGGAAGAAACTGTCAGAAAGGTAATTGTGATTGCCGTAACATGTGTATTCAGACAAAGTAGGGACAGATTTATTGTCGTCAAGAGAAGACTATTTAGAAACTTTATCTATCGTTTTTGTATTTAGAGGGAAACCAGGCCTTCAGATTCAGTGCATCCAGTTTTGTAGCTCTGGAGTTCAAGGAAGGTTTCCGTCGTCAACAAGAGCTTCTTGATCGCCCGTCTCCATCAGTTCGAAGTAGACGTTCTGTTATTAGCCCAGACGAATCCTTCAGTATTAAAATCCGTACATTGGAAGAAGGGTTAATACTTTTGGCACAGGATGACACACAAGATTACACGTTAGTACAGGTAAGAAATACTCACTTTCTAGGTGTACGCAAGCACAATTACTGCACATAACCATAAACAAGAAAGTATTATGCAATAATATACTATGCAGTATACTGCACATGCCCCAGAAAAAACCGATGCGGGTGTACACTGCGCATGCCCCAGAAGAAACCGATGCGGGTGTATACTGCGCATGTCCCAGAAGAAACCGATGCGGGTGTATACTGCACATGCCCCAGAAGAAACCGATGCGGGTGCATACTGCACATGCCCCAGAAGAAACCGATGCGGGTGTATACTGCACATGCCCCAGAAGAAACCGATGCGGGTGTATACTGCGCATGCCCCAGAAGAAACCGATGCGGGTGTATACTGCGCATGCCCCAGAAGAAATCGATGCGGGTGGATACTGCGCATGCCCCAGAAGAAACCAATGCGCAGTAATTTTTTTGTTTTATTTTTTCTATTTTTATTTATTTTATTTATTTATTCATTTATTTATTTATTTATTTATTTTACTGCATTTTTGTTGTCTTCATAACATGAAAGAGATAGATATTACATGTTTTTTGTTGTTCTCTTTCTAGGTATTATCCGGGGCAGTGAGGTATGAATTCAAATCAGGCAACACGAACGACAATCTAACTGTCTTTCTGTCTTTGGAAACGAACGGTTCGTGGCATAACATAACTTTACAACGACAAGGAAACACTGTCAGTCTTATCACAGACAACGTGCAAAACAGGAAAACGTTTGATAAGATGCCACATAAATTCCTTGGTAAAAACGTCCGGACGTGGTGGTTGGGGGGAGTAACCAACCCCCCAGCTGGTATCAACCCCGCTAAGTTCACTGGATGTATGGAACAGCTAAAGATCAACGATGATAATGTACCTCTTAATGGACCCAATAAATACCTAATAGTAAAACCTCAAGGTGGGGGTGTGAGTGAAGGTTGTGAACCAAGAGGTGCCTGCATGTCTAATCCATGTGTCAACCCTGTCGAACCTGCCTGTATCGATGAGTGGCATGGCTTTTTGTGCATCAGTGATGCTCCTTGTAGAACCAAACCCTGTCTTAACAATGGCACCTGTAAACCTCAAAAAAATTACACGTTCGTATGCATATGTCATGCTAACTACACGGGTGAACTGTGTGAAGTGTGTCTTGGAGATTATTGCGTGACATCTGCTAGACGAACAGAAGATAGTCCATACAGCGTTGGTCTTGTAGCGGGAATAGTCTTCTTGGCAGTAGTTCTCGTAGGGTTCGTAGTTGGTGTATTAGCTGTGAAACGGAACCAAAAACTAAAGCGTGAATCAGAGTACGATGAAAAACATTGTGATGATATATGCATACCAACGGAAATTCAAGATGGCTCGCAGCGTGCGTCACCTTCACACAGCAGTGATGACAGCGGTGTTGTAATAAGAAACCCCAGCCAAAAGTCCAATCCAGATTTACGGTCTACCCCTCAAAACCATGATGATGAAAACATCGTGATACACAAGATGGGGGCACCAGAAGACTACCAACTCAAGCTGCATAAATCCGACGAGAGGATTGACCACGGCTTCTCTGAATCAGATGTCGGAGAATGTGTGATCAAGAATAAGTACGCGCATAAGCACGGCAGTGGTCAGAGACTACAACCACAACATCAATTACAGCAAAGTACCCCCATTGAACGAAACCTACTCAAGCAAAAACCAAGATCACGAGATCGTAAGGCTCCGGGTTCATTGGCTCGACAAGTATTGGATCGAAGACATTATGGTCCGCCTAGAACTGAACCACGCATGCGTGGTCCATACATGACTCGACATCATAAACGAAGAACGAACTCAGTAGACACGACCAGCAGCGAAGAACAACAAGAATTCTCTGATGCTTGCCCAAAATCTGACATTGATAATTCAGAAAGGCTTGATTATTACGATCTTGACGTTGCTAGCATAGGTGTTAGTGAGGCAAGCTATCAGTATGATCCTAGTATGTTTAAGGACAGTATCTCTCGTAGAGACCTACCTGCATTCTCGCAGCAGGAGATCGATCGGTTAAGACAGTCGTCAAGGAATCCACCATCAGGAAGCTTCCTGGACGCCATATCTACATCAAGTGAAGAAGGTCCTACCGTGGACGACAAGTTATCAAGTCTTCTAGAGCAGGCTGATACTTCCAGCGAAAGTTCTGATGATACGTTCACGTGCAGTGAGTTTGAATATGATGAACGACCTACGACCCGAGCAGATGAGACAGATATTCATAATAGTATGGTGTTCTCTAAACTACCTACGAATGGGAACCCTCATCAACGCTCTAACACTGCATCACAAAGTACGTTAAACATGAGTGACGATGATTTGATTATCGCAAACAGGTTCGCACAGAAGCCAAATGGGACGAATGAAATATTCGACTGGGATGATGTACTGAACTGGGGGTTAAGATATCATAACTTACGAGGTGTATATAAAGATATTGCACAACTCAAAGACTCCATTGATGAGAATGAAGAGGAATACGTTTAACATTCTTATGTAGTGACTATATATAAAATAAGACCTCGCTCCCTCCATCAGCCAATCATCTTGCTTTAAGGTTTAGCACGATGTGTTTTTAAAAAAGAATGTTTGACCATTGTTTATAATTTATTCGCTTATCTAACTTACAAGTTTAGAACATTGAACGTTATAGTTTTGTATATATTGTAACGTAGTGTTTAATGTTTGCTTTAAAGATAGACATGTTTTTACAAATTACACAAAGCAGAGGTCTGGCAATGAATGATACACTTATGTAGAAAGCCATATACTTAATATATTACAATCACATGATAGAAGACAATTATTTGACAGATGATAAATGTTGATACCAGAACATGGTTCACGAGTCATTGCATTTGACTAAATGTACAAAAAATAGAAGCATGGCTTTATATTTGTAGTAAAGATCACTTAATATTAACGAATTTGTTATTAAAGTACTTTTTGATATTAAAATGTTCAAATGAGGTGAATCATTTCAAATATCCTTATACTTTTGATTTTATTGTCAATGTTTTCACTTTTTAACAGCCATTCCAAGATTGAACAAACTGATCGAGTTTGCATTGCAATGCATTGTTGGACTGTCTTAGTGGAGATATTTCCAAGATATGATATCTATATAGTATCCTAAAACGGCCCCAAAAAACACTGTAGCGTCAACTCGACCCAGGTTTTCCCCCATTCTTTGTATAGGGAATATTAAATACAACAGTTATGTAAAGGTGTTTGTGGTGCGAGGGGAGGGAAGGGGGAGTGCTCAAGTTCAATGTTTGCCCGAGCCCGTAACTAGAGCGGATGCAATAGGCCCTTTGCAGTTAACGGTCACGTGCCTCTACTGGAATGCAAAATTATTATTTTTATATTACATTGATGATTCTTTTTAGCTGCTAGCTACTTGTAAAGAACCGAATGAAAAGATGTGTTTCTAGTGTGTTACGAAATGCAGTTTTATTACGATCTCTCGAAACAGGTTGTAGAAAGTTTGTTTGCAAATTGGGAATCAAAAATGTTCATTCATTTGCTCTCAGTGAATTAATCAGCACGTGATTGCTTAGCTGCAAAGGGCCTATTAAACCGTGAAATAAAATCAAACTAAATACTAACTAATAGTATCTATTTAGTGACTAATATTTGCTATCACTTAACCAGAACATTCATCATACAAAGACAAATACACAAGAGACCATTTGTGTCTTTTGTTTAATAAATGTTCTGGTTGAGTAATAGTGACTGTTAGTCACTAAATAGATACTATTAGTTAGTACTTTGTTTTTATTTCACGGTTTAATTGCATCCACTATTATTGCAGACATGCGCAATTTAGGTCATGTACATATCCCACAAGTATTAATGGGTCTTGAGAAATGACCTTGTCGCCAGATATAGACCTTGAAATGCATAACCTGTTCATGCATTGCAGAAGTCGTAATTGGTGCATCATACTTTGATGATGAGAATAGCTTCTGTGAATAGGGGCTTTATTGACCTTGTCAGTATACTGTTTATCACCTGCATTAAAGTGTTTTTTTAATTCTGGATATAGCAGTAGTTTATTGCTCCTTTATTACTACACATGAATGAGCAATGGTAACACATACAACAAACCAGTAAAAAACCTTATCATTTTACGATGTGTCTACGCTAGACGATGTTCGAGACTCTAGCACTTGTGGGAGCCACTGAGTAGGCGTTGTGCATGCGTTCACCATATCGCATGTGATAGGTACCAAGTAACCCCCCGCCGTCCCCTCTTAACAGTTCCCGTAAGATGACAATTGTTTTGAACTTACCATTTCCTACTCCTGGGAATACTGCTAAAAAACAATTTTTAAAGTTTTACATCTGTGGAAATTTGAAAACAAACGTCATGTCATGTTGTTATTGACATGCGCAATATATATGTCATGTACATCCCACAAGTATAAATGGGTCTTGAGAAATGACCTTGTTTCATAAAATTAATACTAAAAATTATCTAGCAGTTCATTGACGAGTCCTAACAGGACGAGAACTGTGGTACCTCGTTTCTGCATTATGCTTTGATGTGAATAGTACTGAGAAGAGCAGTTTATTCACTTCGTCAGTACACTGTTCATCATCGCAGCTGGTGCGGTTTTTACAATGAGGGTTGACTATAGTCAAATTAGACTGAGAAGAGAACCCAAATTGATTAAGGTTCTATTCAGTCACAACATACCAGTTTATATAACTTAATATTCAAGATATTCAAATTAAGTGTAGTTTGTAGTAAACGCATGCAAATTGCAAGTTTTTTTGACAATAATAATTACGAGAAAAATTGAATTTGTGCACTCTATTGTAATGTCAAGGAACAAGAAGAGCAGGATCATACCAAGCCCTTCGAAACACTCCCACATGAACTATTACAAATACCTTTCTTAAGTAAGGTAACGGAGATGGTTTCTGATCGACGTTTCAATGGTAGGGTAGTTCAAGAAAGTTTCTGTCCTCAAACGAATGGATAATATTATATCAATTTATAATCTGACGCATTTGCATAGAAATTGATTATTTCAACGCATCCCACATGGATAATCTTGTTGAAACAGCCAATTTTAGTCCCTTGGGTTTTAATCGAATTTTTCGCTCCTGCAGATAATTTATGCCTAGCGCAAAAAAGGTAACAACGCTCATGAGAGCGGTGTTCGAGCCAAGAAGTAATAAAGGTAAAAAGATCAAACAAGAAAATGAGTGATATCCAAACAGCGAAAAATGCAGTTAACCTTCAACGTGTTTTCTTTATTAAGGGTAAAATAGTCTTGCAAGTTTTCAATATAAACTATTATCAATTCATTGGCATTTCTTGGAGAAAATGCAAGCCAAAGGTGAGCATATTTCCTGATCTTCATTTGAATCTCCTATTCGAGCATCTTCACAATCCTTTGTTTTGTCCTCATGAAATATGTATGAGCCTGAGAAAAGAAGATCCCACATGGACCACAGTGGTGGTATTACCTAGGTAGTTGCATTTTGATGAGATGGGGAGGTTTTCATCCACTTTCTCAAGGATCTTCCAATATTGACATCCTTCCTTGCTGGATACCCAGATTTATGGGTCTTCCATGATATCTATTATATTATTAATTTCGTCCTCCATCTACCCCCTCCACCTCCCCATGCAGGTGCCTTCCTTCCTTCCTTCTCTATCTTTTAAACACAACTGTCCATGTGGGATGTACAATTTGTTAATAAATGTACAATTTATCAAGATTTCTGTTCGAGCAAGTATCTTTATTTTAGCCCTTTATCGTACTTTCTGTACGGGGAGATATCATGGAAGACCCATAAATCTGGGTATCCAGCAAGGAAGGATGTCAATATTGGAAGATCCTTGAGAAAGTGGATGAAAACCTCCCCATCTCATCAAAATGCAACTACCTAGGTAATACCACCACTGTGGTCCATGTGGGATCTTCTTTTCTCAGGCTCATACATATTTCATGAGGACAAAACAAAGGATTGTGAAGATGCTCGAATAGGAGATTCAAATGAAGATCAGGAAATATGCTCACCTTTGGCTTGCATTTTCTCCAAGAAATGCCAATGAATTGATAATAGTTTATATTGAAAACTTGCAAGACTATTTTACCCTTAATAAAGAAAACACGTTGAAGGTTAACTGCATTTTTCGCTGTTTGGATATCACTCATTTTCTTGTTTGATCTTTTTACCTTTATTACTTCTTGGCTCGAACACCGCTCTCATGAGCGTTGTTACCTTTTTTGCGCTAGGCATAAATTATCTGCAGGAGCGAAAAATTCGATTAAAACCCAAGGGACTAAAATTGGCTGTTTCAACAAGATTATCCATGTGGGATGCGTTGAAATAATCAATTTCTATGCAAATGCGTCAGATTATAAATTGATATAATATTATCCATTCGTTTGAGGACAGAAACTTTCTTGAACTACCCTACCATTGAAACGTCGATCAGAAAACATCTCCGTTACCTTACTTAAGAAAGGTATTTGTAATAGTTCATGTGGGAGTGTTTCGAAGGGCTTGGTATGATCCTGCTCTTCTTGTTCCTTGACATTACAATAGAGTGCACAAATTCAATTTTTCTCGTAATTATTATTGTCAAAAAAACTTGCAATTTGCATGCGTTTATTACGAACTACACTTAATTTGAATATCTTGAATATTAAGTTATATAAACTGGTATGGTCTGACTGAATAGAACCTTAATCAATTTGGTTTCTCTTCTCAGTCTAATTTGACTATAGGCAACCCTCATTGTAAAAACCGCACCAGCTGCGATGATAAACAGTGTACTGACGAAGTGAATAAACTGCTCTTCTCAGTACTATTCACATCAAAGCATAATGCAGAAACGAGGTACCACAGTTCTCGTCCTGTTAGGACTCGTCAATGAACTGCTAGATAATTTTTAGTATTAATTTTATGAAACAAGGTCATTTCTCAAGACCCATTTATACTTGTGGGATGTACATGACATATATATTGCGCATGTCAATAACAACATGACATGACGTTTGTTTTCAAATTTCCACAGATGTAAAACTTTAAAAATTGTTTTTTAGCAGTATTCCCAGGAGTAGGAAATGGTAAGTTCAAAACAATTGTCATCTTACGGGAACTGTTAAGAGGGGACGGCGGGGGGTTACTTGGTACCTATCACATGCGATATGGTGAACGCATGCACAACGCCTACTCAGTGGCTCCCACAAGTGCTAGAGTCTCGAACATCGTCTAGCATAGACACATGGCACAGTGATAACAGTTTTTATTGTTTTTTTTTATGGGTTACCATTCCTCATTCATTTGTAGTAGAGTGAAGGCATTTAACCCGTGCAATTCAAAATGTTAGTCAACGTGTAATAGTCAAATAGACACAAAAGAAAACAATGGAATTAGGGTCTACTATATATTTCATGGTTTTAATGACTTCACTCTAAATAAGGGAGCAAAAAACTAATGATAGAGAAGCCGATCTTGGATCAAGGAAGATTTTATTTGTTTAATGTTAATAGAAAAATTTCCTTGAAAGTGAGCTGTATTGTCCCTTCAGTCATTACCCATTTAATTCGTTTTACCGCTACACAATTACTCAGTTTTAATGTGATTAAACACACACCAATACTAAAACTCAGTTCCAAATCCACTTTTATTCAGGTGATAACCAGTGTACTGACGAGGCCAATAAAGTCCTCTTCTCAGTTCTATTCACATCATCAAAGCATCATGCACCAATTACGACTCCTGCAATGAACAGGCTGTGAATTTCGAGTTACATATCTGGCAACAAGGTCATTTCTCAAGACCCATTAATGCTTGTGGGATGTACATGACCTAAACTGCGCATGTCTGCAATAATATGTCACGATGACATGGTTTTCAGATTTCAATTTCAGAACACGCTATTATGTGTTTTATATACTTTAAAGGTTTTTTCAGGGAAAGGGAAGGGTTGGGTTTAGTTGTAGTTGTTCAATTTCAGAACACGCTATTGTGTGTTTTATATACTTTAAAGGTTTTTTCAGGGAAAGGGAAGGGTTGGGTTTAGTTGTTAGCCCTAACCAGGCTAATTCTCAATCCTCAAGAGACCGTAAATAATATAATAATATGCAAATAGAGTATATATAGGGAAGCGTGATCCCTCCGTGCCACTTCATTCATAATTAACGGGAAAAGTACAGACGTCGACCTACCGCCTCACCCGCGAGCAAGCCGAGCGGGATAAAAACATTACACTCTGGGTTACCTGGGCATTGTTCCAGATCAGAGTGGATGCCTCATTCCTCATTAATAACAATACATAGGGTAGAATATTTTACTATCTAAAGAAAGAAAGTTATTCTCAGTGATATGACACGTGGTCTGAAATGGGAAAACATTAGGCCAAAGCCAAAATGGTCTATTGGGCAAAGGGCTTTATCACACGGCGGCAATGTTTATTCTCATGAGAATAAACACTATTGTGGCACCCAGCCACGCGTGCTGGAATATATTGTTCAAACCAACATGGCTGCCAGGTGAAAAAGGCCCATGTCTTTCCTTCAACTATTTCGTTAATTGTATACTATAATTTAAAAAATCGCACGACCTAGTACTCGCAATAAACTGTACTGTGGTTGCTCGATTTTCTTATACAAATAGTACGATACAGCCACATAATTTTAATGACTTCAAATTTGTTGCGGTATTTAATTTCCTTCGAATTTTTTTTCCTTATATCAAGGAGCTGAGCGACAAAGAGGACTGGGGAGGGATAGACGAACGGAGGGGAATTTTCTGCCCACTCAGTTCCTTGCAAGAGAAAAAATAAAATGAAATAAACACGAAAATCAATAAAATTAATGAAATTCGTCCCTCGCCATGGTATCGCGAAAAGATGTAGCGTGATTGGTTGCTAATCGCTTTGTGGTCCTCAAAAAACTGAAACGTTGCAATCACTTTAAAGATAAAACACCTGGACTAAACAGTAGAAAAAGAAAGACCAGTGGCCGCCAATAGAAAATAAGCAGTGAAAATAACGAGTGATCGACTGAACGGTGAGTTAAAATAGAGGAGCATTTCTCTCTCTAATCACGTTCATGATTAACTATACTCTTTATTTTTTGAACTATTGAGCGACTAAAACATGCAGTGAAACGTATTTGCGCGCATTTTTGTTTCAGAGAGAAGCGAATGAAATGGTAGAATACCGAATTACTGTTTTAGAGGTTTAACTGTTCGGTTACAGCGGAAAAAAGTATTTTTTTTCAATGCCAAACGCATTAATCTTGATATTTAAGCCTACTCACTGGCTAAAATTTAAATTTTTTTTAGTCGAAAAGCAGCTGTCAGTGGCTGAAGTTTCATATTCGTATTGGATAGAGATGATATTCAAATGAGCCACCCTCTCTCAAAAGCAAACAGACATCTCGTATCTATAATTAATAAGTCTAAAAATAAGTCTTTTCTTAATATTTGGCTGATAAGAAAGAACCAAATATGGCAGCAAATAAAAATGTGTTATCTTGGAAACGCCATCAGAAACAAACATATTAGTACTAAGCGTAGGAGTAGCGTGTGTGCTTCCGGATTGTGCTATTTTTGTTATTCTGTACGTTGATTGTTTAATCCGATGATGTTGAACAGCGAAAAATACTCTTCTAAATGATTCCGCCCACCTCAATCATTATTCCCTACTGACAATCCGAATCATAGTTAGTGTGAAACGTGTCTAAAAATAGATCAGAGGGGATTTCAGAGTCGACATTTGACAAATAACACGTTAATTTTATTTTAGATAGTGACAAAAAGGTTCCTAGAAAAAGAATCTTGCTCGCTTGCATGCATCATTGTGGATTTTCTGCCACTTTTAGTTAAGTTACTCTACCTATAGACTTTATTTTCAACATGAAACATAAAGCGTTTATTTTTTAATGCTTTAACGGAAGACGCTCAGGTAATGATGGAAGAACGAGACAAAGAAGTAATCAGAAGAATGTATGTCAGACTTGAACGGAATCTGGAAGCAACGAAACTAATGGGTTATCTTTACCAAGAACATGTGTTCAACGAAGATGATATGGACAAAATAAGAATTAAAAGTACATCAAAAAAGAAAGCTGAAAAGCTGCTCAAAATATTGAAAAAAAGAAAGAATGGATTGAAGATGTTGATCAAGGCTTTGCTTGTGACTGAGATTCAGGCATTCTTGGGTCATGAACTACTGGAGAGAGTGACTTGGAGTGAACAAGGTAAAACTGACAAATTTTTTACAGAAAAAAAATTAAATGCAACTATCGACAATTATTTTCTTATTACTATCCCAGAATTAGAGAACTTTAATCTTGAATTGGAAGGTAAAGTGGACCCATGTCAATTGCTGCAAGCGAATCTTGTAGTTTTAAAACACAAGAACGACGAACTCATGTCGAAATTATCTGAATACCAGTCGAAATTCAATCTTCTTGAAGAAGAAAAGGTCGTCCTCCAAAAGCAATGCGCACAAGAAAAGAAACAGCCGTCATCGGATGTGATGGTTGGAAGTCAATTGTTTCAAAAACTACGGCGATCAAGAAGACTTTGGAAACCTGACCTGAACAAAGAAACACGCGCTGTTGATGAGACATTAAAGGGTAAGAAAGTATATAAGTGTTATACTGGATGAGGATTGGTCAACATATACTGGATGAGCATTGGTCAATATTTCTCACTTTCATTACCTCCCACAGCACAATCTGAAGTTAAAACTGACCAAGGCTGTCAAAAGACTACATCACTAACTGCAGGGGATCTTCCAGCGGCCAGTGTTAACGCAATCCATGATGATTTGGGGATCAACTGGACTGATGTTGGACGCAGATGGAGCGATTCTGTATATGGTAAACAGACTTATATCAGTACTCTTCAATTCAATTCAGTTTATTTAATGTCACTTTTCTTGTTTTGTTTTACAGCAGACAGAAGACCCAAGTCAAGGGCAAACAGAAGAAGATCATTCAATGACTCAATAGGCCGTAGTTCAACGAGCTTAAAAAATACAATATTGGGTATTTTCGGCAAAAGACATGGTATAGTGGAACATAAGACCGCTGACCAGTGTTCTACTGAATCTTTAAGTAATACTTCTGATGATTGTTGTGATACCTGTTCTAATTCTACTGACCTTACCATTCTCGCTTAGATCAACACACCACGTTAGACCACAAAGAAGACAAAATAACAAACATTCATGTAAATATTTCAATTTCACATCCCTGACACAATAGACACGATCAGGCAAGCCTAGGTACTAATAATAGAAGAAATATATTAAGAAAATAAAAATATAGCGCCGTACTGTGTGACTGTTGTGCTATAAAGTCACTGTCTGAGGAAGGTCGTTGATCCTTACTAGGGGGAGGGGTGGAGGGGTGGGTCGGTCATCACATGACTCATTGTTGTGACGTTGTTACCGTGACTGTGCTTTCATGTCCTTCAAAATCTAAGATGCTTAAAGTGCTACTATGACGAAAATCGCTCAAACTTGGATTCAGCTGAAACTTCCTAAGAATACTCTTTAAAGGTCCAATAATCACTGTATGAAGTGTTTTCTCGATATCCAGGACGAAACTATGATATTTTTACGATTATTTTTTGGAGTCTGTGACGTCATACACTCAACATCGAACATCGCTCCATACATTTCTTTGTAGTTTATGATCAAAATATCAGTAGTAAAGGGAGAAAGAAATACCCAAACATCCCAAAATATAAATCATAGTCACAAGTAATGTGAAATAAGCACATTAGCCACCCTTTGGGCTTCATAGGAATAAAATAAATTAAGGATTTATATACAAAGAAATGTATGGAGCGATGTTCGATGTCGAGTGTATGACGTCACAGACTCCAAAAAATAATCGTAAAAATATCATAGTTTCGTCCTGGATATCGAGAAAACACTTCATACAGTGATTATTGGACCTTTAAAGAGTATTCTTAGGAAGTTTCAGCTGAATCCAAGTTTGAGCGATTTTCGTCATAGTAGCACTTTAAAGAAGATGAGAGATCGTATCAAAGAAGTGCCTGAGGTGACGAAAAGGTAACAAGATACACAAAACTCATTCTTAATTAATTTTTCTCATATATTATATTGTTTTGATCACAAGGTATCACATCAATTTCAAGACAAGTTCTTGCAGGAAATCAGTGTAAACTTGAAGTATGTTGACTCGGGTAGAAGATGAAGTCAGCTATGTAGTGACACTAAACGGAACAAAGAAGTGATTAGCATCCTTTACCACCTCGAAGAACCTTTATCTATATACCAAAATATCCACCTTAGGTTTTGCACACTTTAGACAATCGATGGGTTCGTTAGAAGTGATCTGTACTAAATAATCTTACAGTTCGAGATTTAAATTCAAACGGCTGTCTGTGTGTCATGTTATAGAACCATAAAAACATCGTCACTGATCACTGTTTTTACTTCTTTGAACTACGGAAATTAAAACCATTTGGAATATACCAACTACAATCGATGTTTTTCTATAAACACGAAGGATTAATGAATACGACATGATTGTGCTCACGTCGTCGATTCACAAATCAGAATACCGTTTCAAGCAAAAAAAAATATTTATTACTAATCGTTATTTTATTGCCCTAATTGATTTTTGTTAATTCAAAATCAATTAAGCTTCTGTTTTCTTTTAACTATTAGTAATGGTTCTAGATTTCTTTTTCGACAGCTAAACACCCTGTGGATATTTTTCCTGTGATTATTTTCTTGCAAGAGTTGCGTGACTAGTGACAAAACAATACAGAGTTTGACAGCTAAATCTTTAAGTTTTTTCACGCTTATGATTTTTTTCCTTGTTTTACGTACTTCGAGGATACCACTTGATAGTTTGTGGCGAACAACCTTGTGGCCCTCGTTTCATGATCTAATTGGAATTTAATAGTTGATTTTGGTGTTTTATGAATATTTTTCAGTTTTGTATGCAAGAAATTACTTTTTTCAGAATCGTTTCAGAAAAAGAATTATTATATTATATTTCAGAAAAAGAATTTTTTCAGATTCTTTCAATTATTCAGCTGCATAAGTTGCTTCATATACTGCGAGGATCAGCTTGATACATTACAACATATATATATTTCATACATATTCTCATATACATATAAATCTTTAAGCAATGGAAGAACAAGATAAAGAAGTCATTCGACACATGTATGTAAGATTGGAAAAAAATCTAGAAGCGATATCACTCTTGAGTTACTTGTACCAAGAACACGTACTGAGTGAAGAAGATCTGGACAAAATTAAAGCAAAGAGGACATCAAAAAAGAAAGCTGAAAAACTGCTCAAAATATTGAAAAAAAGAAAGAATGGATTGAAGATGTTGATCAAGGCTTTGCTTGTGACTGAGATTCAGGCATTCTTGGGTCATGAACTACTGGAGAGAGTGACTTGGAGTGAACAAGGTAAGTACCAGATTTAATGACGATAGAATATCACTTTTATGTTCTTTTACTGCTTTTGCTCTTTTTTTAGAGGTTGAAAACCTGAAACTCGAGGTAGAGGGAAAAGTTAACCCCTGTGCAGCCATGGAGCTTCAAGTGGCAGCTTTGCAACAGAAGATTAATCGATTGGTAGATACGCAAGAAAAAATGAAAAATGACTATGAAAAAACAATCCATGAATTGAATGAAAAAGTACTAACACTTCAAATGAAGCTGGATGAACAAACGAGCCCTAGCCCTTCTAGACAGCCGTCATCCCGTGGTCACACCAACACTAGCTTGTTTTCCTGGCCCAGATTAACAACGTCTAAACACCCAGCATAACTGGTCTTACTGGACTGACGAGTAGTATAGTAGTAGTATAGTAACTCATCTCACCTTACCCTTGTCCGTGCTAATGACGGTTCATTTCACTGCGCAACAAGAAATGGGAATGAAATGAATCCCGTAATGTGACTATTTTTAAAATTGTATAACAATTAATCTATAGTGTCAGTTATGCCCCCTACCTGTTCAAGATGAGTGGGCGAGTGTACCTTTCTACTCCTAAATGCGTCACTAGTGCTGACACATCATTTCTGATATCCGACATACAGTCCTGAGCGAGTAAAGAGAAACAAATGCCTTCTCGGGGTACAGTCTGAATAAGTAAACTGCTGTCATAAAGGTACGGAAGCTAAGATATATAGTGTACGTCAAAAGTTAGTCAAATATTTCATGAATTTCCTATAGATATTTTATCATTGTGCTCTAGCAGCTTACCATAATTACTGGCACAGATTGGTAGAACAACCCTTCCTTACTATAATCACTTGTAATCAACAGTAGAGTAAACAGACAAATAAACAGCAAGTCCTAGAAGGTACTAGAAACAAAGTATTTCATCACTTACAGTCACTTGGCCTGTGGTACCACTGTGGTACCCTGTGGTTGACCAGCAGCGGGCTAGGGCGAGGTCGTGAACTCATAACAAACCTCAATAATCTAACCGGAAGTGATTATGAACAATTCCAACACAAACCGGAAATGTAGCATTGAGGATGTTGTCATTGTATCTTTTTGTGGTTTATAAACCAACTTTGAATAAGCCTGAAGCGAGATGACGTTTTACCCCCGTCTCTAGACCATAATCCTTTTCACATTGCTTTTGTTCTTTATAATTATGACTATTGTTCCTGTATTCTCTAAGGAATCAAAAATTTTAATATGAAAGAATTTTAAAAACTATTATGGTATAGAGTCGGGGGTAAAACGTCATCTCGCTTCAGGCTTATTCACATTTAGAACTAAAAAAACCTGTCTGAGCAAGCTAAATGAGTCTAGGCTGGCATTCACTCAAGATGCCTCACATGAAATCTCTGCTAGTAGCCTGACTCGAGTAAAGAGGATTAGCCCAGGATTAGCCAGTCGGGTGAAGTAACGCAATCAGAATGTCATTTCCGGAAGATTTCTCGTAGTTTCTTTACAAAGGTGTAAATTCCTGCCGTTGTTGCTGAAGCGTACATAAAGGAGGAATTACGTCAACAGCCTTGTCGAACCACACCCATCACACGGTCCCATAACACGGTACCAAGCTGCGCCATAAATACAATCATCTCACTTTGGGACACGTTAAACAGTCACGAGCAAAACAAGAGCCAGAAAACAAAACAAACGATCGTTCAAAATAAAGGCAATCATCATGAAGTGTAATGGTCTAGTTGTGGTGTTGGCATCAGCTGTATTTGGTTTCTTATCGACAACTGCACAAGGTATGTCTTGCTTCACTCAGTTTACATGGATGTACTATTCCTATGATATATATATTTATACATAACTATATCTCGACCATCATTCCAAGTCCCTTTTTTAGTAACAGAAGCTTAAGTGAATGAAAATTTTCTAAACGGCAAGACAACTGTTCACTGATTCGATGCGTAAAAACATGTTATATGTAGGTATTTGATGTATGTCCGAGATTCACGACCCTTAAGATGAGCCAATCTATCGTGTCATCACTTGTACTTTTAATAACTTGACCCTCGATTACAAGATAATCTAAACCTGTGTTGTTTTTACAGAAATTAGGAATACTGCCGGCCTAATAAATTGAAAATAGGTATAAATCAAAGTATTTAACGGCGGTTAAAACAAATGCGACAGTTAGTGTAATAAGATATTTGAAAGAATCTCATGGCGTCGCGTCATGTGGAGCTTATGGTCATCATTCATCACCACTGCGCTCAACTGAAACAACGTAATCTGAACTAAAATTATCATACCGCCAGCTCCTTCGAAGAACATACGATCAGTTATTTGGTTGAACTGTACGTTTCACTACAGGAATAGCCGCCTATTTTCACTCCGGAAATCGTACACATAGTTAGTGTCTCGATGGAAGCTCTATATTTTCTATGATCGTTGTTACCATTACTGGATAGTACATAATTGAATGACGTAGTTCAAAAATGCTTGCTTTTCAGTTGCAGATCTCCCCAAAGAGATCAATTTTTTCACCGAGGCTGGACTGACCACAAACACCCCACCAGGAGTGTCCAAAGTCTCTGGTCACCATAGCAACAGCCCAGCGTATCGATTCACAAGCAGCACTAGAAATATCATCTCCAGGCAAAAGGGTCTTGACGATGCTAGACGCGTGATCAGTGAGAGCCATGACTTTGTAGTTAGTGCGTATGTTAAGATGGACAGCAAGGCAAAGTATGGCAAGAACGCTATTTTATCCATCAGCTCTAGTGATGGCCAACAACTCTATTTCTTTATCGCGATATCGTAAGTTATATCAAATATATTATCTAGTGAAGATGGCACTGTGTATTGAAATATAGCGCCCCAAGTAAAAGGATGGCGAAAAATCCTAGTCAAAAACCTGTTCTAAATTGATATTTAACAATTATTCGCCGAAGGCAAAGTGATTATTAGTGGAATATTTAGCGAGCCGCGAGTCTTCGAGCAGCGTGGTAAGTATCACCATAATCACTGAGCCTGAGGGATATGATTGCTTTAGCATAATTTTAGACTTGAATATCAGAGAAAAGTCAAAATTCAGGATTAAAAAAAAAAACGTTTTATTATTACTTCTGATCTGGAAAACTCTGCAAAACCTCATAATCACCTGTCCAGCAGTGATTACCGTCTCAGATTCACCGGTCGCTCGACCAATCACAGCTCGAGAAACTCTATATTCAAGTCTCAAATTATACTAAACATATATATAGACCTGTATATACTAATGCGCACGTCAACAAGTATATATAGACCTGTATATACCATTGCGCATATTAACAAATATATATAAAACCTGTACTGTATATACCAATGCGCACATCAACAAGTATATATAGACCTGTATATACCAATGCGCACGTCAACAAGTATATATAGACCTGTATATACCAATGCGCACATTAACAAATATATATAGACCTGTATATATCAATGCGCACGTCAACAAGTATATATAGACCTGTATATACCAATGTGCACATCAACAAGTATATATAGACCTGTATATACCAATGCGCACGTCAACAAGTATATATAGACCTGTATATACCAATGCGCACATCAACAAGTATATATAGACCTGTATATACCAATGCGCACGTCAACAAGTATATATAGACCTGTATATATCAATGCGCACGTCAACAAGTATATATAGACCTGTATATATCAATGCGCACATCAACAAGTATATATAAACCTGTAAATACAAATGCGCACGTCAACAAGTATATATAGACCTGTATATATCAATGTGCACATCAACAAGTATATATAGACCTGTATATATCAATGTGCACATCAACAAGTATATATAAACCTGTAAATACAAATGCGCAAGCTCTTGTTTGTTCCACATTCACAAATAGATTCTAAAATTGTCATTTTTTATTACAGGAGTGATTGGCAAACCTCTCAAATGAAAATTGAATTCTCTTTTGTTGATGGTGGTAATCTAAATACCATAGCAGCCAAGACACCCTACTCCGTTGACGTCACAGTATGGCACAAACTATCGTTACGCGTCCAGGACACTGAAAAACTTTTGAGGTTCTACTTAGACGACAAGATGTTGGATGTGCACAAGTTTGATCACACTCTCTCGTCTATCCCATCTAACAGTCAAATGCGGTTAGCACAGGCCTTTGAGATCATGATGGAGGGAACTGGACAAATCACCAACAGATTTATCGTAAGTTTTTGTCTCACTGATCCACTAATACTGGTAATAGCAAGAGATCTCGTAGTTTCAACCCTTTTTGTGCCTATTGATACTAAGTTAAGGCTTTGAGATGTGATGAAATATCAGCGCATTTTATATTTTTTTAGGGAGATCTACAGGACGTGAAGATATCGCTTGGATCTTCATCTGATAAATGTAACACACCCACTACCGTGCCTGCACCAGTAAGTAACCTGCATACACACCCGCTTGTGCACTACTCTGAACCCATACCAACTACACAACCTACATCTAATATAGTACATTTACCAAAATCACACATAACACCATAATTGTAAACAGCTGATCCAAAACCTTGCATCTTCTTTTTCCTTAGTGCGCATGTCCATCAAAAGGAGGCAGCGGCTGTTTCATGGATGGTCGTAGCTATAGCAACGGTCAGCAGTGGAACAAAGACAAATGCAATGTCTGTCAGTGCAAGGTATGACTGTCACACAATCTTCAGTGTCTGTCACACAATGTTCAATCTTGACTTGGTCAGATTAATAGAACTGTTAATAACGCTAGTATGGACCTTGTTTCAGGACAATAACGTGATCTGCATCCACACATGTCCAGTGTGTAGAGACAGTGGTAAGATCTATTTCCATGGCGACAAGTGGCATCCTAGTAACGATAGCTGCATGGACTGTAAATGCGAGGTAAGGCAGGAGTTGTTGTAGATGTGTTGCTTGTCATCTTGCGTATATCTTAATGAACATACGTTCCTGATTTCTTTTCTAGTCTGGGAAGACAGTTTGTTCACCTCCAACTTGTGCCAAGCCAGACTGCAGAAAGCCAGGATACTCTGGTCAAACAATAGTCCTTCCCGGACAATGCTGTCCTATTTGTAAAGGTAAATACTGGAATGTGAAAACCATGTCATTACCAGGAAGACAGCAAATTGACTGTTGTTTTGTTATATTTGCAGAGGATCAGTGCAAGGCGAGAAATCTAGTGTACAAGACATGTAGTTGCAACAAGACATGTGCCAATCACCATTCTAAGGCGCCATGCGGCGGGAAGTGTAGTGAAGGCTGTTTCTGCCCTGACGACCAAGTCCTGGCTGACAATGGAAAATGCATCTCTCCTGTCGACTGCAAGTGCAGAAGCAATGGAAAAACCTTTAAAGTAAGTGATATCTTGACACATCCGAACAAACATTTCCTGGGAGCGAAAAAGCAACAACTTTTCTGTGCTCTTTCTTCACGTTTTTTTCTCCCTGTTTTTTCTTTTCTTGCTTTCTTTGCCATTTCTTCAATTTTTTCTTGTTGCCATAATTCCCTGTACTCTGTTTTATACCTTTCTTTCTTTAATCTGTGTCTACTGCTTTTGTAATGTTATTCAATTTTAAGTTCTGCATTGTTCTATTGTAATGTAACTTTTACCCTCTTTTGTTTTTCTTTTTGTTGTGTTTCTGTCAAAACATCATTATTCGATATTTACCATCGTAAATAACCAAAACACATTTTCTATTTTTTTGCAGCCTGGACAATTCCACTCACCTTCCCCCTGTAAATTCTGTATTTGTCTTCTCGGCTACTTGCACTGCAGTAACATGTGCTTTTAAGCAATGGGATGCCATGCTAGGAATCTCGTGATTAAACTTAAATGTCGAGTGACATGGTGTCGAAAATAGCCACGCCTTGGTTATTCGATGTGCCTATTATAACATTTCTTCTTATAGCATATCAATTATCATACAAGTATTTATAAAGTTATTTTATAAATGACTGAAGGATTTGTCTATTGAACAAGTTTTGTTCTTCAACAGTATTCTGTATTCAGATTTAGCCTAGAATCAAACAAACTATTATGCCATTTACTTAATCAATCATGTAAATAATTGTCTACTCCAAAATAAAAATTTCAATCAAAGAGCGTTGTTTTTTTTTTAAAGTGCCTATCACCCTTCTGACAATATTTACAGTATTGATTCTACATGGGGTAAGATGTCGAATAACCTGAAAAAAATTCATAGTTTGAGTGCAGCTTCTCGTAGTTATGAAGGTTTTTCCATGCCATATGCTAATGCGGTGACGTATGAGGAGGCATTTATGGTTATTTGTTGTTCCTTGTAATTCGAAAAACCGGCTTCTATGTGAAAAATAGCTTGCAATAATTTCTATAAGAGCAATGCGCAAAACAATGACGTATTTCAAATTTAATTTATCTGTGCCAGTAAGGTTTTGTATATAAATGATTACTCCTCATACGTCACAATATTAGCATATGGCATGGAAAGTCTTTATAACTTCAAGAAGCCGCACTCAAACTTATGAAATTTTTTCGGGCTTTTCCACATTTTACCCCATGTAGAATCAATACTGTGAATATTGTCAGAAGAGTGATTCTTTACTTTATCTAGAAGAACATTTTTACGTAATGAAATTTGTTGATGTACGATTGTCTCGAGTGATTGCAACTGCAAATGAAGTGGAAAATCAGAGCTGAATATATCGTATAATGTGGCAGCATTGATTGTCACGATCAAACTATTAGATCCTATCTATAATATATAAATTTTCTTCATTCTAGTGAGTATCTGTGAATGTCATTTTGAAAAGTCTAAGTTTTGGTGTTTTGTCCAATATGTCCTGTCGGTGGAAAACAGAGAAAGAAAGAAGCTAACGTACTGAAGATTCGGTTCATGCACTAATGGCGAAACTGTCAATCTTGAATGGTTATCAGTCATTAATGTATGATATAAAAAAGCCATGTTTGGTCAGATATACTTCACTTGGACCCAGTTACCGTGTATGAGCACCTAGAAAACTCACTCTGTTGGCGAGAAACTTTGTTCTACAAAAGAGGAGGAATCCCTTTCAAAACGATATAAAGAGTAGGTATGAGGTGAAACACTTCTACTGACAATGTTAGTAATCAGCCCCCCACTCAATCAAGTTTTATTAGTACTCAGTCAATATTATAAACCAACCTGCTTGAATATAAAGGTTTAGGTATTAGGATATTATCTCACATAGTATGCATTATTAGTACTCAGTCAATATTATAAACCAACCTGCTTGAATATAAAGGTTTAGATATTAGGATATTATCTCACATAGTATGCATTATTAGTACTCAGTCAATATTATAAACCAACCTGCTTGAATGTAAAGGTTTAGGTATTAGGATATTATCTCACATAGTATGCATTATTAGTACTCAGTCGATATTATAAACCAACCTGCTTAAATATAAAGGTTTAGGTATTAGGATATTATCTCACATAGTATGCATTATTAGTACTCAGCCGATATTATAAACCAACCTGCTTGAATATAAAGGTTTAGATATTAGGATATTATCTCACATAGTATGCATTATTAGTACTCAGTCGATATTATAAACCAACCTGCTTGAATATAAAGGTTTAGGTATTAGAATATTATCTCACATAGTATGCATGTTTCATTTTTTAAACATGAATGGTCGATAAACCACGATTAATTAATCATATTTATAGTCACAACTCGAAAAGTGAAAAAAGATGACGATGGATAAGCAATCTGACAGTGTTCCATATCTGCCTTCTCGTTCGACATCCACTTACAGCAGGTATGATGTCATCTACCCTCTGTAATTATAAGGTCACAAAATCGTACGTTACATGGCATTGTAACTAAAAACACAGTTTATTGCTAAAATACTGTTAATGACCTCACGGCATGATGTGAAGAAGGTTAGAAAATTACTGTTCTAAATCTCGCGTTCTAATTGGTTGGGAGCGAGTGCTTTATAAGAGCACACAGCACGCGTGCGCACTTTCAGTTGCACCATTCTTATCTAAAATAACGGTTATTGTAATTCGTATTTTATAAAAGACATAAAAAACTTGCTGTGCTGTTTGGAGTTAAAAAGCACTTGGGATTGGCAGAACACTCGAGAAGTGTCGAGTCCTAACACTTCTCTCGTGTTCTGCCAACCCCCAAGTGCTTTATAACTGCACACAGCACGCGCGCGCGTTTTCTGTTTCTTAAATATTAATAATCTAGTTTGATCTTACCTTGTTTACGTCTAGAAAGAGAAGACTGTACTGCACAAATGGACTCTATCTGGAAATCAACCATAATGGTAGAGTGAAAGGCACTATGAATGAGCACAGTCCTCTAGGTATGACAACAGCCTATATCAATCAAATGGTCTACTAGGCACCAATAACCAAACAGTAATGGTATGCGCAATACTCGTTAAGGTTACTGGAGACCTTCAGGGGTGTGTTTCGTTTAAGACTCTCTGTACGCAAAACGTTAAACAAAACCCCATGAAAGTACATATCGTTTTAAAGATAATGTGATAAAGCGATTTTCTAATTTGAAACAATGTCGAGCCTTAAACACAAATCGGACACGTTCAGTAGAGGTGAATTAATGGACATGGCGTTAGCGCGTATAGCCAAAAGAATTTCACTATGTAAATAAGCAAAAGATAAACTGCAAAAGGGTGTGTGCGATTTTTGATATTTTGCTTCTTTAAAAAGTCATTGAATTTTAAAGTTGTAACGTCGGAAAATTCCAATGTCGGTTAATGTTTTACCGCAAGACGAAATACTCACAATATCAAAAATCGCTTGCTTCAAACTAGAAAATCCCTTTCAAATAATATTATTTTCGAAATCGGACGCTAGTCCTTCGTCGGAGTAAAAGACGAAGGACTAGCGTCCGATACGTATTTTTTTCATCTTTTCACGGTGTATAACTTACCCTTTTATCATTACTGTTTCATTAGAAACACCGACACAGCTCACACTTGTTTTTAGCTAGTCATCTCCTCTCATTAGATAATCACTAATTACTTACGATCATGTCACGTGTCTATTTTGGTGTGTTTCCCAGTTGTCATGGAAATAGTTCCAGCTGGCACAAACCTTGTTTGTATACGAAGTGTTTATACAGGACTATTTCTTGCCATGTCAGAGGGCGAGGTCTATACAACGGTAAGAATCTCCAACACCTTCAATAAAAACCCTTTACCGGCGTTTGCATTGCTACGCGGCCACCCCAGACAAAAATCGCGACGTGCACTTTGCAATAGACTGCCGTCAATCAAGCACGTTGACGCCATTTACACGCGTGTGTGATTTAAAAGGCGCTAAAACTTGTCGATTGTTCACAAGTATTATAAGCCACACTCACCCGGGCCAATCCAAACGCGTGTAAATGACGTCAACTTGTTTGATTGACAGCAATCTATTGCAAAGTGCACGTCGCGATTTTTGTCTGGGGTGGCCGCGTAGCAATGCAAACGCCGGTAAAACTTGTTACATAGTTTTTAAATATATATTAAAGTTTTTAATAGTTTTTAGATATATATTATGATAATATATATTATTAATATTATCTGGGCTCCCTAGAACTGCGCAATCTAACAAAACGAAAAGTGTCCAAGGTGGAAGGTTGAACCAAACTCAATTTAACAATGCTCATTTCCATTGCAGAAAACTGAAAACGAAGAGTGTGTATTCAAAGATACCTTATCCAAACAGTTTTGCGATAACTATATGTCCAAAAAATATCTGAGCAAGAAACTAGTTATTGGATTGATGAGAACAGGAAGCGTGGTGGCGGTGCCAGCAAACAGCGCTAAAGACACTACGAAATATGCTACACAGTTTATCACGAAACTACCAGGAACTTGAACGAGTAAAAGGACCGACGAGCCACTGCTACTATAAATAACTCATTAAATAAATGAATGATAAATAAATGTTACTAGTAGAAAATAAAGGATGAATTCGAAAAAACTATTCGTGTTAATTTACAAAGCTTTTATTTGCAGCAATTACGTGTAAGCATATAACAAATATAAAACACTGGGCAGCGTGCATGGATTTATGAACACCATGGAATTAATAACTGACTTCTCAGCATGTTCTGACACACGATATTCTTAAAAACAATCTATCATAAAGAAATTATAAAAATCTGTTCCTTTTCAAGCAGTTACAAGCATTGCTTGTTACGCCATATATGGATAAGTCCTAGAGTACCGCAAGGTTCCGCTATGGGACCATTCACTGTGACTACTTAAAGTAGTGTATACTTAGTTTGTCGATTAAAAATTAGCGTTGAACGAGTTTTTTATGTTACAAAAAATGCCAACATTAAAGAAATTGAAGAAGTCATTAGCCGTTCACACGATGTCAGCGTATGATAGATCACTTCTCACTGGCCCTGACTACAGTATTTAGTACTGCCTATCTGACTAACTGATTCCTAATAATAGTATTACTGTCAAGTTCTCCGCGATGATGATCGATGAGTAACAAGCATTAAGGAATAAAAACATGTTCTCTGTGTCCAATACAACACGTATCGTGAAGGGAGGGAGGTCGTGAAGGATTAAGGGGAGAAGGAAAAATATGAATGCAATCTGTTGCTTGCTATATTGGTAACAGTGGTGTGAATGATGTATATATATATATATATATATATATATATATATATATATATATATATATATATATATATATATATATATATATATCAATGGTTATCCCAGGAGGGCGATGGGCTAAGTAAGTAGGTATGTTAATGGTTTAAAGGATATTGTCTACGTGACTTGGATTCTTCATCCTTGATATCATTGTCTTTGGAATCTCCATGCCGAACTTCTTTCTATAAACACAAAGCAACAAGTATGAATACATCATGTACTATGTCACTAAAAACGAGTCAACTAAACTATGGGAGTAGATAAAGCCAGTGGGATAGACGACAATATACCTTCTTAGATAACTGTTTTTCTTTTTCTTCCTTTTCTGGTTTTTCTTTTTCCTTTTTCAGTACTGGTGATTCATTTGTTACTTTACGAACGAGTTTTACAGAAGATTTGGATTTTTCCTTGATAATGAAACAAGATTTGACTTACTGGACACCGCATCATACATATAGTACAACCAACATCCCCAAGCATACACCATGGTATATCATCACATCACCAAGCATACACCATGGTATATCAGCACATCACCAGGCATACACCATGGTATATCAGCACATCACCAAGCATACACCATGGTATATCAGCACATCACCAAGCATACACCATGATATATCATCACATCACCAGGCATACACCATAGTATATCAGCACATCACCAAGCATACACCATGGTATATCAGCACATCACCAGGCATACACCATGGTATATCAGCACATCACCAAGCATACACCATGGTATATCAGCACATCACCAAGCATACACCATGATATATCATCACATCACCAGGCATACACCATGATATATCAGCACATCACCAGGCATACACCATGGTACATCAGCACATCACCAAGCATACACCATGGTATATCAGCACATCACCAAGCATACACCACGGTATATCAGCACATCACCAAGCATACACCATGGTATATCAGCACATCACCAAGCATACACCATGGTATATCAGCACATCACCAAGCATACACCATGGTAGATCAGCACATCACCAAGAATACACCATGGTATATCAGCACATATTTACCTTGTGTGTACTATCATCTGTTTTGGTCTTTGTTTTAGATTCCACACTTGAGGATCTACTGACGGGTACTGGGGAACAACAGACACAATTATTGTAAGCAACTCAGTATGTTACCATGGAAATGACTGCATTAACAGAAGATTAACGGTTTGAAATCAGCCAGATCTGGCAAAGGATTATAGATAGTTAAACAGTTTATAGTAACTTACCAGAATCGTTATCTTCGCGCCGTCGTTTAACTTCTTTACCATCAAGGGTTTCCATTGATGCCTATTAAAAAATCAAGATGATGATGATGATGATTCTGTTACAATAACAATATGTAAGATCAAGTAATGACTTACTCTTTTTCGTTCTGATTTGTCTTTAGATCGTTCTTTATCCTTTTCTTGGTCACTATTCTTTGATCTCTTTTCTTCACGTTCCTTTGTGTAGTACAAAAGCTTCCATGTTAGTATGCTATCATGATGGGCAGCGAAATGAGAGGAATGGATGGGAGGAATGGATGGGAGGAATGGATGGGAGGAATGGATGGGAGGAATGGATGGGAGGAATGGATGGAGGAATGGATGAGAGGAAGAGAAGAGAGAAATAGATGGGAGAAGCCCCGAGATGGGATAGCCTTTTTCATCACCACATTGAAATTTATATAAAAGAAAGACAACAAGGCCAACCTTATCTATAGTGCTGTCAAGGATAAGTGCAGTAGCTGTGCTCTCCTGTGCAGTAACAACAAATGCATTATTATTAACTACTAAACAAATAGGTGACGAAAAATTATCTTACAACTATGTGGAGGGCTCTTATGTGTTGTTCACTCCAAACATATACTACTACTACTACATTCATCATTTACAACACAACACTTAACTATGTGGAGGGCTCTTATGTGTTGTTCACTCCAAACATATACTACTACTACTACATTCATCATTTACAACACAACACTTAACTATGTGGAGGGCTCTTATGTGTTGTTCACTCCAAACATATACTACTACTACTACATTCATCATCTACAACACAACACTTAATTATGTGGAGGGCTCTTATGTGTTGTTCACTCCAAACATATACTACTACTACTACATTCATCATTTACAACACAACACTTAACTATGTGGAGGGCTCTTATGTGTTGTTCACTCCAAACATATACTACTACTACTACATTCATCATTTACAACACAACACTTAACTATGTGGAGGGCTCTTATGTGTTGTTCACTCCAAACATATACTACTACTACTACATTCATCATCTACAACACAACACTTAACTATGTGGAGGGCTCTTATGTGTTGTTCACTCCAAACATATACTACTACTACTACATTCATCATTTACAACACAACACTTAACTATGTGGAGGGCTCTTATGTGTTGTTCACTCCAAACATATACTACTACTACTACATTCATCATCTACAACACAACACTTAACTATGTGGAGGGCTCTTATGTGTTGTTCACTCCAAACATATACTACTACTACTACATTCATCATCTACAACACAACACTTAACTATGTGGAGGGCTCTTATGTGTTGTTCACTCCAAACATATACTACTACTACTACATTCATCATCTACAACACAACACTTAACTATGTGGAGGGCTCTTATGTGTTGTTCACTCCAAACATATACTACTACTACTACATTCATCATCTACAACACAACACTTAACTATGTGGAGGGCTCTTATGTGTTGTTCACTCCAAACATATACTACTACTACTACTACTACTACATTCATCATCTACAACACAACACTTAACTATGTGGAGGGCTCTTATGTGTTGTTCACTCCAAACATATACTACTACTACTACTACTACTACATTCATCATTTACAACACAACACTTAACTATGTGGAGGGCTCTTATGTGTGGTTCACTCCAAACATATACTACTACTACTACATTCATCATCTACAACACAACACTTAACAATGTGGAGGGCTCTTATGTGTTGTTCACTCCAAACATATACTACTACTACTACATTCATCATCTACAACACAACACTCAACTATGTGGAGGGCTCTTATGTGTGGTTCACTCCAAACATATACTACTACTACTACTACATTCATCATCTACAACACAACACTCAACTCAAATTAAATTAGTGCTTAGGGTATTTGTGCAATAGTTGTGACAAGTGGGTGATGTTTATTGGTGTGGTTTTTTAGTAACACATAAAACATATCAAACTATGAAAGAGGGAGGAGTTACTACCTACCTGGACAGATGGAGATGATGATTCATCTATTTTACGACGCTTTGATTCTAAAAGTAGAAATACTCAATATATAACAATCCATATACCTAGCAACATTATATAACTATTTTATCTAGAAAACATTACATAAAATGTAATTGACCAAAGGTCAAAATCCCAGACAACTGGGACGGTGGATAGCTGTTTTGGTAATGAAAGTACCAGGTGATCGGACTAGGTGCGCAAGGCATGATTTCCTTTTTGAAAAAAGAATCAATGCCATTGATCAACACTGCACAATCATTCATTTGACTTGGGTTTTGTGGTTGCCATCTTGAAACAAAGATTAATATATGTGACTTTCATGCAAATAAGTCTTTCCTTGATGATAACGAGACACTCTCAGTAACAGATTTTACTAAAGTTTAAAAGCATCCTGGAGATTTCCAAGGATATATTTTTTAAAGAAATTTTTAAAAAAAACCTTAATAAATTATCATCTAATTATAATTATCAACTAACTAACTCAAATGACATTCCTCCTTGTATTTTCCTTGTCCACCATTTTGTTTTCTCCCTACACATCAATAATTTGGACATGCAAAGACGCATGGGATTTATTCTTTTCTCAAAAAGTGATTCGTTATTTGATTGGCTAATATTGTTTTTCCTCAGATCACCTGGTATGAATTTAGCAATCACTGGCAAACTCCTACCTTTCTCATAATCGCTGTCCCTTGTAAGGTCTATCGATGTGTTGTGCTTGTTACGTTGTGTCTTGTCTTTATCTTTTGATTTCTCTTTTGTCTTATCTCTTTCTTTTTCTTTACTTCTGCTTCGTTCTTTTTCTTTTTCTCTTTCTTTGGACTTTTCTCTTATAGTTTTTTCTTTGCTCTTATCATTGGAATCTTTGTCCTTCTCTTCTTTTTTGTCTTTGTCTTTGTCCTTTTTCGCTTTTCTGGATAAGGATAAGGATATTATTTTAGAAAAGCAATGAATCTTACAGAACTGAAATACACATATCAAGGGCTTCTTACACAGTATCTGACTTTTTCCCATCTGTTTCACTACCAGCAGAATCTGTCTTGCCTGTAGTAGTACTACCACTAGATGTCTTTACTATACGTCCAGATGACGACTGGCCCTTTGAAGATGATGATCCTCCACTTGAGGATCTAAAACAAACACAATTTTTAATCTTATCTATTGGTTTTGACAACTGAGAAGAAAAGCTAAAATATTGGAGAAAATTATGACAATTTGGATTTATGACTAAATGGCTCAGTTGATGGCTTAATGGGGTTGTTGTAATTAAATTTGACAAAAACTATACTTAAAACTTGTTTTCTCCCCAAATCCTCTGACTTTGTAGAACAATATCTTGGGGCCTACAATGTATCCTCATATCAACAGCATATCATGATATATATCAAACCACTGGCATATTAAACTCTTTCATGTATTAATCAAGAAATAAAGTAAGCATACTTAGTATTAGTTGTAGCATTTGTTGCAGCTGCAGTTCTTGAAGGTGAATCTGTAGAGTTTTGCTTAGGGATGGGTGTGGTGCTACCAGATAACTTGGAAGAGGAAACTTTGGGTGTGGTCTTGTCTTGAGATGACGAAGTCTCAGTTTTACTCGTGCTTGGACTAAAATGCAAAAAATATTGTCAATAAATAATAATAATAAATGAGTCATGTTGTAGAAAATCTAAAAAGACATGAATGTAAACAGACTGACTTCGTCTAAATTTGAACAAATCAAGCTCTTTCTTCTTGGTAGAGATAATACTATTTTAAGGAACAGAAATCTATAAATCATTTTAGCCCTTATTGAATTATATTAGTTGTAATATATTTACGCCTGATTGCCAGGTTTTTTTTTTGTTTTTGTTTTTTTTGTTTCGTATATTTATTTACAGTTTTATAGTTTATGTTTCATAGTTTTGTAATTTTATAGTTTTATAGTTTTATAGATTTATAGTTTTTTATATTGTAATGTAGTTTAATATTTAAGGTGAGGGCCACAAGTTTATAAGTGTCATCACTTTTTAGTGTTTACCCTCTTTAAATAAAGTCTATCTATCTATCTATCTATCTAATATCTACCTTGATGTTTTCTTGGCTTCACCTTCTTTCTTTACTGTTACTGTGTACATGAAAAAGATCATTTGAAAATTAGTGCACTGAAGAAGTAAAGCTAGCATAATACAGACAATCACTTGTTTATTACCAGTTGCTTTAGGTTTTGGGTTGGTGTCTTGTGGCTCTGTCTTGACACTGACTTCTAGTGATGATCAGATAAAAAATGTCATTAGCATGGACATTAAAGAAAGAAAAGAAAGTTATAATGAATATGGTAACATCACAAACCATACGGTGTATTAAGTTAAATCAATTCTCTTACTGTAAAGATATAATGAGATGACCAAAGAAATCCTGAAATGTCCATACTTACTGGTGTCACTTGAGTTAGTTGCTGCTTGAGTATCCTACACACAACAAGATAATAGTATTTACCACTCTTTTCATTGTTACACGCTGATTGAGACAACAGTCGCGATAGGTAAATTCAGCAATATGCTTCGGTCAATCAAATAAACTGGTTGGTACCTTTATGTACTTTGATTGACGGCAGTGTATTGCCCTATTTCCCTGTTGCGACTGTTTTCTTGATCAGTGCATAGCAATGAAAAGAGAGCTAAATGTCACCCTATGTAAACAACACCATTAACTATGAATATTATCCAAACTTACATTTTTCTCTTGCTTGACAGTAGATGAGGTAGCATTGGCTTCCTTAGTGGCCACAGTAGTGCTGGGTGGTGGTGTAGGCTGTATACAAGACAAGAAATGTTAGTTAAACAATACCCAGTAGCTTCGGCAGTGCTGGGTGGTGGTGTAGGCTGTATACAAGACAAGAAATGTTAGTTAAACAATACCCAGTAGCTTCGGCAGTGCTGGGTGGTGGTGTAGGCTGTATACAAGACAAGAAATGTTAGATAAACAACACCCAGTAGCTTCGGCAGTGCTGGGTGGTGGTGTAGGCTGTATACAAGACAAGAAATGTTAGTTAAACAACACCCAGTAGCTTCAGCAGTGCTGGGTGGTGGTGTAGGCTGTATACAAGACAAGAAATGTTAGATAAACAATATGTCAGATCAATGATGAAATATTTATTGACCTTTTCTTTACGATGGAAGTCACTTTCTCCAACCATATCCTTCTTCTTAGACTTCAACTGACCAGAGTATCTATCAGACAGAATCATTAAAACAATAAATATGTATCCTTAGAAAACAAGGCAATCTTAGAAAGTAAACTAGAAAGCTGAAGGGGACCGAATAATAATAATAATAATAATATATTATTATTATTATTTATATTTAATATCATATTTATATGAAGTTAATGCCAAAGATACAACATACAACAAATGTATATAATTAATTAATTATAATTTATAAAAAATTCAAACTATTTACCCCATTGCTAAAGCATATATATCTTGTCTTTTCTCTTTCTCTTCTTCACAGATCTTGTCTATTCTTCTTTCTAAGGCCAGTCCAAGGTTTAGAACTTTGGGGTAGTAAGGCAGAATCTACATAATGGGATTATTTCAGTAGGAATAACATAAAAACATGACTGTTATGTAGAAAATGTATTACCTTTGTTAATACCATTATAGTATTTCTGATCTGTGTGTAATCCTTGGACTCAAGACATACCACCAAGGCCTGCAACATGTAACATAGTTTATGCTATTTGATACTTATGTTTTTAACAAATACAGGGTATCCAAAGTTTAGATACTCACTTACTAGTGGGTACTAATGATACATACCTTAAGCACTTTGGACAATTAATAGTAGATAATAGCGCTATATAAATAAAATTATTTATTCATTTATTACCTTGGTTAGTTTGTACTGCCATTTATGGCAGACATGCCTGAAGTTCTCATAATCTAGATGATCAGCCTTGTCTGTGTTGGTTGCTCTTAACACTGTCACAAACCCTGGGTAACTCCCACATTCCTGGAGAAACAGAAGGAAACAGTGCATGATAAATGGTAGATGGTAATGTCAAATTATTGTTCATACAATTTTAAATACTTGTTACTATATTTCCAGAATGGTAGATTGAATAAACTGATTGATTGATTGATTAGATAGCACAAAAAAATGAATCAAGAAACATTAAAAAAGGTACCTTTTCATAAATCTTTTTGTCACCATGCCAACGCATGACAATTTCAAGCATAGAACAAAGAAAGCGACCTAAATAAAATACAATGTATAATCATCACTACACTGCCACCATAAAGTATACATCATCAAGCAGCCCCATAAATACAGCAGGTACAGAGTTAGAATATTTAGATTTACCATATCTGCTGGCTTCGTTCTCAGTACAGCTTGCTACTGTGTACGAAATATCTGAAAACACCTGAAAAATATGACAGCACATTAATCATGAAATAAGTCTCTCAATTTGTACATTGTGGATTAGAAAACAATATTTGAATGAACAACACGATATTCAATTGTAATAAAATCATTTCATGCATTGTCCTTTCTAAGTTACATGGCTATCTAGTGGTAAGCATCTGGATTATGGGAATTACAGACAAATGTTAGGAGATAAAATGTCCTTACCCTATCAAAACAAAGGAGTGTAGAGAAGTTAGGGGTCTTGAGGTTGTGCAGGGTGTGTACAAACTTGGCACAGTAGATTGCATCACTAGCAGTGAAGACACACCGTGGGAACATGCACAACTGAAGGAACTGGGTTATAGTCTCACTCTTGGTGGATTCTATTGAATGATAGCAAAAAAAAAAAAAAAACACAAAGGTAAATTAAAATGCCAACAAAGGGTCTACAACTGAAGAAACTGTAGTCATCACTTTTTAACTTAAAGATAACCAAAAGACAAAGGAGGAATGGAAAGGGAAAAGAGGGAAAAGGAAAGGGAAAAAGATTTAATGTTAATGCAGATAATAATTATCCTTACTAGAGGGAAACCAAGAATCACGTTCATGCTTCAGCCAAGCCATCACACACTGATTATTTTCTTCTTGTTCTCGTTGTTCACTTTTTAGTTTGTCAATCAGCTGCACCCATCTCTCTTTGTCCTTCTTCTTTTTACTTGCAGCCTTTTAAAAATCACAAGCAAATAAAGAGCTTAAAATCCTACAACACAATACATAATGCAACATATACTAGCACTACCAGAATACTTTGCACACTTTCTTTTCTTTCATTGTGTTAAGATTTGCAAAGCATTCTGTTGTAGTAAGTTCAAACTATCTATTTACTTTATGAACAATCCATCTTAAGATTCTTTGTACTTACCATTTCTTTATTGTCTTCTAGTTGCATTATTTGTGATTTAAATCGTTGTATCTCTGCCTCATATCTCTCCACAGGAACATGAACATTGTACATTGATAAAGACCAAAAGGTAACATACAACTGTGGACTAGATACAATCATAAGATTGTCAATGAATATATCAGACAGACAGACAGATAGATGAAGTATTAATCACTTGGTACCTGATGTTGTTCCAGACTTTGGGTGTCTGAAGAAGTCTTGCACTTTGTACGATGGGCTCAATGACAGAGTTAACTGCATCAGTATAGAGTTGGTAGATCACCTGCAAAACAAGCACCACGTTAAATTGACAGTTTTGCCTTGTTATTAATTTGATCCCAAAAAAACCCCTGTTCCTCTCCCCCAAACATGGTAATCTCCCTGGGAGTGACAATTGCTTGAGAAATGCTTAAACCCTTTTAAAAGGGAGAAAGAAGACAAGAATGAATACTCACTTTCTGTGATGGAGGCTTGTCTCCTTTGGTTGAAGCTTTCACAGATTCATTGAATTTTAACTGTAATGATAAAATAGCAGCATGTTGTGATGTATGTCTAATGTTGTCTCGTGCAGCCTTGCCTAATGCATGTGACAACAATGTTATACATTACCTCAATTTGATGCTGAAACATTGGTCTTGAGAGATAGAATGCTACCTCTGGAGTTAGATGAAACTTTTGTCCCAAATCACTTAATGATGGCAAGTTAGCTTCATATTCATCTGCTGTCATCTGACTGGCTAGAAAACCACCGAACTGGACAAGAGTGTCTTGACACTGGACAAGAAAACAAACATTAGGCACTCCTACATGTATTGTAAAGAAATTCATTTACTAGAACACTAACCTGGTCATATAGTTTACCAACAAGCTTTAAATGTCTAGTATCATCTTCAAAGAACACTATACCATTCCTCTGCTGAGCCATTAAGATACAAAGAGGAAGAGCAAGAGCTCCATCTACCACTGCATCACGCAGCCTCTGCGATGACTTTTTAGTGTTTCTTATCTGGCCAAAATAACCTCCCTATCACAAAGCATATCATTATTTAATTATTATTAGGTATTCCAGTGTGAGACCAACCAGCTTTAATAACATGTTTTAATATGTTATTTTATTTAGAACTATAAAACTGGCTGTTCAATGGCTGGAAATGATGACGGACCACATCAGACTGATCAACATAATTATGTAACCAGTCCATGTGACCAGTCCATGTAACCAGTCCATGTGACCAGTCCATGAGACCAGTCCACGTGACCAGTCCATGTGATCAATCAATGTGACCAGTCAATGCGACCAGTCAATGTAAGCAGTCAATGTGACCAGCCAATGGGACCAGTGAGGAAGACCAGTCTAGGGAACGTAAGACCAAATGTTTTTAATTTCAGCCCTGATACTGATTAGGACTGTAAAGTAATTCGTGAATCACGCCAGGTCGCGCCAGGTCGTTTTCTACGCCTTGGTCTACATATCGGCGCGCTCGCGGCCGAGTTCTCGATTCGGTCAATTATTTTCACTTATATTTTAATTTTTTCTTATATTTTCATTTATTTTATTTTTTTAAGGACCTCCCTGAAAATCATTTTTATGAGTGGAGTATCCTCATTAAATATTATTATTAGTAACCACTATCAATGATGCCAGAGAGTTAAAATAGTAGGGACATACCTCATTCTTGAGCAGCTCTCCTCCACACAGAGCTTCCAGTTGAGACATGGTGACTTCTTCAGAGATCTCCAGGCCAGACATTTTCTGTACAACCTCCTTGAGAACAAGTAGGTCAAAACTTTTACCAGCTTTGAGCTGATTGGTTACATATTGAAGGAGACCAGTCAACTCAATTGGATACTTCCTGAAGACTGTGCCACAGAACACTGCCAAACCTATACGATACAATGAATTACAATCAGTAACCTCTATTCCATTTCCTTGATTTCTTGTTGATAATTCTAATATACTTACTCTTCAGCCAATCTGATATGTTTGTGTCTTCAAGCTTCAGTCTTTCCTTTTCAGGGTTTGCTAGTGCTTCTATTATGCAGACTTCATAACAGGTTAAGTAAAATACAAATTACTGTACATATTCCTGCTTGGTTTACTGCATTTTGACAGAATCAAATAAATTAGAAACAGAAATGTAATTTTTCCTACAGAAGGAAAAAAACAGACTAATCCACCTGTAATCCATATTTTGAAAATAGCTTTTTTATTTTAATTTCAACATTTCTGAAACTTGTCTATAGAACACAGGTATAAGCTACTTTAAACGCCCTACACTTTTATTACCTAAAATCATATAATTTCCCTTATTTGTATTACAATATGTATTCATATATTATATCCTGTAAATATACAACTGTATATAAAAAAAAGTGCAAATAAACAAGTTGAAGTTGAAGTTTTCTCCAGTGATCAGGGTAGGATTAAAAAAGTGATCATCGTTTAAAGAACCATCCATAGTCATAATATGGTTAAAGGATACATGCTAGCACATCATATGCCATCTGGGTGAGATACTTGAGAGAATCCACTACAGGACCAATGAAATTATCATACTTTTGGATTTGTGTTAAAAGCTTTGAAAAAAAGGAATAAAGCTCAAGTTAGATGTTTCTGCATATAGTATCAACAACTTTGATAGTGATCTTCCAGACTTACATATTCAAAGACTACTCCAGGATTACTATGGCTGATTTTACCAATTTGACGTCCAGAAGGTTTGACATTCTCTCTTGTAAGACGTCTGATAAAGAAAGACAAGAGAGTGCATTTCTAAGATAATATCTAAAATTATACAGCTTTGCCCAGTGGCCCACCCAACAATGAAAAATATTACAGATCAAGAATTTTTAAAAGGGAGGTGACTGTTGTTTTATATCCCTTTTACGGCAAAGTATACCATTAAATAAGGGGGAAAGGTGTCTCATAAACAATATCCTGAAATATGTGTTGTAAATTGTACTTACTTGGTGATGTATTTAGCTTTTTTGATAGTCTCAGCTTTGACTTTGATCAATTCCATATATTTATCATAAGATTCATTTTTCCATTGTCCATAGAGTCTGTACCTGTGAAAACAATGACAGTGCATTATTGGACTGCAAAAAAACATGGATGCATGCATTGTCATAAAATTCTTATCCTGGCATGCTTATAAATGAGTTGTTTTCTCATCACACAGTCTAAACGCTGTACAGTAAATGTATGACTAGATTTAAAAGTCTTTAAACTAAAAATGTAGTTCAGTTATAACCTCCTGTTTAAATCTTTGATTGTAAGGAACAATGATAAGGAATAATTACGGTAACAGTCCTATGTCTGTGGGGGAACGAACAAGTCAAGCAAAATCTCTTGCCTGATGTCAGAATCCCACATTGTTTATCTAGGAAGATGGATGATAAGTATTGTGAAAATGAAAACACAATACTTTCAAAAATGGAATCCTACTTCCACTAGGGAAAATATCTGTTATATTAGACAATACAAAAGATAAGCTAACCTGACTTGATAGGGGTAGCATTTAAGCATACCCCATAGCTCCTCAGCTAAACTAGAGTTGCATTCCAGTAAAGAAATAGAAGGTAGAAGAACTTCATCAACCAGAGTAAGAAAACCACACCAAACATTTTGAATCTGGGTCAAACACAATGCAAGAATATTATCAAATGAAATAACTAGGTAATTAAACAAATACACCATGCATTGTCAATGAATAAGACTCACATCTGGTGCCAATGAACTGTTGACTTTCTCTTCAAAAATTGATGGATGCTAAAAAATGATTAGAAATACTCAATTAGACAATATTATTATAACAAATGAAAATGTCACGTCAATCATTTCCTTGAATATAATTTCTTTCTCTAGCAGCATTTTCTTTCTTTGCAAGCAAGAGACTTAAAGACATACTATACATACCTCTTTGAGGAATCCTTTACCAACACGAAGTATTTTAGCCATTAATATAGGATCACAGGAAAGGTAAGGCCCTAGACAGTTAAACATAGGGAAGACATCACGTAGTAGATCATTGTAGTTGCATACTTGCTGTGGACCCCCTGATACTGGAGCATATGGTCTGCCTCGTGCTGCTTTAGATGCATGCCTACAACATCATACATTCAAAAATCAATATTATGCACATTTCTAACATTTATTCAAAGTTACATGTATAATATTGCAAACCTGTTAATTTCATGCACTATGATTAGTCAATTTGCAGTTTATAACTTACAGTATGGACCTCACACTCAAGCAATAAGAGTTATATTTTTAAAATAATACTTATCTGTTTGTCTCATAATCAAGGGTTTTTCTTAGAAGATGGTCTGTGGTCCTTTCTACAAATGACCCTCAATCATGAGAAAAAATAATAAGTATCATTAATTTAATATCTTACCTCCTATAAAGTGGTTCAATTGTAGAGTGAACAAGCTTGCATAAAGCCTGTGCAATTGGTTGATGACTAACTGTAGCATAATTAGGGAGCTTATCCATGATTGATTTTGCACTTCCCCAAGCACCAACCATGATTAATGCTTCACAAAGACCAAACTTTTGATTATTTGGAGCCTATAAACAAATATTGAAATATCATTTGTAAACTCGGTTCTATAGAGGTACCAACAAGATTTATTACTTGACAGAAAAAGTTTATTTATGAAGTAATCATATATCAATACACAAGTAATATGATGATAATCTTTTCATTATATCCCATCAGTATGGTTAGTAATCATTTGTGTAGTTAGTACATCAGTGATTTTGATTTAAACATCATTTGGGATATTATTTAAAATAGTTCAACAATAGTAAAAACTTACAGTCTCAGGCTTCTCATTTTCTTTGTCTTTATCATTTTCCTTGCCCTCCTCATTATTATTAGCTGATTCCTTGAAGACAAGAATTCATGTATTAATGATGTAATAATTCACATCCAATACACTACATTACAATACTCACTAGTAAGGACAGGATTGTGCTGGTCATCTTCTTTGCTTCTTGTTTGGCTTCTATAAGTGTCTTTTTACATGATGCTTCAATTTCACTGTCAGATGGGCTAAGCTGTGGAGTAGGTATAGCAAGGAAAGCATAAACTACCTTTCAAATGGTGCTTCACATCATTAAAGATGAGATAACAAGTAACTTACATGCAAATAGAGATCATCTAACTCTACTAATCCATGCTTAATAAGCAAAGCTGCCAAGTGAAATAAGGAAGAGGGGGTAGAAGCACCTGGTTGGTCCTGGAAGATAAACAATCAAGTAAATCAATTACTGATCATAAGCCTACAAATGTCACTGATGATATTTGTATGAGTAAGGAATGCTTATCCATAAGATTATATACTAATGCCACTATTATGATCAACTTGCACTGTAACTAGTCAGCCAACCACTAAACGATATTTTACCATTGTTATTATTATTGACCACTTACTGACACCATACTGTTATGTTACCAACAACCAGTGAGTAAACTAGTACAGATCGTGTTGGTGAAGTAATAAGATACTATATAAGTGAATAAGTCCTACTGCAGTCCAGCATTATAAAAATTATGTTACCCATTGCCAAACAAACAGTAAACATACCTTATAAAACTGGAATTTAAAACCTAAAATTTGAAAGAGGGCAGCAGTTCCACTCTTTCCCATGTAGGACTTCAGTAGAGGAAGAAAGAAAGACTCCTTGCCAAGGTTACATTCAAAGCATTCTAGAATAATATCCAAAGTCCTGTTGGGGTCCAAGTGAAACTGGCCTGGTGGACAAATAAATTTATGATTATCAATCAACTAAAATTCTTGCTGTAATGAGCTATTCTTGATGCACAACTAACAAATTATACTAATAGCTCTTATACTGTATATTACCAATAAGTGACTTGATGTTTTTCAAGACAGATGAATGAGTGACATAACCACCAATTTCCTGAGCCAGTTCAACAATAAGCTTTGCGTATCCTTCACTCTCCTCTCTAAGAAGATTGTACTTCTGTTGTTTATAGCTGATTATTTAAAAAAATTAACATTATTTTAGTATAGACGAAATCAGGAGGAGAGCTCCTCAGCTCAGGTGAATATTTCCCATTTCAGACTATGTGTCATTCCCTTGAGAATAAAATTCTTTGTTTGAGTGGTATCCATAATGGTTAAACAAAGAAATGATATACTAGGGAATGACACATGGTCTGAAGTGGAAAAACATGCCCAAGCCAAGGAGGTCTTTTGATGTAATAATACAAATTTATTATCATTATGATCTAATCAAAATACAGAACATCTCAACAAGGAGGGAAAATCTTTGAATTGGAATGTTACAATCCTTGATCATAGCTGGGTGACCTTATATAACTGTTGTTCATATTCATCTGTTAATATATGTACCATGATATGATAAATAGAAGTTCTCCTTACAAAAGCTTTGTCTTGGTTTTCACATATTTTTGGTTAAAAGCCTTCTGTGACTGGATAAGTCCAAGAGCATCTAGCGTCTCCACATCAAGCCTCTCTTTCAGCAGCACTTCAGGGATGACATTCTAAATACAATGAACATCAAGCAAATATAAAGCCACATATAAAGTATCTTTATAGTGTGATGGAATATGTACAGGGGGAAAAGATGCAAAAGAATAGTCACAAAAGAGCATTAAAATAAGTTTTAAAAGAACAGTGATAAAGATAAAACTTAAATGATATTTTACAACGTACCACAGACGCAGCAACTAGTGACAAGAATCTGTCCCTGTAGATCTTGTCCTCAAAACATTGGTTCTCTACATCTGTAGGTTTGCCAAAACAAGGGTAGAATACAGCACACAATCATATACACCTCCATCAGGAGCCATACTACTACAGTATCTACTATCAACTAAAAAGTCAGTAAAACAAAAGTAAATGAAGTAACAGCAACATGTTCTGGTACCCATTATGCAGATTAAGTCTGCCATCATTGAAACACTTGATGCATGAAGTCCCTGGAACAAACACAAAAACACAAACAATTAGATTGTAAATTCTAGGAACATAATCGTATTGCTGTACTTGTCATTTTAATTCACAGCGTAATTTACATTGAGTACATGAGGAAATAATGTAATTAAGGTTTTAATATAATAATTAAGTAGTAAATAATAACAAGTGTTTAAAGGAATTAAGAGAAAGAATATGGAGACATCTATTCATGTTTTAGTATCGATTGTATAGCTCACCTTGATCTCTGCTAATACAGCCAAGGCGTCTTCTGGCTTCAAGTCTCCTCGAATGACATGCCATAATAGCTCATAGACCACCCTCTTTAAATCTAATAACAGAAAACATGCTTAGGAAGTCCCTGATAACTATGTACAAGAAAACGAGCAGCTCCCTCACCTGTAACACCGCATAAAAAACTCGAGTCTGACAACCGACCATCTCGGTCCTTGGAACAGTTCTTACAAAGCTTAAAACTAAACAAAAACATTACATTAGATACTTGAACAGATGTTAAACCTTGTAATACTAGTTTTTTTCTACTTACACTTCTTCTCGGCCATGTTTTTCCCAGTTTTTTACAAAACTCGTGGGAACAACTACATCCGCCATTTTATTCTCCGCATGGTTCGAAATATCCCGGATATCAGCGGTCATTTGATCGCGGGCACCTACAGCTAGCAACGCCTGACGGATATCGTTTAGGTTACGTTCAAAATATAATAAATAGATGCATGAAATAAGAGGTTTATGGCGCTGTTTGTACTACCAAAAACGTCTAAATAATGGGCTAGATTTAATGTCCAGGAAAAAGTATTCATGGATATCACAAATAAATGGCAATAAGCATGATCCTGTAAAGACTGTATTTACTCCAACAAAATGGGAGATCCAACGAGCTGAAAAACTATTTGATTCCATTGGAGGAAAATCTGTATTGGACGAGTCTGGTGTAAAGTTGAAGAAATTTACGAAACTGCAACAACTTCCTGAGGTATTTTTCAAAGTATCTTGTTTTAATGTATTATTTAGGGATAGCTGGAATCTATAGCCCCCCAATAATTTTACCGCCTTGTTGAATTACTTAATCATATAGCTATAATGCAATATATTGCAAATGCCCCTCAAAACACTGGGAATTGCATTTTCGAGGGTCTCAATAGACCTTATTCGTAGCGTGACAATGTTTTCCCAATTCAGCGTGACGAATCTCCAGAGGATTAATTTTCTTATGTTTTCATTCTTCGAAAAATTCGTGAGTATCCCAAAGGATACGAAAGGATAATAACGATGATATCCCACGAGTTTCAAAACAATAGCTGTTCATTACCCTAGAGATCTGTCGTGTTCAATTAGGAAAAATTTGTCAAACCATGAATAAGGTCTATTTGAAACTTTTTCTGGGGAGGATACCCCTGAAACCCCTGGATGCTTCCACCTTCATTGTTCGTTAGTCCCCCCAATCAGAATTATGCTTCATGATACCTGCTATTGAAGAATGGGTAGCCATTTTGCAAGATTTTGGCTTTAAGCAGTATAATTTCTTTCAAATACTTAATTAGATTGCATTACTGGGGAGAACAAGTGTTGGAAAATCCTCTCTTATCAATGCATTATTACATCAAAAGAAGCTTGCGAAAACCTCGAAAACCCCTGTAAGTATTTTGGTACTAAAATATTTATCTTAAATTCTATTAAGTGCGATTTCGATATTCAGTGAACTCATAAATTTAAACAGCTAGTTGTTTAATGTTTCTTTTTGCGAGTCAAAAATACAAAATTATTATTATCATTGACTGCAGCAAAAAAATTTAAACAGTTCACAAAGTATCAAAAAAATCAGGGAAAGAAACTAAATGATAACTGATAAGATAACTTTGAACAACAACCTTTTAACGTTATCAATTATGAAGTCAAAAATAGGAAACATTGAAAGTTAGATGATACATATGAAAAGTATACATGGGAAAACATGATAGAGTGCATGCACTAAACCCGTGAAACATATTTAGTACTAATTAGTAGTAATTCATACAGAATCCTTTGTTTCCTATTGTTTGATTATCACCATTTAGTACTAAAAATTAGTATTTGTTTCACGGGTTTAGTGCGAGCACTCTAACAAGAATAAAGGTTGGACAAAGCAGTTTAAAGCAGTTAATAGTATTAATAAACAATTTTGAACAGAGTCAACACTCTGTGTATTCAAACTAGGGGCTATGTTTTTCTGTGATGTAAAGCATTTCATAGACAAAAAATACGCTAATAAGTTAGTTTACTGTTTTATTGATAAAAAATTGTTACAATATTGAGCTATTGCAGTCATACATGTTCCTGTGGATTATACAGTTCACTGATGGAAAGAGATGTAGGAACTAGATTGAGATAGCCAGCACTACAACTGAATTTTTTTCTTTTGTTTTTGCAGGGTCATACAAGGTTGATTAATTATTTTAATGTGGGATCAAAGTTTTACCTGGTTGATCTGCCAGGGTATGGTTACGTTGAAGGTCAAGGACAAGGAAGTCAAAACTTTGTTAATATTGTTGAAAAATATTTGCAAGCAAGAACAGGCAAAGAGTAAGACCATATGCTTCAATAATCACCTAGCTAAGTGCTGTTTTTTCATCTTACAAGTTGTAATCGTTTTTCATTGATCTGATTCCTACTCTTAGATTGAGAAGTGTTTGTCTGCTAATTGATGGTAAAGTTGGCATTAAGAACAATGACCTAATTGCTGTGGAGATGCTTGAAGAAATGAATGCTTCATTTCATGTAAGAGGCTATTTCTTTGAATTTTTGTCATTTTCAAATTAAAATTTTCTATTTTTGTGTTACCTGCAACGAGTATAAGGTAAAAATAGTCCAATGATTTTTTTTCTTGTCTTATGATAGGTTGTTGTGACTAAGATGGATAGAGTGAACAAGGAGTTTCATGATTTGATCACCAGACAAATCAACCAGGAAATCCAGAAACAATCAACACTGTGCTTTCCACACATATTTCCAGTCAGGTATATGTAGCAGAATTATTATTTTTATTCAAGGTTGCTTTAACTAATCTTTAATTTAAGTCTTAATAAAGCATTAATTAAATGACAAAAAGGAAGTAAAACAATGAATTGCATATGTAATAAACAATTTGTTTTCTTTGTCCCTTATAGCTCAAAAGACAAGATTGGACTGTCGGAGCTGCGTTATTTCATTGCCTTATGCACTGGAATTTTTTTGAAATAGACATTATTTATACTCCTGCCTTATGAGTTAGTGTTTGTATATATAATAACATAAGAATGCCTGCTGGTGAATGGGCTAGCAAATGGATGCCTAAATATTGGACATTCCTTGAGGAAACATAAAAATTGTTTTTGCTTGAGTCTATTTTACTATAATTATAACTAACTACTAGAAATTGTTATATGGTATCTGGAAAATTAATTTTATATAAGAACAATATTGTTATTAATCTAATTGCTGCCCCCAAAGGTGCATTATAGCTTTAAACTTCCATTTAACTGAGTATACTAAGTAAACTTTTAGGTATAGAATTATTCTTACGCATATTGCCATTAAAACCACCTAATTCTAAGTAATATACTGGTTGTGTTATTCTAATTCTTCATATTCTTAGCAAATTCATGGCTGAATGACCAGTCCTTAGGCTGCCAGAAAGCAGCTAGTTGGGATTCATCTCTGTCAGTCCATGCAGTTAAAGTCTCTGTGTAGGTTTAATCACTGCATTTATTTAGGTCTTTGCTTTGTCATGGGTATTCTGGCTGGAATGACCTGCCATTGCCAGGAGGAAAACCAAAACCAGTCTCCACATTGCATTCAAAGTGCCACTCATTGTCATGGATATCTGGCTGCATGTCATGTATTTTCCAGGAAACAGCTGCATACAGTCCAGCTCTGTCATGGAGAGGAAGCACTGTTGCCAGGAGGCACTGCAACTTACATTTCAAGTTGATTTAAAGATGACCTCATGATGGATCACCACCTTCATTTTCATGCTTCGTGTATCCTGAGTTTTTGGAGAGTTGTCTTACATATGTCACTGCTTTCTTCAATGAATTGGATGCAGAACCTGACCCTGGGGCAAGAAGAAAGACTTGATTTTAACAATTACGAATCCCATAGATTATATATGTATAATAATTATTACAAAAGTGTTCTTTATAACTAAAATGTCATCTACGTGAAAGCTCAATAGAATTTACCATTACCTACTTGAATAGAAAAACCAATATTCTACCTGTTACTTATCAAAAAGGATTGATGTGAATTTAGGATTATAAATTTTGGAAACTGGTTATATGGTTTCCATTCAGCAATTCCCACTTGCTGTTGGAGGTCAAAATGTTTCATTTGCTTTCTTTCTGAAAAGAGAGCAAACTTACTCTAAGGTGCATGGGTTCATTGCACAAGAAACTTCATACTTATGCTAATATTTTGGAGGTTAGCACATAGTTTGAGTAAAAGATTCTGGTGTTTTGGATGTTGATAGTTCTTTATTGGCGTAAACGTTATTTACTTCAACAAAGGACTAATGTCCGAAATGTCAGTAAAACTATAATGTTTTACAGGGTGATTAGGTTGATCTTTCTTATTTACATGCTATATTCAACACAACTATACTTGTAACACTATAGTCTTTGTTTAATATAATCATAGACTTGAATATAGAGTATCATGCCACACTGTGATTGGTTGAGCAACCTAGTGATAATGAGAGGATATTCATTGCTAGCAGTGATTATGACAGAGCAAAAGTAATACTAAAATGTTTTCTCCTGAATTTTGACTTTTCTCTGATATTCAAGTCTAAAACTGTGCTAAAATGACTATTCATCTCAGGCTCAGTGAATATGGCAAGTCTTTTCTCGCTGCTCAAAGACTTGCTGCTCAATAAATATTTTCTGATATTCACTTTGCCATCAGAGAATAATGATTGTTAAATACACCTATTTCATAAAACTTTGTCGTCATCTAAGAAAAATGTCATTCGGACATGGTAATGGTACATTGAATGAGCCTCAATACTAAGTTATTCCAGCTATTCCTGGATCTTTGAATGACCCGCTATCTCTTATCACTTTTCTTTGGCATTTATGGCAACCTTTTTTGAAATGGGAGTATGTATTACCTGTACTTCTAGCCGACTGATTGCTGATCTGTCTGTCAAGTTTCCTGTTGCTTTCATCAGGATTTTCCTTACCATTACACAAATTATCTGCCAGCTTATCACTGGAGCCTTGTCGTGAATCATTAAGACCAAGATTTTTTTGTGGCCCTACTCCGTGATATGTCATATCATGAAAATGAACTCTGTCATGTGAAGATGATGATGGTTCTCCATTAAGGTCATGACCATATCCACTGTCTCTTGCATCCACTTTTCTTCTCTCTTGTTCTTCACAACAGAGGTGATTCTCAAGCAAATCCACAATTCGATTCTGTTTTATTATTTTCATGAATTTACAGAAATGATAGACAGTGAGTTTTGTCTGGGATGCTTGGAGAAAATCAATTAGTTTCATTCCTCTACGATCAACTTCCTCTAATGAATTTATTTTCAGTGGCTCCATGCCATATTTTTCAGCAACTCTTTTCCAGTCACCAATACCAGGAGGTACAGAGGTTAACATGTCTGCAATTTTATCACATAACTCAAGCGAATTAATTTCATTGAAGTTTTTATACCCTAGAAATTAAAGAAATAAAATCAGTGAGTTCATGGGATGGGATAATTGGTTATTACTTGAAATGTTTCTCAACCACGTGAAATATGACATGTGGCAGCTCAACTAGGAAAAAAGCAGTTAAACTTATGAATAATTCATATGACTTAGGTTCAAACTTATATACTATAAATAAATGATGGATGTTTATGCTCCATAAATCAAAAATGAGCTACAAAATCTTATCAGCCAGCACCCCTGTCTTGAGAATGACACGCTGTCTTTAACTTATCGGAGACTTTTTGGACAGTGATGCACAAACTATCTATCAAAGTATAAGTTCATGTTTTTTAAGTATAGTTAAAAAAGATCATCTGCAGATCATGTTTTGTTAGGTCTAAAACAACTTAGGTAAACCAGCTTTTCTTGTGCTTAATTTACATCTCATAAGATTAAACTGTCAAGGTATTTTTTCAAATGCTACACATGAATTAGTTATATTTACTTTTGTTTGGTCCAGGAAGAACATCCAGGTCTAATTCAATGGCATTAGCACCTTGTTGAAGAGGATGCTGCCTGCACTTCACTTGACATGTGTACTTTCCAAAGTCTCTGACTTGAACACTATTAAACTCAATCTTTTCTCCATGGCAAGGATAATCCATCATATCTTTCTTCCATTCATAAATGTAATCAAAGCAGTAATTATCTTGTGTGTTACCCTGATTCTTACAAATAATTGATATCACTTTACCCTCTTGAATCTCATCTCCAGAAGTTAAGGTAGGATTAACCATTATAAAAAAAGATGCCTTGCTAATTCCACAATCATTATTTCTGTTTTCAAGTGGTACTTGTTCAGTTGGACAACCACCAGATCTTTGCTTTCTAAGTTTTAAGAGCCACTTTAGAACGAAAACCCCTGCAATTATTAAAATAATACCTCCAACTACAATTAGAGTAATAATAATAATATGAAGTGTCTTTTTCCCTTTATCATCACCAGTGGAATCATTATTAGTGCTACTTGGATTCTTTGTTGTTTTAGGTGAGCACTCCAGTGAGTCATGTACAGAGCATTGTGACTGTACTGGTTGACCTGCACACTCAGCTATTCTCTTGTTATCTTTCTTACAGCAATAAGAACATGGCTGACAATTATATGTTGCATTATCATAATAACGTCCTCTTGCACAGTTTTTGGAACACTGGGTATTTGATTCAGCTGTGCAGTTTTTCAGTGTTACAGGACAGATCTGACAAGATTTACATGAACTTGGTTCATGTTCGTCGGAGTACGTTTTTCCTGCTTCACAGGGGATGCATTTAATATTTGATCGCTGTGCTTCTGTCAACTTTATTCCACAAGATGGTGTGAGTCCACGACCAACAACGCATTGCTCACATGGTAAACATTCTACTTTATCTCTATTTTTATCAACAATGAAGTAATGATCTTTGGGACAATCTTGAGCACAGTTTGTATAAATAATCTGAAGAAGAAAAAAGAATCACAAAAATGTAAGCTTATTAAAGTCTCTTTACTTAGCAATGCATGGCAGTGGCTTCAAAAACACACCTACCCCTTGCGGAGGTTTTTATTGTCCTCCAACCCAAGACAACGATCAGCTAAGTAAAAGCAACAGGTTTTTTCTCATTAAATATGTGAGTTGAATAATCTCATTATCAAAGATGAGATCATTCTACAGCCTATTATGCAGAACTTTGAAAGCGGTTTTCATCTCCAACGGTTTCGGGTGGTTGAAGAGCTTTTTTGATTAATCAGCACATTCGTAATATTGCATAATTGCGATGCTTTTAAGCTTAAAAGTTTTCCGAGTTCTTTCTAACTTTTTCTTATATCAGATTTAGTTTTTCTCTATGTCAGAGAAACTTCGATCGAAGCTAATTTGCAGCATATAGAGGACATTTAACACAGTGGCGCGAAGATATTGAAGTTTATCTTCGCAGCGAACGATTGAAATATTTTTCAACATGAGAAAATAAACTTCAAATCTTCAAGCCAACGAGTAATTCTTTTATCATATAGACAAATCCACAAAGAACAACTACGCCAGTTAATCAAAACAGGTCCCAACGACACTGGTGGGCCTCTAACTATTACTGCGTTTACCTCACAAGCAAAACTTGATTACCCTTATTAAATATAATGATGTAGATAACGACTAGTTTTGGAACTAGTTTGGACTGCGTCGGTGTTTTTTAGTTGAAGCAAATGTGTTGTAGTAGATAATTTTATCACCGTAAATACGAAAGATAATAGACTGACGTTTCGGACGTTAGTCCTTCGTCGGAGTCATCGACTCCGACGAAGGACTAACGTCCGAAACGTCAGTCTATTATCTTTCGGACTTAAATATAATGAGTAGATTTTTTATATAAAAAACATCAATTTTCTTTTAAATTGACTTAGCAAGGTCTATAATACGTAGATTAGCATGCGTACCTCGAGGGCCAAAATTGTTAGCGCCAAAATTGTCCTACACTTCATGATGTAAACTAGTTTTTCTTCGGTTTTCAATCGAGTGAAGACATTCTAGGAAGCCATCCAAGTCGATAACACAGGTCTTTCAAATCAAAATTTAGTAGTCATAAAAGTATATTAAATTGCAGTAGACACAGAAGTTTATATAACCTTCCATGATAGTTTTCCATGGTGTTTTGATCGCTTTACCGAATAAATAGCGCATGTCAAAAGTGTTAGGATATTACGGTAGATGACGTAATGTATGAACATGCACAGGCTTGCCTACTACAGGGAGCTCACAGAGAAACAAATGTGTTTCGTTTTTAAAACTTTGATCGATCGTAAAGTTTTTGAAAATTTCATATTTACTTCTATTGTAGTCCATCACATATATTATTGACCTTAGCATCATTGGCAGTCTATGATAACGGAGCACCTTGAAGATAAATCAGTTACGCGTGATGCAACGTGTAAAATGCCAAAATAACAAAACATGATTAGTCAGCACTATGCAGCGATGCATTTTACTCACCAATTTTCTTTTGAAAGACTTGCGCAAAATAAGCAAATATACTAATTCGAACTGCACAGCCTTGAAACAAGAAGTTAAATTATTGGTTGTTGCTTCATGTATGACCACACGAATTGGCACTATCTTGGGGTTGTGTGTTGTGGTAGTGTTGCATCGTTCGGTGTCACCTTTAGTGATCCGTGTAGGTGCAGCACATGTAGTTGGTGTAATACCCGTAGTACCCGTGGTAGGTGTAGTAGGTGTAGTACCAGTAATACCTGTAGTATCTGTAGTAGATGTAGTATCCGTAGTACCTGTAGTACTGTAGTACCTGTAGTACTGTAGTACCTGTAGTACCTGTAGTACCTGTAGTACCTGTAGTACCTGTAGTAGGTGTAGTACCCGTAGTATCTGTAGTATCTGTAGTACCTGTAGTACCTGTAGTAGGTGTAGTATCTGTAGTAGGTGTAGTATCCGTAGTACCTGTAGTACCTGTAGTAGGTGTAGTATCTGTAGTAGGTGTAGTATCCGTAGTACCTGTAGTACCTGTAGTATCCGTAGTACCTGTAGTACCTGTAGTACCTGTAGTATCTGTAGTAGGTGTAGTAACTGTAGTAGGTGTAGTACCTGTAGTATCCGTGTAGTACCTGTAGTACCTGTAGTACCTGTAGTAGGTGTAGTATCTGTAGTAGGTGTAGTATCCGTAGTACCTGTAGTACCTGTAGTAGGTGTAGTATCTGTAGTAGGTGTAGTATCCGTAGTACCTGTAGTACCTGTAGTATCCGTAGTACCTGTAGTACCTGTAGTACCTGTAGTATCTGTAGTAGGTGTAGTAACTGTAGTAGGTGTAGTACCTGTAGTATCCGTGTAGTACCTGTAGTACCTGTAGTACCTGTAGTAGGTGTAGTAGATGTAGTATCCGTAGTACCAGTAGTAGGTGTAGTATCTGTAGTAGATGTAGTATCCGTAGTACCTGTAGTACTGTAGTACTGTAGTACCTGTAGTACCTGTAGTACCTGTAGTAGGTGTAGTACCCGTAGTATCTGTAGTATCTGTAGTACCTGTAGTACCTGTAGTAGGTGTAGTATCTGTAGTAGGTGTAGTACCTGTAGTACCTGTAGTACCTGTAGTACCTGTAGTACCTGTAGTAGGTGTAGTATCTGTAGTAGGTGTAGTATCGGTAGTACCTGTAGTACCTGTAGTAGGTGTAGTATCTGTAGTAGGTGTAGTATCTGTAGTACCTGTAGTACCTGTAGTAGGTGTAGTATCCGTAGTACCTGTAGTACCTGTAGTACCTGTAGTACCTGTAGTAGGTGTAGTATCCGTAGTACCTGTAGTACCTGTAGTATCTGTAGTAGGTGTAGTAGGTGTAGTACCCGTAGTACCTGTAGTACCTGTAGTACCTGTAGTAGGTGTAGTATCTGTAGTAGGTGTAGTATCCGTAGTACCTGTAGTACCTGTAGTAGGTGTAGTATCTGTAGTAGGTGTAGTATCCGTAGTACCTGTAGTACCTGTAGTAGGTGTAGTATCCGTAGTACCTGTAGTACCTGTAGTATCTGTAGTAGGTGTAGTAACTGTAGTAGGTGTAGTACCTGTAGTACCTGTAGTAGGTGTAGTATCTGTAGTACCCGTAGTAGGTGTAGTATCTGTAGTACCTGTAGTACCTGTAGTAGGTGTAGTATCCGTAGTGCCTGTAGTATCTGTAGTATCCGTAGTACCTGTAGTATCTGTAGTACCTGTAGTAGGTGTAGTACCTGTAGTACCTGCAGTAGGTGTAGTACCTGTAGTATCTGTAGTATCCGTAGTACCTGTAGTAGATGTAGTATCCGTAGTACCTGTAGTACTGTAGTACCTGTAGTACCTGTAGTACCTGTAGTACCTGTAGTAGGTGTAGTACCCGTAGTATCTGTAGTATCTGTAGTACCTGTAGTACCTGTAGTATCTGTAGTACCTTAGTACCTGTAGTATCCGTAGTACCCGTAGTAACTCTAGTAGGTGTAGTATGTGTAGTAGTTTGTGTTTCTTTGTGTTGTTGATACCTCAGTGAATTTCTAGCTTGTACTTAACACTATACTTGATAACAAGAGACCATAGAGCAGTCTTCATTAACGGGAAACAAAGTGTACTTATTAGAGTGCATTAGTCAGATAGACTCAAAAATGCGCTACCTAAAGAATATTTCACAGGATTTACCAAATCACACTATGGTCTCTTGTCTAAAAACTAAATATAGTGATATAAAGTATTAAGATATATATAGTTCTAGTTAGATCCATAGTTGCCTTAACCACATCAAGACATTATGACTTTTAGATGAAACTGTAGATATATTCGATTAACGATTTACATATCCTGAAATCTAAGGGATAATTCCAAAACAATTCAAGTCAATCGAAAAAATATATTAAAAAGAAAACAATAAACTAAAGTATGATTATAAGTCTTTCTTCACCTATTTATTTTGAGTTATTATAGTCTTCATGCGTACGCCTTGATAGGTTAAATGAACGCTACTGGTGACGCGCCCACTAAGGCAGGGCATGTTTCAGAGTAAGGAAAATCAAATTTCATTCCTAAAGCGAAATTAAAATGAATTCAACAATAGAATGAACAATTTTATTAATTCTACCCATCAACATGGCTGCCGTGAAAGGTACTATGTACACCTACTACAGGTACTACAGATACGACAGGTACTACTGATACTACACCTACTATAGCTACTACAGGTTCTACACGTACTACGGATACTATAGGTACTACGGATACTACACCTACTACAGGTACTACAGGTACTACAAATACTACAGGTACTACACCTACTACAGGTACTACAGGTACTACAAATACTACAGGTACTACACCTACTGCAGGTATTACAGGTACTACAGGTACTACGCCTACTATGGGTACTACAGATACTACAGGTACTACGGATACTACAGATACTACAGGTACTACGGATACTACACCTACTACACCTACTACACCTACTACAGGTACTACAGGTACTACAGGCACTACGGATACTACACCTACTACAGGTACTACAGGTACTACAAATACTACAGGTACTACACCTACTACAGGTACTACAGGTACTACAAATACTACAGGTACTACACCTACTGCGGGTACTACAGGTACTACAGGTACTACGCCTACTACGGGTACTACAGATACTACAGGTACTACGGATACTACAGATACTACAGGTACTACGGATACTACACCTACTACACCTACTACAGGTACTACAGGTACTACAGGTACTACGGATACTACACCTACTACAGGTACTACAGATACTACAGGTACTACGGATACTACATCTACTACACCTACTACAGATACTACAGGTATTACTGGTACTACAGGTTCTACACCTACTACGGGTACTATAGATACTACAGGTACTACACCTACTACGGATACTACAGATACTACAGGTACTACAGGTACTACACCTACTACGGGTACTACAGATACTACAGGTACTACAACTACTACGCATACTACAGATACTACAGGTACTACAGGTACTACAGGTACTACAGGTACTACAGGTACTACAGATACTACAGGTACTACAGATACTACAGGTACTACAACTACTACGGATGCTACAGATACTACAGGTACTACAGGTACTACAGGTACTACAGGTACTACAGGTACTACAGGTACTACAGGTACTACAGGTACTACAGATACTACAGGTACTACAGATACTACAGGTACTACAGGTACTACACCTACTACAGTTACTACACCTACTACAGATACTACAGGTACTACAGGTACTACGGATACTACACCTACTACAGGTACTACAGGTACTACAGGTACTACAGGTACTACAGATACTACACCTACTACACCTACTACAGGTACTACAGGTACTACAAATACTACAGGTACTACACCTACTCCAGGTACTACAGGTACTACAGGTACTACACCTACTACGGGTACTACAGATACTACAGGTACTACACCTACTACGGATACTACAGGTACTACGGATACTACAGTTACTACAGGTACTACAGGTACTATGGATACTACAGGTACTACATCTACTACACGTACTACAGATACTACAGGTAATACTGGTACTACAGGTACTACACCTACTACAGTTACTACACCTACTACAGATACTACAGGTACTACACCTACTGCAGGTACTACAGGTACTACAGGTACTACGCCTACTACGGGTACTACAGATACTACAGGTACTACGGATACTACAGATACTACAGGTACTACGGATACTACACCTACTACACCTACTACACCTACTACAGGTACTACAGGTACTACAGGCACTACGGATACTACACCTACTACAGGTACTACAGGTACTACAAATACTACAGGTACTACACCTACTACAGGTACTACAGGTACTACAAATACTACAGGTACTACACCTACTACAGGTACTACAGGTACTACAGGTACTACGCCTACTACGGGTACTACAGATACTACAGGTACTACAGATACTACAGATACTACAGGTACTACGGATACTACACCTACTACACCTACTACAGGTACTACAGGTACTACAGGTACTACGGATACTACACCTACTACAGGTACTACACCTACTACAGGTACTACAGGTACTACACCTACTGCAGGTATTACAGGTACTACAGGTACTACGCCTACTATGGGTACTACAGATACTACAGGTACTACGGATACTACAGATACTACAGGTACTACGGATACTACACCTACTACACCTACTACAGGTACTACAGGTACTACAGGTACTACGGATACTACACCTACTACAGGTACTACAGATACTACAGGTACTACGGATACTACATCTACTACACCTACTACAGATACTACAGGTATTACTGGTACTACAGGTTCTACACCTACTACGGGTACTATAGATACTACAGGTACTACACCTACTACGGATACTACAGATACTACAGGTACTACAGGTACTACACCTACTACGGGTACTACAGATACTACAGGTACTACAACTACTACGCATACTACAGATACTACAGGTACTACAGGTACTACAGGTACTACAGGTACTACAGGTACTACAGATACTACAGGTACTACAGATACTACAGGTACTACAACTACTACGGATGCTACAGATACTACAGGTACTACAGGTACTACAGGTACTACAGGTACTACAGGTACTACAGGTACTACAGGTACTACAGGTACTACAGATACTACAGGTACTACAGATACTACAGGTACTACAGGTACTACACCTACTACAGTTACTACACCTACTACAGATACTACAGGTACTACAGGTACTACGGATACTACACCTACTACAGGTACTACAGGTACTACAGGTACTACAGGTACTACAGATACTACACCTACTACACCTACTACAGGTACTACAGGTACTACAAATACTACAGGTACTACACCTACTGCAGGTACTACAGGTACTACAGGTACTACACCTACTACGGGTACTACAGATACTACAGGTACTACACCTACTACGGATACTACAGGTACTACGGATACTACAGTTACTACAGGTACTACAGGTACTATGGATACTACAGGTACTACATCTACTACACGTACTACAGATACTACAGGTATTACTGGTACTACAGGTACTACACCTACTACAGTTACTACACCTACTACAGATACTACAGGTACTACACCTACTGCAGGTACTACAGGTACTACAGGTACTACGCCTACTACGGGTACTACAGATACTACAGGTACTACGGATACTACAGATACTACAGGTACTACGGATACTACACCTACTACACCTACTACACCTACTACAGGTACTACAGGTACTACAGGAACTACGGATACTACACCTACTACAGGTACTACAGGTACTACAAATACTACAGGTACTACACCTACTACAGGTACTACAGGTACTACAAATACTACAGGTACTACACCTACTACAGGTACTACAGGTACTACAGGTACTACACCTACTACGGGTACTACAGATACTACAGGTACTACAGATACTACAGATACTACAGGTACTACGGATACTACACCTACTACACCTACTACAGGTACTACAGGTACTACAGGTACTACAGATACTACACCTACTACAGGTACTACAGATACTACAGGTACTACGGATACTACATCTACTACACCTACTACAGATACTACAGGTATTACTGGTACTACAGGTTCTACACCTACTACGGGTACTATAGATACTACAGGTACTACACCTACTACGGATACTACAGATACTACAGGTACTACACCTACTACGGGTACTACAGATACTACAGGTACTACAACTACTACGGATACTACAGATACTACAGGTACTACAGGTACTACAGGTACTACAGGTACTACAGGTACTACAGGTACTACAGGTACTACAGGTACTACAGGTACTACAGATACTACAGGTACTACAGATACTACAGGTACTACAACTACTACGGATGCTACAGATACTACAGGTACTACAGGTACTACAGGTACTACAGGTACTACAGGTACTACAGATACTACAGGTACTACAGATACTACAGGTACTACAGGTACTACACCTACTACAGTTACTACACCTACTACAGATACTACAGGTACTACAGGTACTACGGATACTACACCTACTACAGGTACTACAGGTACTACAGGTACTACAGATACTACACCTACTACACCTACTACAGGTACTACAGGTACTACAAATACTACAGGTACTACACCTACTGCAGGTACTACAGGTACTACAGGTACTACACCTACTACGGGTACTACAGATACTACAGGTACTACACCTACTACGGATACTACAGGTACTACGGATACTACAGTTACTACAGGTACTACAGGTACTACGGATACTACAGGTACTACATCTACTACACGTACTACAGATACTACAGGTATTACTGGTACTACAGGTACTACACCTACTACAGTTACTACACCTACTACAGATACTACAGGTACTACAGGTACTACGGATACTACACCTACTACAGGTACTACAGGTACTACAGATACTACAGGTATTACTGGTACTACACCTACTACACCTACCACGGGTACTACGGGTATTACACCAACTACATGTGCTGCACCTACACGGATCACTAAAGGTGACACCGGACGATGCAACACTACCACAACACACAACCCCAAGATAGTGCCAATTCGTGTGGTCATACATGAAGTAACGACCAAATTATTGACTGTACATAGTCTGGGTTTGACGCATGACATGACATAGTATTTCCAATTACTTTTTTTTGCTATTTTAATACTAAAATACAGATTGTTTTTTTTTTTCTACATAGCAATCCATTTTAATTACAATCATTGAATTATTGTGCAATAAGCTTTTTCCTTTTACAAGAATTTGATAGTACACTAAAGTACACTTCCAATGGTCTAAATATAGAACAGATGGCCTAAATATAGCATATATATATGGTGTTACGTGAAACAGCCAAAACTAGCTGATGTCAGAATTATTCAAATACTAATACATGTACATGATATATGATACTGATATATGTAGTCTGATCATGTTCTTCTAAGACGTGATCAAACTACGTACAGTATAATAATTAATCCTTTTACCATAACTAATGACTGTTGTCACTGGTCATACAAAAACATCAAATATGTATCATAATCTGTCTTTAGGCTGCTTTATTACAATAACGTACTAAGCACACTTGCACGTTTTCTATTTCATTAACTACTGTACACAAAGATTGCTTTCAGGGGCAGATCCAGGGGTGATGAAGGGGGTGAATAGTCCCTTTTCCTCATATTCCTGGTAAAATCTTTGTAATAGCACCCCCTTCTAAAACTCCTGGATCTGTCAGTGCTCTGTCAGTGATAAAAATAATTGATATAAAAAAGATATGTAAAACATATAAACAGGTAGTGAATCTTCTGAGAATGGCTTTGGCATGTTAATCTAGGTCGACTAACTTTGCTCTACTGTGCATTTTTACATGTCTATATGAATATATAATACACATTTCAGAGTACCCAAAATCCTTTTCGGTGTTAGCTAGCTTTCATGATATGACCTTCTCGAACCGGACAACGTTTTTTCAGTTTGGTGTACCTTCATCATCAAGTATGGATGTCATTGTCACTCTCTTCATGGTGGTGATCTAATGGTGAATAATATAATTCTAATATTGTCTGCGTGTACTTTCATCATCAAGTATGGATGTCATTGTCACACTCTTCATGGTGGTGATCTAATGGGGAATAATATAATTCTAATATTGTCTGCGTGTACTTTCATCATCAAGTATGGATGTCATTGTCACTCTCTTCATGGTGGTGATCTAATTGGGAATAATATAATTCTAATATTGCCTGCGTGTACTTTCATCATCAAGTATGGATGTCATTGTCACTCTCTTCATGGTGGTGATCTAATGGTGAATAATATAGTTCTAATATTGTCTGCGTGTACTTTCATCATCAAGTATGGATGTCATTGTCACTCTCTTCATGGTGGTGATCTAATGGGGAATAATATAATTCTAATATTGTCTACGTGTACTTTCATCATCAAGTATGGATGTCATTGTCACTCTCTTCATGGTGGTGATCTAATGGTGAATAATATAATTCTAATATTGCCTGCGTGTACTTTCATCATCAAGTATGGATGTCATTGTCACTCTCTTCATGGTGGTGATCTAATGGTGAATAATATAATTCTAATATTGTCTGCGTGTACTTTCATCATCAAGTATGGATGTCATTGTCACTCTCTTCATGGTGGTGATCTAATTGGGAATAATCTACCGATTGCTGTCTCAGTACTATTCCTTTAATACTACTAGCAATTGATGAACTGCGAGATCTTTTGCGCTCCCTAGTATCAACTTCTTCATTGTCTGTAAAACAAATATATGTGAATTATTTATGTATATCCCTATGTATCCCTTTATATTTAAGTAACAACATTATCAATATCTTAACCCAGGGGACATGCTGATAGGACTGTTCTATGTTTCATTGAGTCACATCTAAGCTGCATGCGCTGGGGGGGGAGGGGAGGGGGAGGGCTGGATACTCCCTTTGTCCAAGTTCTAAGGGTAGTCAGTGTTCAAGTACAAAATGTGTACTAATTTGTCTTAGGTGTCTATCTTGAATGCACTCCTGTTCTGTTTGTTTTCCCAGTGCCTTTTGTTAAAATTATATTAATCAATAAAAATATAATTCTCACCTTCACTTTTCTGAGAATCCTTGCTTGTTTGTCTACCATATCTTGATTTCTTTCTCACATCAGACTTCTGATCTTGTTTTCTTTCATCTTTAGAATCATTGTCTTCTTCAGAACTATTTTGAGAAATATCTTCACTCTTTTTTCTTTTCACAAATGATTTCAATCTAGGACGTTTTTCTTCCACAGGCTTAGAATTATTCTGGACATTGGTTAAAATTGAGGTTCGTAAATCCTCCAAAGAACTTTCCCTAGAAGCTTCTCGGCTGGAATCAGCATAACTAAGGTTAAGTAATGCAGGGTTTATTGGAGGACAAAGTTTACTTGAAGCTGCTGCTTTTACAGGACCATCATCAGGTGGTAGGTTTTCTCTCAGTGGACCACCATCCGAATCAGATTCTTCACTTATACCACTATCAGGTCTGTTACTGGCATCCATAACTTAAGAAAAAAAGAAATTATTATAAGACATTCGGTGTCAGTGGCTACTGTTTCAAGCTTAGTGGCAAAAAAAGCACACACACGTGCACAAAAAAAAAACAAAAAAAAACGAAAAGCTAATCATAAAATAATTATCATAAATGTTGCTTTCAGATTAGCTAGTGGCATATTCAGTTTCTATTTTGCCATTCTTAAATCTGCTTATGTGTTGTACTTCTTCCAACACTTCTTTTGTCCTGCAAATCTCTATGTAACTGAACTGTACACAGCACAATTGCACATTTTTTCTTTATAATGGGCTTTTTTCACATTGCAGCCATGCTGGTTTGAACACTAGATTCCACCACCACCGCCTTGCATTCATTCATTACGTGGGTGAAACAAAGGTCTTTATTTTCATGAGAATACACATGATCACCATGGGATAAAGGGCCATGCCGCAAGGTTGTGAGACCAATTGCTTAACTATGCTGCATGTATATATAATTATATCATTCGACCTCTGGTTTGATTAAAATCAATGTTAATGCTGCATTAATGTCATTTTTGTACAAAGGATTCACTCTAGTACTAGGTATTGTTTTTTCAACTTTGTTTATTGTCAATCAAATTTACTAAGCTTTTGGATTAATTTTTCATCCTCTGAGTATTAGAGGAACGACACTTAGCAAGCTCAAAAACCACAGTTGAAAAAAAATACCTAGATATCTGGATAAATATTACAATAATACAAAAAGTAGCAAAGATTTGACAATGAGCTAAGAAAGTACAAACAAGAAGTACTGAACTAACCTGATTTTGCATTCTTTTTTGTCTTAGTTAATTCATTCTCAAGGAATTTAACTATTTTCTTTTGCTTCATTGTATCTTTTTTTAGTTTCTCACAGAACTCAAAGACTGTGAGTTCTGGGCAACTAGATTTAATGTACTGTAAAACCTGGCTAGCTTGGTCTTTGTCAAGTGCTTTAAGAACATCTTCATCCATTTCAAATTCTCTACCAAGTTCCATCCAATGCCCAATTCCCACTGTTTTAGGTGTCAACATGTTTATAAGTTTATCCTCAACAGTACAGTTAAGTTCACTGAATAGTTTCCACTCTATGGAAACAAATAGAGAAAATGATAGAGATAATTAGCATGTGATTTAAGAATAATATTTCTAATTCATGCTATGAGTGGTCAAAATGTTATTTTGGATGACAGAGTATTTAAAATGATCACATCATTGTCTTCTGCACATATGCTCTAACTGAATTTGAAGAATTTGAACTGTTCAAAATCTCAGATTGAGTAGCACACTGCAAATAGTAATATATTCACCATACAGCCAAACAAAATAGTTTTTGATTGGCATATGAGGCATGACCTTTGAGTTAGAAATGTGATTTTTCATATTCTTTACTATCAGTTATAGACCTCACTATTAGTAATATCTGAAGATATAGAAATATAGATAGGTTATAGAGCTTGGGAACTAGGTTATTCCGGGTGAAAGCCCTTGGAATTAAATTTGGAAAAATTAATTTCTGACCTCGCTGGGAATCGAACCTGTTTCAAGACGTGTTCGTGTTGGTGGGGAAATAGTTATGCGTCTTTAATCAAACAATCACTTCTCTAAGTATCTAATTACAACTGCGTAAGCTAATATTGTAACATCTCCCCTTTTATAATGTTTGAAATACATGGCTGGGATGATATAGAAAGATTTTAAAGATTTAGAAAATAAATGACCAAACAAAATGGCTGACTAAACTACGAAATGATTATATGGATATTAAAGCTCAACTGTAACAAAAATCAATGTCCTATAAATGTTCGGTAGTCAAGTAAACCGATCAGGTTTCTTAACCACTCTCTGACTTCTTCGCAGTACAGGTGGATTGACCGCGGGTTCTGATGCAGGTAGAACTTGAGGTGTCCTTGCACTGTCTGCCTCTGGTGATGCTTGTGTGTCACTAGCTGGTTCTTTCGGTGCTTCGTCAACGGGCTTTAAAAGCTGTCTGTTTCGGCGAAGTAGCTCTCCGTTCGACTCAACTAGGTATGACCTGTCTGAGAGTTTCTCTTTACAGTTCCCGACTTCCCAGGGCTTGCCTCTCTGGTTTGGCGCTACTCTTACCTCTTGGCCTATTTCTAGGTCTGGTAGGACCTTTACATGTCTGTCGTAGTGACTTTTGGCTTTCTGGCGCTTAAGGTGGATTTTGGTTGTCACACCTTCCGCTACTTTGGGGTACAGAAGGTTAGTTGCTATGGGGACTAGTGTCTTTGTTCTCCTAGACATCAAGCGCTGTACTGGGCTGCTCTGCATTCCTTGAGTGGGGGTATTCCGATAATCTAGCAAGGCTAACCACGGATCTTTACGGTCTTGCATGGCTTTCTTGAGCAGGCTCTTGGCTACTTTCACTGCTGATTCCGCCTTTCCATTTGACTTTGGGTGGTATGGCGATGAGGTGACATGTTTGAACTCCCAGTCTCTTGCGAATTCAGCAAACTCGTTGCTGACGTATTGAGGCCCGTTGTCGGATACCAGCACATCGGGTATCCCATGTCGACTGAACTGTTCCTTCAGAAACTTGGTAATGGATGCTGAGGTTGTATCTTTCAGAGGACTTATTTCTATGTAGTCTGAGTAGTAATCTACCAAGACTATATAGTCTCTGTTCTGCAGCGTGAAAAGATCTGTGCCTAGTCTGCTCCACGGTCTGTCGGGTATTTCGTGCGACTGCATTGGCATGCTGGGGTTACTTGGTTGATATTCTGAGCACACATGTCAAGCCTTTACTGCATTTTCGATGTCGTGGTTCATTGCTGGCCAGTAAACGCGATCTCGTGCTTTCCTTGCACACGCCTCGATTCCTTGATGACTTGAGTGTAACCTCGCGATTACTTCAGATCTGAGGGCTCGAGGTATGATGATGCGTTGATTCTTGAATAAGATGCCGTTGTGGAGTGTCAGTTCCTCTCGGAAATGCCAGTAGTCTCTGATAGCTACTGGTACTTTGTCACGTACGTCAGGCCATCCAATTAGTATAGTATTCTTAAGTGACTGCATTGTAGGGTCTTGCTCTGTGGCTTTTTGTAGTTGCGCTAACCTTTCACTTGTGACCTTTACATTGTCGAGGGGGTTGATTCCTTCTAGTTCTAGCGCAAACACTTGGAACTCGTCTCCAGGCTCTCCTTGGTCTGCGAGGAAGGCTCGTGAGAGGTGATCTGCCACGTACATTTGTTGTCCTGGCTTGTAAGTTACGTTCAGGTTGTATCGCTGTAGGCGTAATATCATCCTCTGTAACCTGCTGGGTGCTGCTAACAAGGATTTCTTGAAGATCGCTTGCAAAGGTTTGTGGTCTGATTCTACTGTTATCAGCTCTCTCCGTGTGATGTACTGGCTGAACTTTGCACAAGTGAAGACGATTGCAAGACATTCTTTTTCGATTTGTGCGTAGCGTTGCTCAACTGGTGTGAGAGTTCGGGATGCAAACGCTACTGGTTGGCCGTTTTGAAGCAAGGTTGCTCCGAGGCCTTTCTCACTAGCATCACATTGGATAGTGACTTCTTCGCTCATGTCATAGTACTTGAGTACTGGATGCGCAATCACGAGTTGTTTAACTTCTGAGAAGGCTTTGTCGTGCTGGCGTGACCACACAAATCTTGCATTCTTTGTGGTTAGTTCACGAAGAGGCAGTGCGACTTCTGATAGTCGAGGGAGAAACTTGGAGAGATAATTTACAAAGCCTAGTAGGCTGAGTGTCTCTTGCTTGTTGGTAGGCTTTGGCATTTCGGTCACTGCTTTGACCTTATCTGGATCTGGCTTGAGTCCGGTGGATGACAAGATGTGTCCCATGAACTTCACTTCTTTTCTCCGCATGGTGAGCTTCTTGCTGTTCAGCTTTAAGTTGATCTGTCTTGCTCTCTTGAGCAGACGTAGCAGATTTTCGTCATGGTTTTTGTTGGCTTCTGCTAATGTGTCACCGTAACCGACCACTAACATATCGTCGCAGAGCACTTCCACGCCTTCTAGGTCTCCCAGTCGCTCGTGTAGGGTGCTTTCGAATTCCTCTGGGGCTGAGCTGACGCCAAAGGGCATGCGTAGATATCTGTAACGGCCAAATGGGGTCCAAAAGGTTGTAAGCTTACTGCTAGCTTCGTCCAAACCGATTTGGTAGAACCCATCCTTTGCGTCTAACGTTGTGAAGACTTTGGCCTTGCCGAGTCTGGGTAGCATCTCATCCATCGTAGGCATTTGGTATTTGGGTCGTTTGATCGCTTTGTTTAGATCTTTGGGATCCAAACAGATTCGTATCTTTCCAGGTTTGGCTACAACGACCATGCTGCTGATCCATTCGGTGGGTTCTGTCTCTTTGACGATGATTTTCCTTTTCTCGAGTTCAGCTAACTTTGTTTTGACTTCCTGGCGAAGCGTAACTGCGATTCTTCTAGGCGCGTGTTGAACTGGCGTGACATCTGGGTCAACTGCGATTGTAGCGTTACCAATGTTTCCCACGACGATACTCTACCAGCTGAGCTAGAGGTCATGCAGACTGAGAGCAGGCCGGGGTGAAATAGATGTTAGGTCGTGGTAATAATGATGCAAAGTGAGAATATGTGGACCGCGTAGCACTTATGAATTATACATAAGAATATTACATATTCTCACTATTAGTAATATCTGTATCTTGACTAGGGGGCAATTAAAATTCTTAAGCTTGCTGAGGATCTTCAAAGTCATATATGTATCTTGACTTCTGGTTTCAGGCCATAGAAATAGAAAGATCAATACTTTAAGGACTTATTTTGACATGTTTTGACTTAACAGTCACTATAGTTGCATATATTAATAGACCAGTTTTGAATTCCAAGTTACCGCTGTTTTCCTTGATTACAGACTCATTTGCACAGGGTTAGCCTCGTATCAGTGTTCAAATATTCACAAATACCAACGGTAAAGTAAAGAATGCACAACTTTAACAATACAAACACTTTGAAACTCGACGGACCTTGACTTGAACACGTGAATATTCTGCACAAACTCGAGGCTAAGCCTGTGCAAATGAGTCTGTAATCAAGAAACACAGAGGTAATTTGTAATTCGAAACTGGTCTATTGCCTCCCAGTCAACTGCAAAAGGTCATGTGATTGATATTAAGCAATTTTAGCCAGGAAACAAAAGCACAAAGATTCCTCTAAGTTTCAGATCGGCTGGCAATGCTTTTTTGAAAAAAGGTGTATACAGCTATTAATTGACTTTTAATTGACTTTTAATTTGTTGCATACCAAGCCCAAACTGCACTATGGGTAATATCAAATGTGATCAGCACAAGGTCACAACAATATAAAACTTTCCTAAACTTTGTCTGCACATTTTCTAGAATAATTTATTCTATGTCTATGTATGAAATATACATACCTTTTCCTTCTCCAGGATTAACATGTATTTCTATGGTGGGACTATTTTCTTTGTGGTCTTGATGTTTAATACAATGTATTTCACAATAATATCGACCAGAATCAGCTACCTCAACATCATCAATACTAAGATCCTTGGAAGAGTTCTTGTGATTGTTTTTTGATATACTGTCACCATCTTTCTTCCATTTAAAACCAAAGTTGCATTTTCTATTGTTTTCTTGTACATCACCATTCTGATTATCACAGGTAAGTGATAACAAAATTCTTTGTCCTTCTGATATTTCATTTGGTGATTTATTAGTTATACTCCATGGTAGATGATCAAGGTCACAGTGTTCATTGTTGTTAAGTAAATGAATGCCAGCACCATCTTCCATTGCTACCTCGTTTCCTGGGTTATTTGTGATATTAAGATTGTTATTTCTTCTTTTAGTTTTCTTCCTTCTTTTGTAAAATATGAGTACAACAACTAAAATAATAGCAACAACAACTCCAATAATAGAAGCTGCAATCCCTCCAGTACTAATGCTCTTGGCACCACTAGGTTTCTCAGGTACACTTGTTGTTCCGCTAGGATAAGCAGTGACTACAGCTGTGGTGGGCTTTGGTTTACACTGCCGTGTACTAAGTACAGAGCACTGTTTGTTTGATGGCATACTTTTACATTGAATGATCCTTACGTCCTTGCCCTTATTGCAGCAGTCAGAACATGGTTGACAGTCATGTGTGAAGTTCTCATAATAGTAGCCCTCTTCACATGTATTGGAACATATTGTATTATCATAAACTGTACAGTTCCTTATCACTATTTCTTTTGCAGAACAAAGATGACAGGTTTTGCAAGAACTTGGGTTGTGTCCATCTGAGTAGGTTTTTCCAAGTATACATGGAACACAATCAATTGGAGGAGGGTGGTTTACTTTGCTACCACAAGGAGGAGAGAGGCCCTGGCCATGAGGACAGTTATTGCATGGTAAACAGGATTCTGTTCCATTTGCATCAACTATGTATTCATCCTTTGAGCATGTCATTTTGCTGTCAACAAGCTTAAAAAGAACAATAAGAGAAAAATCAAATAAGTTTGAATTCATAAGCTAATGGCCATGGCCATGGAATTACTAGGTTATTTTATTGTAGTTGTGCTTGAAAAATAAATCTGGAAAGAAATGAAAAATAAGTTGGTGCCAAAATTTGAACTTTATAGCGGAGCTCCCGCACGGGCCAAAGAAAAAATGGTAAACCATCAAGTTGATTTTTCATGGCTTGGCTGACGTCACTTCTGTCCGTACGTCCGTCCGTGTACACAACACAGGAATCCCGCTTGATGTCAAAGCAAAACTACTTACAAATGCGGCTCTCAAATGCACAGAAAAAAAATCGCTTTAGGACAAGTTTTAGACCAAAAACAATTGAATAGTCAAAGATGGATCAAGAAGTGTTCTTCAAGAATTCAGAAGTGTGTTTTTTAGCAAACAATTGTATGTAATTTTTTTTTTTTTTGACAAGCATATTTTCCCGATGAATCGACAAATCAAAGGCTTTTTAGTCTCAAAACTTTTAATATTTCTATAGATAAGCTTAATTTATTTTTAAAAAAGATGTAACTAGCTAAAAACTAGTGTGAGCTGTGTCGGTGTTTCTAATGAAACAGTAATGATGAGAAGGTAAATTATACAACGTTAAAAAGATGAAAAAACTTATTGACGAAAAACTCTTTAACAGTACTAATAAAAAAAAGTTCGCAATTTTCTTGATGCCATATTAAAATGATTTAAATTATATCATATACTAGTTTATGATCAACTTAATTCAAGATTAAAATTCAGATAAAATAGTTGATAGTAAAATATAAAGTATATGGCATATATATAAAGCATATGGTATCGTTTAATAAACATAGCAAATATAACAATAATGATAAAAAGGTAAATTATACACTGTGAAAAGATGAAAAAACTTATTGACGTTTCGGACGCTAGTCCTGAGCTTCGTCGGAGTAAAAGAGAAAGAGGTGGTAGAGAGGAGTGTATATATGATAGAATAAGACAAAAGAAACCAATGAGAGCAAGGTAGGCAAGGAAACAAAAACAAACAATCAAAAGACAAAAGAAAAGGTTAGTTGAAAGTAAAGTGTTCATTAATCCTGTTGGGACTAAGAGTTAATTTATTTTAATGCTGGATGAAATATAACAGGAAGAGCTTATTACAACAAATATTAGTCCTGTATTTAGCTTTGTAAATCTCTTAACAATTCGGTTGTTTTTAACCAACTATCGTATGTTTTTCATTCAAGAAAAATGCAGTTTTGTTCGCCTCCCATCGCGGGGTCCCATCAACAAAACAAAGACTTTCATTCAATAATTTTATATCTTTCTACTGATAATTTATTTAATTATTGAATGAAATATAAATTTACACCAAAATAATATTCAACTGTTTATTAAGCTATTCGCGATCGGGCAAGTATGATTATAAAAATGAGCTCAAATTTGTTTTGTTGAGAGATGTTATTGTACAAAGACCTAGACTTTCACTTTAAAAAGCTAAAAAATATTCAAAAACATTTACAAACGCCAATTTAATTTACTGACAAATAAATCCATCATTTTGTATTTTGCATTGCCTTTTGCATTATTTTGTATTTTGTCTCAGTTGTTCTTGTCAAATTTAACTGAATGTAAACTTCGTCTCGTTCTGTAAAAGACGTAATTAAGTAAGTATATGTTTTCTGCTCACCTTAACCAGTTTTCATGTCTGTTTTTTGGTCTTGATTTGTCTTAAATCTCCAGATTTTTGATTTCAATGAAAGACATCCGAGGTAAATTCCACTAAACTTGATATTGTATTAGATTATCTGTAGTTATCTTTCATGTTTTTTTTAAGTAAAAGAGATTCAAAGCCTTAAACTGTCAGCCTTGGAAAACTTTGTTGAAGAATTTTCCAAGAACAAAACTAGCCCCTGGGGGTGGTGGTGAGTTGTGTACAAAATTCCTAAGTGGGAGAGTATACTCGCACAAAAAAAAAACAAAAACAAACAATGCAGTGCATTTCGATATCATGGAAGAAACATCTGGTAATATAACTATGCGAACCTGATCCGAACTAGCCTGTAAAGCAGGCAATCTTGTGGGTTTGGGGGAAAACCGGGGTTTTGTGGGAATTTTGGACATTTGGAATGAGTGAGAATTGAAACCAAGCAAAAAAGAAGCGAAGGGGGAGGGGGTGGGAAGGGGAAGAAAATAACAAGGGATGCTGGCAGGCGTTCCCTTCTTTCCACTCCCCCTCCCCCCACGTTCCCTTTTTTTGAAGGTCCCATTTTTCAGGAACAGGAACCCCAAAACGGCGATTCTTTCCCAAACCCACCACAAGAATGCTTGCTCTGCAGGCTAGATCCGAACCGGAAATGCGTCAATATGGCAATTAATCCCTTTGAGTAAACCCAAAGGGGGGAAATTTCACTGCATGGTTTTTATTATGGGAGAAATTATCTTCATCTCGAAAAAAAATAATAATTGAAGATTTTTTCCCCAATCTTATTTTTACCTTTCAGTTTCATTCAAATTGTTCTCCCTGTGACTTCCGTATCCGGAGCTCCACTTTTAGGCAGTGCCTAAATATATATTTTATATTATCTATCAAGGCTTAAAATAACGGCCAGACAGTGGTCAGTCATGATGACAGTCATGATGCCAAATTAGTTTTAACTTGAATTGGTCATATCAGATATACAGGCCTTAAATATTGTTTCTGGCTCAAAATGACTGGAAAGGCAAAGATTCGACTGGACATGTTCCAATTCTGGCCAGACATTAATTGTCTGATGAATGGTCCTTATTTTAAGTATGCTTATACACTAGACAAATTTTTATGCAACTTGTCTAATTGGGTTAAAAAGGGTTGGGTAATTAATATATTAATCTCCAAAACGATTCATTTGCCAAATATCAATCAGGTTAACATTTTAATAACTATTATGTTTATATTGCAGAACTGATCATTCAGATTGGAAGAAAGCGTAACAAATATACCGTCATTATTGTATGTCTTACAAATATATGTGCTGGATATATAATTTCTTGATTCAGCAGAAATAAAAACAATTTGCAAGACAGTTTGCATCAAGCACGCAGCGTTAAGATCAACAAAAGCTCAAACTTGTATATCCAATATCTCATGTCTGTTAATTCTTTGAGATAAGATAAAAAACTCACCTCATTTGCAGACCATAAAACCAAACCAACGATTAATGTGTCAAATACTTTCATTGTTGAACAGCTTTCAAAAGAACTTTCAAATTCTTCAACTTTTTGGAATCGTTTTACTTTGATTTTAAAAATTCACAACAAATTCTTCGCTCTCATTACGACTATCTGAAACGTTTAAAGATTGTTAGCAAGCTTAAGCCTTCGGAAGTCTAAAAGGCGAAGGGATGAAAGCCACAAACTGAGTTATAAAAACCGCTTGGTCGCCATCTTGCATTACCTATTTATAAATCTATGACATCATGGTAGTGCAGATTTCGTAATCATTCTTGGAACACACATATATTAAAGAAAATGACGTCACCTGAGAAGAATATCTTATTTATATTTTATTTTATTTTATTTAGCATTTACCTCACATCAAATCATAGTTTAAAAAAATGAAACATATAAACAAATTACAAATTATTATTATCATTATTGTTGTTGTTGTTGTTGTTGTTGTTATTATTATTATTGATAGTGCTTTTTTAATTCCAAAAGATTCAATGGATTTATAGAATTTAAAAAAATCGACTACCAGACCTCCATTCCATGTTCTTGTCAGGTGACGTCATCTTCCAGTCTCAAATTATAATATATATATATACACAGCCATTTGCAAAAATTATGGCCGTTTCAGATATACATACAGGTATATCAAAATTATATCAGACACGGCGAGATATCTTTCTTGATATTTTTTTCGGAAAGCCCAAGTGATCAATAACTCGAAAAAAATATCAGGAATGATATCCCATAATATTTGATATGCTTTTGATATACTTGTACATATGTATGGAAGCGGCCATAATTTTTGCAAATGGCTGTATATATATATACATATATATATACATAAGAAATCTGTGAATCAATTTTCCATAAAATAGTGCTCAATACATTGATAGAAGTAGAGCAGAATATTTGTTTGAGAAGAAAAAGTCAAGTTAACATTTTTCCTGACAAGCCTGTTTCGTGAATTGCTTCACTCTTCAGGGGATTTAATGTTGTCTTGACTTTTTCTTCTCAAACAAATACATATATAAACATATATATATATGTTTAGAAAAGCAATGAATATATATCAGACTCATTTGATTATGCCATTTCAATGTTTATATGAGGATGTGGACAAATAGAGTACAAACACTAAAGCCCCGTTTACACTAGCGTTTTTTGTGGCGATTTTTTTGCGATTTTGTCCATAATAGACCAAATTCAAAACTTGCACTGATGTGAGGCTTAAGTTGTGAATAAAGGGATCTGGCATATTTGTGACTTTCGAAAATTACCACACAAAAAACGCAGCAAAAATCCGTGCAAATATCGCCAGTGTAAACAGAGCTTAAAAGTGTGCAACACTTTGCACTATTTAGTAGTAAATAGTGCTAATTAAACAATAGAGAACAATAGGATTAGCATAATTTAGCAGTATTTAGTGGTATTTATGTTACACACTTATAGTGTTTGTACTCTATATCCTTTTTCAACAAATATCTATTAGTTGTGGATATTTAGAGCCTTCTTGACAAGCATAATAAACATCAATATTGTACGCCTCTTTATGCTGGACATCTCCAGTAGTCCACGAGGGATACTAGTATGTTTTCAGTATATTTCTAATACACTTAGCATCATTCTGCCTTCATGGGGCACATATTGCACAGGTAGCCCACTCTTGAGGAACGTACTTCCGTCTTCCATTAAAACTGAGTAACATTCAAAAATAAAAATAAGGTCAAAACTCCTTGGTAAGCAAATAATTACTCTATTCTCCTCTTTATTATCATTAATTATACACTACACAGTAGAATTTATTTTCCTGCATAAAAGAACATGTGTTTTGGGGGTTCAGGCTGATTTTGTTCTCATATATCGGGTGTTTTCTACAAAATCAGTCTGAAAATGTTCTTAATGTGTTGTTAAAATTGTTTCTAAAAATTAAATACTGCATAGACTACCAAAAGATGAAATCAATGTGCAAGCACGACATTTTAATTAATAAACGGATGGGACTAACCTTAACTGCATTGATCAAGGCAACAATATTACATATATTGATTTACTTAGTACTGTACCCTAGCAGGTTATTCTTATCTAACTTGCAGCCAATTTTTTTATATAAGAAAAAAAAAATTTATATAAGAACAATTCATTTTTCAGGCTGAATGTGTTCTTATGTATATGGTACTTTTTTGACTAAATTTCAGCCAAGTGTTCTTAATCCACTTCTTCTTTTATGCGGGTTTTTACTGTAGTGCAACTATTAATATGATAGATGACACTAGTCTTATTTATTGCGTTTATCAATCATCTTTCCAATCAGTGATGGTATTATGAGTAGTGAGGTTATTAAGTAACGAATATGATTATTCAATTGATAAGAGAACTTTCATTGAGCAAGGAAGCTCAAATTCTTCACATTTTTTGAAAACCTAAAGTAGAGTTAAATTGTTACTAAATACCCTGCGAGCAGAGATGCTTTTCTACCCCACTAGGAAGAGAGAGGAAAAGAACCTGTCGGCACCTGCAAATTATCATGTTGAGCATGCAGAGCTGGATTTATGCAAATGTCATGTCTACGTCATTTAGATGTTAAATCAATGATCCCTCTTGCTTCTCAGCAGATGTAGAAAAGGACCTCTGCTGGCAGGGTAGTTACTAAAGCAACATGCATTATTTTTTCATGCATATAACAACATCCTAACTACTACAACAGAATTTATAGTGTAGAATCCATGAGTTAAACAACTAAGTACTATGGGATCCCTGTCCCTTTGTTAACGACCCTCTTATTTTCACAGGCTGAGATGTAGCAGCAGATTGATATATGTCAAATCGAAATATGGTGACCAATTTGAATAACTATAATAACTGTTCTGGACTGAGTAATGTGAAAACACTTTCATGTTTCCATATAAACATAAGGCTAGTTAGTCCAGAACAACAGTTACTCTAATTGATCACCATATTTGGATTCGGTTTATAGAAGCTGCTCAAAGCATAAAAGTAATAAACATCAAAGTGAGCCCTTAATATTACTTAATATTAGTAATGGCCTGGTCATACAGTATTTTTAGAGATGAAAATGTTAAATGAATTCAACAACGGAAAAATAAGCCTGTGCTTCCAAATGCTTTCCTTTTATATCTTTGTTTATGATCAGTGTACTCACAAAGTAAAAGAATAAAAAAAAAAAGATGTTTTAACATCTTTAACATTTTTAACATTTTAAAAAATGCAGTCAATGTTGCTTGAATGACAGTAGACTAGAATGGACCAAGATCTCATGACACACAAGACATTAAAATTACATTTTCTTGGCTGTGGCTATAATGGCAGCAATTTGATCCATTAAATGCCATCATAGACATGCGTTGCCACAGAGGTGCTTATTCATTATAGATCTGGCTACAGTTGGCTTCTAACCGATCAATGATACTGAATTAAACAAGACGTGAGTAGAGTATGCTGTACAGCTTTGTACTTTGTATGTGTTTCTTGATTGTTAGTAGTTAATGATGAGCTTTCCTGTAACAAGCTCTTTTCCGTTTGCTGCAAGCACTCTTATTTTACTAAAAACTAAAAAAACCTATTTCTATTTCTTGGGTCATTTATTATATCTAAAACCCAGTAATAATAAATTATCTACTAAAAGTAAAAACAAATTTTACTTAACTTGAAAACTGAATTTTTGTTTAAATGGATAAAAATACTAAAATACCTTAATTGAATGTTTTTCCTGTGTAGATATAAAAATTAAAACAATTATCCTGTTATTGGAGTTGACTAAACACAGCTTTTACTGAATGTTTTCACTGTTTTAATCCAAGTGCCAGAGCAAGGACTCAAGGTGGATGTTTTTTAAAGAGTTTTACTCTTATTACTACTGCTGCTTTAGTGATATATATTTTCTGCATTAACGTTGCTCTCTATAGGTTTTTGTGTAGCCCAGCTGTGGGTGTTTGGCCAGAATGTGATCAATATCTCTCCATCCACCTTTGAAAAAAAGATAAGTAAAAAAACAATAAATATGACAGAACATTTCTCTTTGCAACTCAGACAGCAATGACACACTAGCTACTCTTGGTTCTGTCTTTTGAATCCTAGTATATAGTATAGGAAATGCTCTTTTTAGGGAATGCAGCAAAAACTTGAGGACCTCAGCATAGCAAACAGCATGGGGATATATCTGTGGTAATGAGCTGGAATGGATAAGATATGACATACCTTTGAGATAACGAGCAACAATATTCAAACAATCTGTTCTTCTCATTTTGGCCAGATAAACAACCAAATCTTCTACTTTGACTGAACCAGAATCACGCTTCAAGGCATGCAGCATCAATCCAGCCGTAGGGCTGCGAGGGTCTTTCTTGGGTTCCAGGCTTGGAATGTCCTCTTCCTCAATGAGACCATCTTCTTTGTACAGCTGTGCAAGTTCCCTCCAGTTCTGAAGGAAGGAGTCTTCCCTGTTAAGCTTGGCTTCGATGTGCTCAGTGACATCGAAGTGATTTAGAAGAGCATCTATTCCAATCTTATCTGTAAAGATATAAATATTTTGGTTATCATTCAAAGGTTTGAAATATGAGAGAAAGAAAAGTACTTGAATGTCTTCAACAGATACAAAATGTATGCACTGAACATGAACAAACAAGTTTCTTGATTCAAACTGTATTTAACTGACAATTACTCACCAGGCACTTCTTCAAAATCTTTCAGCACATCACCTCTCTCTAAGGTCTTCAGCTTGGCTTTAAGGTCTTCTACTGTGATCTTGGTATTTCTCGTGTGAGCGAGATGCAACAGCTGACGAGTAGGATTGTTCTCCAGCTCTTCGCCAAACTGTTCAAATACTCGTTTCGGGATTTCCAGTTGTGTTGCCAAATCTTTCCAATACTTGTCCTGATCCATTTTAACCATCAATTGACCAAGAATGCTTGGAGTGAAGGACCCCATCTCTGCAACAAACTTGACTTTTTTCATGTATCCAGCTATTAAAAAGAAAAAAGGGTCGTTTATTGAAGGGTGACATCAGCACACAAAAAAATTATCACTTGCACAAAATAAATAGACACATACATTTAGCACATGGAAATATCTTATGCAGGAGAGAACCAACAAATAGCCAGACAAGACAAAATTATTTTTGCTTATAAAGGGACAGGACATAACATAACAGGACTATACATACCATTAATGTATTCCTGTAGTATTCTATTCATATCCTCATGATGGCATGCCAAGAAAGCATTCTGGAGCTGTTCAATTGTCAGACGAGGTTTTGCTGCTTCAATGTATCTAAACATTCTCTCTGATGGACTGAATGTTTCTCCCTTTGAAAAGTTCTCATGTTCTGCTCTGGGAACTTTGAACTCCTCACTGAGGTTAAGCCAGAATTTAACACTTCCTTTTATCTTGTACACACGATCAAGACTCACACATATTTGGTTACGGAATTCGCTATCTTTTTCCCACAGCTTTTCCAAGTCATCATCTAGAACAGACCAATGTAAGAAAATGCATGAAACGATACAAGAAAATGATAAGTAATTAACTATATGATACAGTTCAAGCAGTTGACAATAGTAAACCACAAATTAGCCCCTCATATTTATGGACATAAAAACTAAACACAATCCAATAAAATAACCAAAAACCACCACTAAGACCACCATGCAACAATCACAAATTCAAAATGAAAAAGATTATTCATGGTGAATGCGTTCACTAACTAATATAACCCAACAATCACAACTGACCACACACACACATGCACAAGAACACTCTCTCGTTTTACCTGGTGAAACTTGAATTTGCACTTCAGGGTCACTATCCTTTGGTTTTTCACCTCTGTAAATGTCCATTTCAATTTCTTGGATGCTAACTTTTTGTTTGTGGACAACTGTCATAAAACATAAATAATCAAGTACAGTAAAGAATTTGGATGGGACAGGATGTGGGTGGGATGTGGGTGGGATGTGGGTGAGATTGGGATAGGAGTGGGATTGGGGTGGGATTGGGATAGGGGTGGGATTGGGATTTGGGTAGGATGGGGTGGGAGGAAGGAAAGGAGTAGATTATTCATTTTAAAGAGGGTAAGACAAAATCCAAATAACAAGCACAATAGGAAAAGAATTTTTTAGAAATGGGAATAAATTAAAATAAGAAAAAAATTGCATAATCATAAAGCATTAAAAAAGTGCTGAATGATTATCAAAGCTAGTTTATGTGACCCAACACCATAAAAGCCCAAGCAAGCACAAATATTTATCTTATCGGCAGTTACATGCAGCTGGATCTTGTTCACAACAATTTATAAGTTATGGATGCAATATGCATGCAGTGATTGCAGCAGAATAAGCAAAGTGAATGCAGCATGCAACTCATGGCTTTAAATAAAAGCCTGCCATTAGACAATATCTGGCCACAATTTGAACTTGTCCAGTCAAATATGCCTTGCAAGTTACTTTGACCAGTAATGAACTCAGCCAGAAATAACATATGACCAAGCTAATGTAACTACCTACATATAGGCTGGTGATCATGACTGCATGGTGACTGAGATAACAACTGGCTGTTATTTTAAGCTCTGCTACTTCAATTTTTAAACATTTAAATCACTTATAACTTGGTTTACTTGCTAGCAGTTTTAGCCTTACATAGATTTACATGCAAATTATTTTATTTTAATAGTTGTAGCAACTCAAGAAAAACTTCAACACAGTGTACATTTTATTGCACCAAAAACATGCATCACATCCAAGCTCAGCTGGAGAACACCATCATGCAAACTATAGTTGTTTGACAGACAGACCTTTCTGTTGAGGCTCACTTTCCAGCTGTTGAGCATTTACGACAGAAACCACAGCTGTAAAATAAGTTGCCATCATGTTTAAATTGAAAACTCCTATATAAGTTATTTGATTTTTGGACAAAGAATTACTTTCATAAGAATTTCTTCAGAATATTTTGTTTAACTTATAATTATTTAAAAATAATATTTTGATATAAAAGATAAAAAATACTGTTATTGATACTTTGTCATTATCTAATAAAGACCAACAACACTTTTTGAACGTAAGTCCATAAGTACATTTTTTCATTCAAAATGGGTAAAGTTGTTGTGTTTTGTACCATCTATTATTGCAAAATAATGAAAATAATCAAACATTAAAAATACTTTATGGAAAACCTGCTTTTCTTAAACTACTTATACCATTATAAAAATAAATTCAAATATACATCAAATGTGGGAATGATGCTTAGAGGAGAATGATCGGATTATTCTAAAGTCCTTATGGATTTATTCATGATTTATCGTAGTAGTTTTAAATAGCTAGTTTATTTTTTTTAGATGGATTCATATTTCTGTAATACATATTGTATTACACAGTAAATATATGTTCATATATATATGTTCATATATTGTTTATATACAGTATTTTGCATACCTCCATTTTTCTCACTGGTAGGACCATCAATGTAGATGATTTGATCTGCAATCTCAACCACAACTTGTCCTGGAAACAAGCAGATTTCAATATTATATTCACACACCTTCGCACCAAGGAATCAACTCAGCTCAAGTCCCAGACTACAAAATGCTTGTTGGAAGAAGTTATTTGCCATATAATAGTTGAGTTGCAGGAGTTTTTTTACAGTCTTTTAAGAGCATTTAAGACTGGAAAAAAAAAAAAACGAAATGGAAAAAAAAAATATGCAAAAAGGGGGAAACGTTTTTTGTTAACAGTCATGTCTTATAATCAGCCAATCATTTTAACTGCTAGGAGAATCTTAAAATATATTAAAATAGTAAAAATATACTTTTCACATCAATCAATATGGTCATGGTTTAAAAGTGGTTTGAACAGACCCACCTCTTGCTATCCAGGACACAACCATTTTATTTTCTCTGCTCCAATAGTATCCAAGAACATTTTTGTTTTCTTTATCCAAAATGGGACCAGATGGCTTAAGATCTCTGAAGACATCACGACCAACAACAAAAGTATCTTCATCTGTTGTTACTATTTTAAATGGCTGGTATACAAGCTTGCCTTCACTTGTTCCAACTGCAATTAATTCGGAATTATTCTTGCAAATCACAGAAGGATCTTCGTCATCAAAGATATGAATCCCCTTTAGGAACTTGCGCATACGAGATCCCTTCAAACCTTCTTGACAGGACACTAGCAGCCAGGTTGCATCTCTAGTTGAGCCTAACTCTGGAGCTACAACTTTTTTGTGGCTGGGTTTGATGGTGAATTTTTTGTCTCCAGTATTGGTGTATCCACGAGCAATGACAACATTAATGCCACTGTTTGATTCCTTGAAGGCTGGGGTTGCAGCAACAAAAGCATAATGTTGAATACTAGAGAAAGCTGAACCAATTCCAAGTTTTACTCGAAGGTCTTTGCTGTCTTTTGGGATGAGAACGAGGCATCCTATAGCTGGGTCACATTCAGATGCTGTAAGGGTGCAGATTGGCTCATTCCCACCAGGTTTCAGCTTGCCATGAGCTGGACTTTCTGCTGACATCTCTAATCTTCACTTATCCTAAGGAATACAAATATGATATAACACCATTGTCAATAAATATATCTGCTGTAATTACAACTAGTAGTACATAATGATCAAAAATAACAACAGTTTCACACCAACAAAGGAACTCTTTTACAATTGCTATAGCCATACAAATTGCCTGATATTTATATATGTAAGCTACTCAAATGTACCTTGAGACTGTCCTTGGAATCATATATTAACAAACTGTTTACCATAAATACCCTTTCATTACAGCTCTTATATTTGTACTATATTAGGAAAGATTAACTGTGTTTATAGTTGAAGCCTAAGATCAACTTATAACACAAAGACAATTAATACTTCATGTAACATGATGTAAACAAATACAGCGATGTGCTGAAATATAATCCTATCAATCAAGCCAAATATATTTTTATACATTGCAGATAATTCTATTATCATTTTATCATTTAAGTCAGAGAGAATGCAAGATTTAGAAATGACAATATACTTTATCAACAATTATTATGATTGCACAATAATAAATGCTTACTAAAGGAAAAAAACAATACTGTTTGTTTTTCATTAATGGATTATTTATGGAAATAATTAAATGGCAAGATAATCTATCAAGAAACAAAGTCAATATATCAAATATCAAAAATATTTACACTTGACATATTATGTAAGAGGTTTGAAGAATCAACTTTGTTAATACATGTATGCATTATTATTTTATATCCCAGGCATTGAATACAGTAATATATGTGTGATGATGATAGGAAATCCTAAGTTTCTCTGCCATATTTTCCTGAAACAGATTATCATGACAATTAAGCACCACAAACTTATTAAAATAATTTATGACTCCTGAAAAAGACGGAAAAACAAATAACGCTTTTCTTTTTTCGGATGTATTCAAAATCTATGATAATTTATTTTCACTTTTACCATGTTTATCTAATTTTAGCAGTGCAAGGGAAAACCCTCCATCAGCACTATAATAACGACGACCACAACATGATGGCAATCCTTCTAGAACACTTTATATCATATCAGATGACACCACATATTCTTATTATAGTATTTTATATGGTTTTCTACAAAACATTTTATATCACAGAAATAGATTGATTAGGTCAACAAAAACATTAATTCATGTAAAGGAAACAGTTTAAGGGGTTGAGTGATTTTCCAGAAGCAACTGGAAAGTGACTACATGCACATATTGTTTTGCAGTAATTTTCAGCAGGTAATTCATAATCACGACATTATAGATTTGATTCCTGTTGTGGGTTTTTAAAGTTGAATCTTCTAGAAGTTGAGTTCAATTGATGTTATCGATTAGGCATATATTATAAGAAAAACATTAAGCTTCCAAGACCAATCATTTCGGAAGGAAATACCTCCGCTTTGAATAATAACTTGACTTTTTCTCTGATACCACGTTTATTGGTGTCAATTCAAAGAAAACATACTAGATTTGATTCATGGTTCTTCAACAATAATTACTAGTAGGACTTATAACTGGTTTCATTTGATTCTGTCCACCATTTTGAGTCGATATGCCCAAGGGCTTGCATGAGAAAAAAGGGTAGGCTTTTCCATAGAAAACTGTTCTCGAAAACCTTTCTGCCGCCATTTTGGTGTAATATAATTACACTAGCACACTTGGTCAAAATGGCTTACACTGAAATTACGCAGATCTCATCTTTTGCCGAGGTCAAAATAGAAAAAACAATCTAAAGATATCTTAGGATGAATCTGGTCTAACTAAGTGCTCTCTCGGGAAACGACGTGCACGAACATCGAAGAAGCAATCTTGTTCGAGAAAAAAAGAATCGGTTGGCGGTGAGTCTGATAATCGACGAGAGGGCGGGTTGAACGACATTGCAAGGAATAGAAAAAAACAAACTCTTTGTCGAGGTCAAAGACTAGAGTTATACACAACTTATGAGACAAGAAGAATTAACAGGCTCGTAAATAGCGCAAAGAAAACCAACCAGCATCAAATGAAGCACGAGTTGGTAAAGGTGTATTGAAGCGTGAGCACTAGAAGCTATAGCAAACTGCACAATACAAACATGATTAATCAAACTATTACCTTCAAAAGCGAAGATCGAAGGCTAAATCCACCTTGATGGTTATGTAGTCTTGCAGATGAAGCAATCAGATAGGAATGCAGTGGAATACAAGCGAATAAAACTAGCCTTTCTATCGCCCGCACCCTCTGTTTACTGGTAAAAAATCCCGAGAAAACCAGTACCGCGGGCCCAACTACGTTCAGCGGTAGTGCTCATTAGTATTGTTCATTCGCCACACCTTCCCAGGCTACGCCCGGTCTACATTAATACTGATCCAAAAATTACAATAAAAAATAACATTAAATATAATAAAGAAACGCCACAATCTGTGTCATTACAAAGCAGTAATTAATCAGATTGATGGAAATATAAATGTTTTTAGACAGAACCGCGGCTGGAACATAAATGAAATTTTATTGAAAATATATTACAAAAATATTCATTCCTGAATAACTGCAATCAATCATCTGCAGTCATAGTTAATCGCACAAATGAAATAAAGTTCAAATTAAATTTAATGCCGGTATATTCTCGTATACACGCTTTCTCGATCGGAAAAAATGAGAATAAACATAACTTAGTCCGAATCACGTTTCAAATCAGCCTTATGGAGCCTCTCAGCAATGAGAATAAAGGTAGTGGGGTAGGGTACAGTCATGCTCGCTCACAATCGACAGTCCTCAGGAGCATGGCACTCAGTATTTCCATTTATGGTAGCCCTGTGGAAAACAATTTATACCAGTTGTAACTGGCAGCCCAGTGGTTTACAAGATGAGGGAGGTCCACCAATTTTTATTTTTCATTATACCATTTTTTTCTTCTAAATCTCACAAATCTGCCCTTGGATCTTGATCCTAAAAATAGTTTATTCGTATTGTAAAAGCCTAGGAATACAAATCTATGGTACAATGCAATAAAACTTACACATTATATTTCTGCTATTTATGAAATAGATTTCTACATAATCACATCAGATATCTGTTGATCGTCGTGTTGGTTCATTGCAAGTCTTTGATATCATCACTTCTTGATACCGTCTTTCATTTACTACGATGCATATGAGCAGTGCCAATGAAAAATGGCAAAAATGGCAACCTAATTTATGATCTTATCATGCTGAAAATGTTAACTGAAAAGCTGTTATGGATTGAGAATTGAAGCGATATTAGGTAAGCACTTTTGTTCCCCTGCTCTGCTAAGAGGATCAGTTCAGTTTGCACTGTAGTCAAGTTTTAGAGCAGGTATAGAAAACCCGGTCAATGCAACAAAAAGAATAGTTTTAAAAGACAACTGATTAGCGGTGATGCCGTGATAGGGGCGTCAGTTATCGAAAAACACGAACCCTATTTTTTCCTGCCATATTATTCATGTCTGTTATTTGGCAATGCTTGCCGGCAGATTCGTCATAGAGTTTCATATGCTGGAGCGATCTTGGTTGGTGTAGCAGAACCAATATTGTTTAGCGCGACTAACGAAGGATGTACGCTGGGTATACTAAACTGTAGTGACCTTAAAGACACCGAATCACGTAATGATCTTTTAGAATGTTCTTCATCGAAGAGCTGGTCTATTTGACCAATGACTGTACTTGATGGGCGGGATACCTTGGAAGATCTTGGTCGTCGTGTCACTCGATTCCGTCTGAAATGAAGGAAAAAAAACAGTATTATGTTATCGACTAGAACTAAACCACGTATGTGTCGTTAACCTGAGTAGTAATTTATGCTTGTCTACATGGGTACTTAACGTGGAAATTAATTATAAAATCTTTGTGATTGGACATCTGTTTAGTTCATAATTGGTTTTCTAATGTAGGTGCATCTTGTTTGTCTCTCGGGGTCTCTCGGGAATTCTCGGGGTCTGGGCACTAGGTAGACAGTCAGAAACTGCAGTAATATGATAATAAACAGAAAACATGGAAATTGTGGAGAGGAAATATACTGAAACAACAGGGATAAAAGATTGTGTCAGTAAACAGTTACAAAGCAGTATTACAAACTGTGAAAGCACAGCTCGACTCTTTTGGATCCAATCGAACGTATACATAAAAAATCAAGTAGTTTTTCCATTTAATAAAGAATGACTAATGTTGACTGAGAATCCCGAAGAATTTAAGGATTAAAAATATGCAAAAAATTTTTTAATCTTTTCTGAATACGGTGGGATTCGAACCCAAAGACAGACATCTAAAAAAATCGATTCCACTGTGCCATACCCCCGAGACATCCGCAGAGCTGGGGCGTCGTATGGACTTCGGACCTGACGGCGATTAAATCCTTCTGCCCTTGGGTGTACGAATTACGCAAGAAAATGTTCTAGCCAAAGCATCAGGGGAGAGATCAGCCGGCCCCCAGACCATATCGGCTAATCCCTTGCATCTCTGCCACGCACGGAATCGTTGAAATTGTGACGTTAAAAAGAATAGTCTATCTGATACATTGTTTTCACGGCTATTGTTATGCTAATTCACCTGAAACCGTGGCCCAGTGGAAAAAACTTGGGCTTCCAATTCAAGATACTGAGTCAAGCCCGTTCAAGGGGCGTTAGCATTTGGATGGGTTACCAAAACTTTATTCTTACTAAGCTTTTGTTAATTATTCTTTGCTTTGCTTTTCTTTTCTTTTTCTGAATTAAAAATAATGGAGCATACGTATGGATATTTAACTTTGCTAATTTTGCTCGCAATATCGACCTCTGTCAACCCAAATACTTTGCCCAGTCTTCGAGCAGCCGCCTAGAACTTCGTCTCTCATTCCTTTTGGTCACGGGAAATTAAGCCGAGCCTTCTTGAAATTAAGTCAGTGCTAAGGCTACTATAAAGTGACGCGAGATTTTTCCAGACATACCTGCGGCGGGTGAATAAAAAGACGCATATTATTGAGATGATTAGAGACAATGCCACGACTGGTAACCCAACCACGATGCCAAGGAACAACGAGGAACGAGTTTTTGTTGAAGCATGAACATAAAGAGCTGAAAAAATCAAAACAATAGGTTAAATTTGACTGATGTAGATTTAACAAACCTGCTGTTTGGCAGAGGGTTTTCATAGAATGCATCAGATTTTACCTGTACAGTTGTGACCATTTCCTGAATATCCCTCTAAGCAACGACATTCATGGGATCCTGGAGTATTAATACACCCAGCATGACGGTGGCAGACACGAGGCAACCACCTGCATTCATCGATATCTGGTGGCAGTGAAAAATATGTTATCCACTGACTGAAACATTCAGATGTGATGTGCATTTTGGAATATATCCACCCGTGTAACTATTCTATGATGCTTTCGAATAAAGGTATCGTAATGCTAAAGACTTCCTTCACTGAGCTAGATGTTTAATGATAGTCAAGTCAATTTACCTGTGCAATTCCATCCATTCCCTTCGAATCCATCCCTACAGCAACAAGTGTACGTCCCGTGTTTATTGATACAGCTTGCGTTACCATGGCAATGATGAGATTCTTTACTACTACATTCGTTAATATCCTGGCACGTGTAACCGCTGCCATGGTAACCAGGGTTACATCGACAGGAATAAGAGCCATTATAGTTTAGACATTGTGCGTGCGGTGAACACGAATGAGTGTTGGACGAACACTCATCGATGTCTGTGCAGTTGTTGGGGTTGCCATGGTAACCTTCTCTACAAACACATTTGAAGGATCCTGGTGTGTTGACGCAAGTCGTATTGGGATGACAAGGATATAATATCTGTGTCTCACACTCGTTTTTGTCTGAAGAAAAAAAAACAACACAAGGAACGTTTAGCTTTACTGAGGTAACCTGTATGTTATTGCGCTCGCCCTCCACACCACAGCGCGCGGTTTCCTTTTGTTTACCATTTAGCGTGAAAATTAGATAGTACATGTACATACCTGTACAATTGTAACCATCTCCTATAAATCCATCAAGGCAGTGACAAACGGTCGAGTTTCTAAAAATAGCACATGTTGCATTTAAGCCGCAAGTATTGTTTACTGGTGGACACTTGTGAGTGACTGGGGACAAACGAACAGATAAGATAAGATATATTAATAGCATTCATAAACCATGGCACTAGTAAGACACATCTAAATATCATGCTCAATACATGTATTGTGATCAGTGGGTGATGTCGACACACGTCAATACAATGGTTGCTTACCTCCATATAGTTCCATACGTATGCAAATGTTTCCCACCCACGTGACTGGAAGAACTCTTACGAATCTTGCCACGAGGGGGGTGGGGTAAGACGTGTTCAGTTCGTTACATGACACGTTGAACGAATCTTGATTACCAGGAAATATCTAGTCAAGGTCAAAAATCATATTAATGAATTATCTCTTCATTCATGTTGATTTTAAAAGATGGTACCCCTGTGGTATTATAGCAGTATTGAAATGGCTACCAATACTAATCTGTAGTCCAATCACAAGCTGTGTAAGCACAGGCTAACATATGGGAATATATACCTTATCTGAGGAGTTACCAGTGTCTTGGTACGTGTACCAGGCATCAGCATTTAAACTATATTTTATCTTGTATGACGTAACATAGCCAGTAACGTTTCCTTTGTTTGCTCCTTGTGTAGCAATGCGTGATAATTCAAACACTTTGCCAATATTGATCTGAAATCAAACCATAGTGAAAAGCTATTAAATATGATCAAACAACGAACTGCATGGTCGGACAATAACTACAGAGATCGTGTTACTATGGAGGCGATGTTGATAATATGTACGTTTATTATTAATGAAATAGTAATAGTATTTCACCTGTAAATATTGAGACGAGTTCACACTGTTGTTAGCACACCAAGCACTAGAATTACTATGAAGTCTTGCATCACGCGCTGCGTGACGTTTGTCGTAATCAGATGACGAGGTCATCGCTATATCAGGTATACTAGTGTTACGACTAATACCAACAGGGGGTGTATATGCTGCACAATATACAATATATGTTAGTACAGATCTATCGTAGTCAGATGATGAGGTCATCGCTATATCAGGTATACTAGCATTAGAACTAATACTAAAATGGGGTGTATATGCTGCACAATATACAATATATGTTAGTACATGTACAGATCTGTCGTAGTCAGATGATGAGGTCATCGCTATATCAGGTATACTAGCGTTACAACTAATATCAACAGGGGGTGTATATGCTGCACAATATACAATAAATGTTAGTACAGATCTGTCGTAGTCAGATGATGTCATCACTAGCACTATACCAGGTATACTAAGGTGCATATACACGATAAAGTATACTGACCTTTGCAGCTTGTATTGTCTCTATAGTAACCACAGTTACAAGAAGGCATTACTTGAACTGTAGAACTGTTACAGACACTTCTGTTTGTATTTGTACAGCTACCAACATCGGCTAAAGATTCAAGCAATATTCATTAGCATAACTGGCGTACTTTCTCCTTGCCGTAGAAAAGGTGCCTCTCTTACCTGCCGTCCCGGTCTTCATGAAGCACGACAAATCGTCGATTATGATGATGATGACAACCAGATAGTATACAAGTGTAGCCCATTGTAGTCTACACATCACAGTGGCTGACAGAACGAGAGACCCACTGACACATACCGCTAAGGTTTGTGGGTAGTATTGGGTACTTATCTCGATAGCAACGTCTGTATATCTAGAAAGAAAGTAAACAAAATTAGACCATGACTCTCTCTGTGCAGCGTTACCTATCTATTCAAAAGCGGTCAAGTAAAAAAAGATATTATTTACAAATTGAAGAGCTGTCATGGCCTCGATAAGCGTTTCAAAGGAAAGCGCGTCATCACGTGATCACCTCAATAAACATTAGGAAAAGGTAAGAGAGTATACGGTATTTCCATATTCTATGTCGATAAAAAGATTACAAAAATAATACTGCTGGTGCTAAAAATGAAATCGGTAAAGCCATGGCCACTCTTCGCTGCTCTTTTGATAACAAACGACGTATTGAGTTAAAGGTTTTTTGTGTGAACTGCGTTTGTTATTGACAAAGTAAAAAGATACTTTCCTCTAGCTGAATGTACACTCACTTACTTACCGAGTGACCTCTCGAGCAAACAGTACATCAACGACATTTATGAGTCTTTCCACCTATATTATGCTACAAAACCATCTTTAACCATCCTTGAATCGATGTAATTCGTTTTTGTACAATAAAATATTTAAGAAGTGCTCCTTACAGACATTGAAAGTCAGCACGTATGGTGTACAAGGTGTTCTGGTTCTGTTCAGTTGCACTAAAGGTGTTTAGCGTCACGCATAACATGAATTGATAACAATCTTAAATGTTTTAGAAAAATAAATTGAAAACCAAAATAGCCTCTGTTATCTTTACAAAATACCCTTAGTTTACTGTAATTTTAATGATTTTTCCATCGATATTTGGTATTCCACTGACCAAAATGACATGGAAAAGGGATCGATGAGAATATTTAGTAGACAATGCGAGATGCTGTGAATAAATTTACTGCTCAGTAGTCAGCACACAGAATGTGTTTTCTCGCCAAAAAACCCCATACTTCAGCAAATTTGAATGGCAAAATTAGAATCCAAAGTATGGTATATAAATGTTAGTGGACTGCACTCTAGTTAGCTGATGCATCGTCAGACGACGTCTTTACTGTATCGCCGATTTGGAATAATGATGTCTATATGTTATGAAATCTCAGTGGCTGTTACTATGGAGTGAGGAGAGATAATCAGCGATGAGCAAGCGAGCGCTTACCGACATCTAATGTCCTCCATTACAAATATACTTATCCTTTGATAATTACTGTACCTGAAATTCTTCGACCATAGAAACTAGATGTTAACTTTAAGACAAAATGGTTCTCGGGAAATCCAATATGAAGTCGCACAAGGTCGCTTCTTTTAGCAAGCTAGAATTATTCTTCCGCTCACCAAATAAAGCATCTTATGTATAATTCTAGAGTCATAAACACATCTGTCCAGATGTAAGGATTTGTGATGGTTGGAAGGTGGACTTTTTGTCAACGATTCTTTTCCTACTTGGATGAAATTCGAGGCCTGTCGTCCGAGAGACTGACCGGAAATAGGTCGGTCAATTGGCTTCAAAATTATTCTATTCGTTAATGTTTAATTTTAGAAACTCAAAGATAAATAAACATTTGACGTTGGAAAATACTGATGTGATGTTTATGGCGTTTTGTTCTAACAGATACAGACGTAATTTGAAGTAAAACTATGGACGATCGATTGGTTTGAAAGTTGTTTGATGTCGGCTTAGCATCAGGAAACCAGAAACAACACACCAAATGTGATGATTGCAAACTGATTCACACACTACCACCTGCAGTAACCTTTTATATCCATCTTCTCTGCTGAAGTTACATGCAATTATAAAAAATACTAAATTTGACAAATGAATGTACGATAGGTGATGATACGTACGTTACCGCGAGGTGTGACCGGGCTGCCTGTGGTGCTACCAACTTCCCATGGTGCATTTCGAGTTTTAATTACACTGATATAGACTCTTCCACAGTCTCTCGCTCGTCCGTTCCGTCTCCACGCTTAGAGACTGTAACGGTACAATGACCGAAAGGACTCATGGGTCCCGAAAAATTGGACCCAGCGTGCTTTGGGAACCAAAATACTCGTCCACAGTCTCTCTCGTTTTAATATTTTCAAGATGGCGGCGAAAACAAGAGAGACTGTGGACGAGTATTTTGGTTCCCAAAGCACGCTGGGTCCAAGTTTTCGGGACCCATGAGTCCTTTCGGTCATTGTACCGTTACAGTCTCTAAGCGTGGAGACGGAATGGACGGGCGAGAGACTGTGGAAGAGTCTAACACTGATAGTGATATCACGAATATTTTACGAGAAATTGCAAAAACGTAATATCCGCAAAATAATAAATGTAACTGATGTATCAGCAGTCGTAATTATTTGATTATTCTCCGATTTAATTTGACCAATCAGAGGGGAATTTCCAAACTGATTCCAGATAATTCAACTCCTTCGCGGGATTGAGTTAACAAGACCGCTGTACATTCGGACCGCTTGACGTAAGTCAGAGCGGGGGCAAAATTCAATCATCCAGAAGGGCGTCTAATTTGCCGAATGAGTTTTGTCATCATCTCTCAATTCCTACATTGCAGTTGATAGTGAAGAAAGACATGATGACATTTAGGGACCGGTCATTATTTAAATCGGAGGGGGGGGGGGGGGGGGAGGGGGGGGAGGAGAAAATGGGGGGTGGAGGAGGAAATGGGGGGTCCTGAATTATTTCTAGCAAAAAATAGGGGGGTCTTGAAAGTTGAAAGTGATATTTAGGGGGGATTGAGAAAAGTGTTAAATAGCTAAGCACCAGAAACTGTATGGAATGTTTAGCATTGAGCTATATTAATACATCTTTCATGATATAAATACTATGGTTCATGGAGAGTTTAATTATGTCTCACTACCGGTATATAAAGATATATGTATGTTAATATGATCAAAATCTTGTCTTATGTAAGTCATTTTACTATAATCAAATCCATATTTAAATCTCATTATATTTTAAGACTTTTTTCTCGTGCTGCTTCTATTAGAAATCCCCCCCCCCCCCCCCCCCCGACTTAAATAATGACCGGTCCCTTAGTCTCTGGCTCTAAAATTTTTTTCAGCAGAAGAATGGTAGCATTGGGTCACTGTGTTTGTTTGAGAGATAGAGAGCAGGGGCGGTGGGGGAGGGGGGGGAGGGGAGGGGTAGTCAAAGGAAGACAGACAGACAGACAGACAGACAGACAGAGACCTAGAGAGCTGTAGCGAACACACCTCATTTCCAAGTAGCCAAAAACGGCACGTGTTTTCTGATACAATACTCTGCTTCATCCTGACACGTCTTGTTTGTGTTTTGGCAAGGGTCATGTATGTTTCATCGAGCATCCATGTGGGTCTGGGTAGGAAATCTTGTTCTCTACATGATGATTCCAGATTAAGTAAGGCAAGCTATCTTAGTGAATAAATCTACTAAAGAAAGAAAGAACGAACGAAAGAGGTTAAAACACATATACACCGTAATGCTTGACGATGATCCAATAATCACCTCATGAATAATCATAAGCATTTTAACCAATAAGCTCTCTGCAAAGTCACGTGAAAAACTTGCAGTATGCAGCATTGTGTATTGTAGAAGAAACCCTTTCCTTAACAAGCACAAATTAATTCATTCTTACCCCAGCACCTAAGAATAATGCAGAAAACATCTGTGAATCAAATCCGAAACTTGTGGACGGAAGAACTAATGAAAACAGTCTTGCAGTTGGTATTTCGCATTACTTAGACGGTTTGTTTAAGGGGGGGAGACACCCTCTTGGATCAGTAAACAAACCACATTGAAGACCCGGAGAAACCCTTTACAGTTTTAAAGCATTTGAAACATTCGACTAAATACTCTGCCTTGTTTTTAAAATTTTAAAACCAGGAGAAAGCTTTTGCTGACCAAATGCATCTTGCAGCTGGCTTGAACTCTACACAAGGAAACAAAAATAAAATCGATTAATATATATATTTTTTACAACAAACTGATGTTTATTCATGACTAATTTTGGTTCTACTAATATGAGTTCAGTTGAACTGGAAGAACATGTCCACCCACTCATGCTCATGGCCCGGAATTTGTAGTAAGGAGCTTATCATGTACATTCACTGTAACTGTGATTGTCATTGAAACCACCTTATTAGCTGATACAGTAAAGATAGACGGTCAGTTTTAGTTTCGTTTCCCTTTCTTTCCTGAACGACACACCACGCTACTAACTGGACGTCTCGCTTGTCACCCGGCCCTTCTCTTCAGACTTGCCGTCAGATTTCATTGCTTGGAGCAGCCTCTCTTGCTCTTCTTAGTCTAAAACACACTATTTGCATGTAATGTCACTAATAATGGAATCTTCATTTTGTTTTGCTGTCTTTGTTGCTGCTGTTGTTCTGTATGCTCAGGTCAGTAAGCTGGTCCATCACTAAAGTGTACGTTACTCTTCACTGCATACGGTATATGAAGTCTATTGTGGTGCAATACTAGATTGACGCAACACTGTCTACAGATGTAACGATGAATGTGCTGCTCTATATACCAAGTGTTTTTTTTTTTGGGAGCCTTGTCTAAACTCTGACACACCCTTCGGACCATGACACACACAACGTGGAATGTAAAGGGGCGAGGGGTGAATGGACATCTTTCTTCAGTTACAAGCATTACCTCTGTGTTTACTATATTGGTGTGATTCGTGCAGCATACAAGTGACATTATCAGTAATTCAGTTGAGCATGATCTAAGGTTAGGTAGATGTGGCAGGTTCTTGTTTTGACTATTACATGGTGTAGGGAGTTTGGTTGGTTTCGACTTTTTCTTAACAAGATCATTTCGAAATCTAAAAAAAAGAGAGAAAATAAGAACAGTTAGTTAAAATATACTTATAGTAAGAGTAATTCTCAATTTAACTGAGTATATTTTATATTATTATTTATTTTTATCTGTAGTTATTTATATCTTTGTTTATAGTTTAGTTTTATTTATTTATAGAAATAAATATCAATGATGCCGTTATCAAAGCATTTCAAAAGACCAAGAACCATGACAGTTCAATACAGTAACATGGTGTTTGACAAAACATATAAACCATATAGAAATATACCATGTAGTATATGTCAGAATAATAGTGTTTGTCACTGGGCCAGCGTTGATTGCTTAGCAATACCGAATGCCTGGCTGGAAGATTTGATTACATAATCATTAGTTAAGATTATATTTTTGAGTCGTGTGCATCTAGAACATTGAGTGTACAATAGTATTGTGTTAGTAAAAAGTGTCCCCAGTTAGGAAGACTAGCTACACACTTTAATAAAGATACTTTGGGGTTTGTTTATTTTATTCATTTATTTCATATTAAAAAAGTAGTGACAGTCAATAAGTCATGTACAGTATTCAAGTAGCATGCTCGTCTAGTTTTCCAGGAAAGAAGCTGGAACATTCCAGGTATTTACTGGAAATTGTTTAAATGCTTTGTAACAAATTGTGGTCTCTTTTTCTTTAGATGAGCCTAGCACTGGCTGGTGGTCTATCACTTTCAGATTGTGAGGATTACCAATATACAATCAATAATGGCAATCAATGCTTCGACTGTCCCGCATGTCCCGCGGGACAAGAGTACACCCTGCACTGTGGATATAAAGAGATAAATGGAAACATAACAAGACCAAAAGATAACAAAGAATGTGAAGACTGCCCTTCTCATCATTACAAAAGCAGTAAATCTCAAAACATGTGTGACGAATGCAAGAGGAAATGTCCAAAAGGAAAAAAAATGATTCACCCGTGTAACAAGACACATGACATGAAATGCACCAAGTGTCCAAAGGGGTGAGTAGAACTTTTCTCATTCATCAATTATTGTTTTGCTGCCTAATTATGTTGCCAGCCATTCAATATATTATGTATTCATTAGGTTTTACACAGTTGCTGATGGTAGCTGTATTCGATGTTCTTTTTGCTGTGGTGGAACGAGATCTGCAATATTCGTGGAAAAAGAATGTAAAGATGCAGGAATGGGGCAGTGCTCTTGTAGACCTTTAAGGAACTGTGTCGACAACAGTGGAGCTTGTACAAGATCATCAATTCTTTCGACAACCACAGCCACAATTACAACAGGAAACCAACGAAAACAGCCAAGTGGAAAAAAGTCCCAACATTCAAAACCAAATCAAAGACTGCCAGGGGCCGAGAACAATAAACAAGATTGCAGGAATAAGGCTATTTTGCGACAGCTTCGTAAGCTATTATCGAAATACAAGCGAAGAGTTATAATTAAAGTAAGAAAGTACTGTACTTGATACTGATAGCTCTATCGAAATACATCATAAATATTAGGTAGCAGTGCAAGGCATTGTGGGTACTAATGCAAGGCATTTTGAATAGCAGTGCCAGGCATCTGGATAGCTGCGAGGTATTGTCCCGGGGGGAGGGGGGAGGTACTCTTGCCCGTTTAGGGTAGGGACGTGCCGCTGAGCCCTCTGAACTCTGACCCTGTTCCGGAGTAAAAGTCGCTGAAATTCACACCCTGTTCTAGAGCAAGATTGCTGAAAACCCTGTTCCAGAGAGGAGAGAGCGTAATTTCATATACCCTGTTCCATAGCGATCGCATTTTATATACCCTGTTCCAGAGTAGAATCGCTGAAAATCATACCCTGTTTGGCGGCACGTACCCATATAGCGAATATAGGGGAGTAATCCCCCCGGGGTATTGTGAAAACCAGTGCAAGGGGGTATCAAGTTATTCATAGTCATTTTAAATACTGTTGACGTAATCTCATTGTATGTAAATCAACAGATATCAGTTACATTGAAGGACAGCAAGCAACGTAAAGCAAGGAGAAAAGTAAAACCTTTAAATAAAAATAGACCTAAGCTTGTTTCAAATCCTAATAGTAATTTAGAGCAAATAATAACACTTTTTGTTTTTACGCAGGGACGTGACCTTTCAACTTTCAAACAAGCAGGATTGATGTCACATGACTAACGCCAACATTTGGAACGAGAGAGCTACTAACTTAACAGAAGAATATTAATGATATGGATCTAACTAAAGATAAACATTTCAATTTTTCAAACAAAGAGGATTGGTATCGCTTGACCAACGCTAACATTGTGAACGAAAGATCTAAAATAGGAGAATTTGAATGATTTGGAAAAGATACACGAACTTTTAGCCTATATTCTATTGTAACTTAAAAGTAATATTTTCGTTTTCAGAAAGTGTTAATAATGTTAAAATGTACTTAATAAAATTTAATCCGGCTTCAGTTCTCAAGGATGCTTTTTAGTCGTCTTTATGGTATTTCTAAACCTAAGAAAGCAAGGCTCAATCAGTAATGCAATTTAAACAACGAAAAAGTAAAGCAATGAAGACGGAATAACTTTGCATACGAGCTAGACATGAAGATGATGAGAAAATATATCTTGCAGACAAATAAAGACTGATTCAAGTAATAATAACAAGTTATAAGATACAATGGACAGACAGGATATTGCTGATATTAGTCCTTTCACGAGTTTCACATGGCAATAATTGCAGATGATTAGTACTATTGCACCAAGCACAAACTGACCAGTGTCACTATTACAGCCTTTGCTGCTATAAGAACACAACTAACTCTAGATCATAGTGGTGGTGGTGTTGGTGTTAGAAGTACATATGAATTCTTCGTTTTCTATTGTGTTAAATTACTAAATACCTAAATGAATAGCAAAATAATAACGACTTGACTGAACACCGCAATCATAGCTGTAATAGTTGCATGGTATCTGTTACGGTGCATGGAGCTTCCTTGTCAATCATACGGGTCAGTAAGAATGGCATTGCTTATAAAGCATACTCGTAAACTGGCATCAAAAACTCACTCATAGTTAGTATGCATCACTTGCTGCAAGGACAATAAGGCACCAGTTGCTGGTAACAAGCACATTAATGTGGTTCTTTGAACATCTAGCCGGTACATCAATTAAAAAGATACAAGATGGACACACAGTTTGAAACTATAAAATGTTACTATTGCATGTTAAGCTATTTTATTCTTATAACCATGTAACACTCAAAAGGAAGATAAATCTGATTTTTCTGCAGTTCAACTTATTTAAAGCAGGCTGTAGACTCGTTTAAGATGTGTTCCAGCGACTGCTGGCCTTTTGACCAAGACGATTAAAACAACTTTATGAAACAACACAGGATACATTTGTATAGTGCAGCTGTTGTGTGAAGATGAAATCATTCAGGATATGGAACACCTCGTTTCCTAGAACACCTCTCGTTCTCTTTTCCTTTCTTAGTTCTTTCAAAATAGAAGTATTCAGATGACTCGATCAGCGTTTGTGATAAAAAAGCCGTTACCGTTTCATCGTTAGTTCCGTAATATTCCATGACATGACTCATGTTGCATTTCTTGCATCAATTATTCACGTTCTATTATAAGCCCTCCTACGTCACGAACGTGGCCGTGTAGTCTCTCGTCGAATACATCAATCTTCATTCAAAAATGTGTGTATTCGCATACAAAGTATTTATTTTAGCCTGCCAAATGTATTTCAGTGAACTGTAATGGAACGAAAAAGTTGATTTCATGGAAGATGTAACCAAACATTGAATTTTGACGAAGTCTGACAGCGCTCTGTAAGGGTCGTGAAACGATCGAATAATCCACCAATCCGGACAAGGAATGAAAGGAACTGGAGCGTGGAAATTGCATCTTGTGCCATTAACACTAAAAAACCCTTGAGTTTCCTTTAAAACCTTTTTTTAGTCCTCCAAGAGAGGCAAGTTAGAAACGAAAGTATTCTCGCTGTACATTAGATAATTTTTAAAAGTTGGATTCAATTTTCAAGGAGCTAATCAGAAGAAGATGACATTCATCCATTCCAAAACGTGACGTCCTAAAACTCCTGGATTCAGATTTTCCGATTGAGGACTTCGAAACAGGAAGTTGACAGTGATCCATTCAGAAGACGAATCGAAAATAGATTATTGACCGCCCAGTTTCGCTTCCTCATTCAAAATATATTCCAAAGAATAATTCGTGCAACGCTTGATGGTTGGCGCTTGCTTCTCGCGAATTCGAAGTCACAAACATTTTCTGTCTGTCTATCGAGTGCTGTCTTGGCCCGTTTTTATGATTCATATCGTAATGCTGTATATTTGGGTTGCAGCGTTCATTTTTACAGGGTTTTCCCTACAGGTAAGTCTCAAAGTATCTTGATAGTACAATCCGAATTAAACTTGTAAGCAGAAAAATACTTTTTTCATGTCTTTTAAAAACTGTGCAATGTCTTTTTTTTTTTTTTTTTTTTAATGCTCACTTCACCAAGCATTTGAATTTCTACCCGTCAGAACACAGTTTAAGGAGAAAGTTGTCTTGCGTACTACAAGTACGTTTATGTTTTATTAGTTTTGTACGGGATTTTATGATGGAAATGAGAAAATTCGTAAGCTGCTCGTCTTTGTTTTACCTGATGCAGGCTGTTAATCGGTGTGTGAAAACGAAACATTCGCAAGTCCAAGTTCATCAAATCAATTAATATCTTACTATCTCACTTTCCAAAACACTAAAGATTCTTGTTCCACTGATCGACCTTCACACTTTTGTTTCCAAAATGGAACAACTTTCCATTGATTTGTTAATGTTTTTTTTACCAGTGCTAGTTTTAATCATTATTTAAAAGATGTCCTCGTTTCAACCCTCTTCCAGACCTGTTGCTCTTTGAAGGGCTATTATGACTAATCTTTGAGGGTTTATTATTATTATTTCTTTACTAAATTCATAATATTTCAAGGCTTAACACAAACATGCCTCGAAAGGGCTGTGTTTTACTGTGTTTGTTTTTACCACTAATCAGAAGTGGAATGGGATTCCAGCGCGTGTATTGATGATGCTGGTTTGTCGACGGTCGGCTCAATATCAGATTACCATAAAATACCTGCGATAGAATATCTAACCAATCTGTTTGTATCTTAGAGAAGCATACTGTATACATATGATTGTGATACTGAGGGTGATTTGATGAAGACATCTTTTTGATCATATTACGGGGTTTTTCGTTCACGAAATTGTCGTTTAAAGTTTTAATTACCAGGCAAAACGTTACAACATCCGGAAGCAAGTTGTCATTCAATCTAGAGTAGCAATATGTATGAAGTAGCGTGGGTCAAACAAGGTTAAATCCATTCAATAGATAAAAGAGATCTGTTCTTGCACGTTAACACTCTAACCGTTTTACACTCTTGTACTCAATGACCTGAGGTTTTTTTTACGTATTTTCTACTATTGTCTTTTTTGTTGACATGTCATGAAATCAAAGCTTCACTCGAAAGTAAGACCTTAGAATGCCCTTATTTGGCTGAAGTAAAAAAACAAAGGTTTGGTACACAATCCTAGGTTACTTGGACCTTAGAAGTAATTGTCTTTGACAATAGTATTTGAAGAATGTAAACGGCCTGGGCCACTGTATTTTGTAATCTCCTTTCCCTTTTTGATGTTTAATTGCTGCAGCATTGGCATTGGAATTGCTTGACAGTCCCAGCCAGGCTTAAGTTCAGTCCAGTTGCTTCTGTCAGAAAACAGTTAACTATCTTTTGGAGTGAAAGATTAGGCATAATTAAAGTGCCTTCAGATATAGTGTATTGGGCTTACTGTCCGGCTGACTTGGGGTCAATTTGGATCAGTACGACAACAGTCACAAGGACTAAGGCTGAGATTCGGTATTGGAAGATGTCACAGAAGTAGTTCGAGCTAGGCTCACTCGGCTCTTTTGTACAGATAATTCCTGGTAACTGCTAATGCAAACTGATTATTAAAAACTAGCTTATTGTCATGCTGGTCACGTTTTAACGATGTGTTGATTTTTCCCCAGACAGACTTAGTACTGGCTGGTGGTATATCACTTTCAGATTGTGAGGATGACCAATATACGATCAATAATGGCAATCAATGCTTCGACTGTCCCGCATGTCCCGCGGGACAAGAGTACACCCTGCACTGTGGATATATAGAGGAAAATGGAAACATAACAAGACCAAACAATAACAAAGAATGTGAAGACTGCCCTCCCAATCATTACAAAAGCAGTAAATCTCAAAACATGTGTGACGAATGCAAGATGAAATGTCCAAAAGGAAAAATAATGATTCACCCGTGTAACAAGACACATGACATGAAATGCACCAAGTGTCCAAAGGGGTGAGTACGGGCTACGATAGTATAAAGCATGCAAAGTGATATTAGCTCTTCAACGTGTCGAAGAAGACCTTCATCAATTCATTCACCTGTCACTATCGTAAAAAAGAAATCGTTTATCATGATAAAGCGAGTGAGTTCCTCTTGATCCGTTAAATTGAAAAAAAAAAAGTGTTAAGGCGTATTTTGCTGTTATTATTTTTAGTTTTTTCACTGAGTCTGATGGCAGTTGTACGCGTTGCTCTCCATGTTGTGGAACACCAACGGCTTACACACATTATTCTGTAGAAAAGGAATGCGAAAATGCTGGGATGATGTCATGTTCTTGTCGCCCTTTACGTTGTTCTGACAAAAAATCCGCGGAAGATTGTAAGAAAGGATTTTTGAAGTTTTTAACAGGAAGTCCTTCCAAAAAGATGTCGTCTCCTCCAACGATCATTAGTACGACTAAAAAAGACAACGAAAACAACACAACAATAAAACCGAAAAGTCCAACTACAAAGACACAGAAAAACACCATTCCTGTATTACAATCTCAAAATGACCAAAAGAAAGAAGATAATGAAGAAAGTGAGTTGCTAGAATAAGATAAATGTAGTGTCATTAGATGTTTCTATTCTATCCAATAACCAATGAGGTGCACTCTTATATCTACCAACAGATAATATGTTTTCTATTCTATCTTATAGCCAATACTAATTCAATAGCATGCAATGTTATACTTACCAATTACATGTCTGTTATCGTATTAATGCCCATTACTGTATAAATACACAGGTGATTATTGAAAATCGCGCGCGCTGATTGGTCGAGAAACTCATATTATCAAACGATAATCACCTCCAGCGATAATCCAAAATGGCTTAAAACAAAAAAAGCAAAACCTTTAAATAAAAATAGACCTAAGCTTGTTTCAAATCCTAATAGTAATTTAGAGCAAATAATAACACTTTTTGTTTTTACGCAGGGACGTGACCTTTCAACTTTCAAACAAGCAGGATTGATGTCACATGACTAACGCCAACATTTGGAACGAGAGAGCTACTAACTTAACAGAAGAATATTAATGATATGGATCTAACTAAAGATAAACATTTCAATTTTTCAAACAAAGAGGATTGGTATCGCTTGACCAACGCTAACATTGTGAACGAAAGATCTAAAATAGGAGAATTTGAATGATTTGGAAAAGATACACGAACTTTTAGCCTATATTCTATTGTAACTTAAAAGTAATATTTTCGTTTTCAGAAAGTGTTAATAATGTTAAAATGTACTTAATAAAATTTAATCCGGCTTCAGTTCTCAAGGATGCTTTTTAGTCGTCTTTATGGTATTTCTAAACCTAAGAAAGCAAGGCTCAATCAGTAATGCAATTTAAACAACGAAAAAGTAAAGCAATGAAGACGGAATAACTTTGCATACGAGCTAGACATGAAGATGATGAGAAAATATATCTTGCAGACAAATAAAGACTGATTCAAGTAATAATAACAAGTTATAAGATACAATGGACAGACAGGATATTGCTGATATTAGTCCTTTCACGAGTTTCACATGGCAATAATTGCAGATGATTAGTACTATTGCACCAAGCACGAACTGACCAGTGTCACTATTACAGCCTTTGCTGCTATAAGAACACAACTAACTCTAGATCATAGTGGTGGTGGTGGTGGTGTTAGAAGTACATATGAATTCTTCGTTTTCTATTGTGTTAAATTACTAAATACCTAAATGAATAGCAAAATAATAACGACTTGACTGAACACCGCAATCATAGCTGTAATAGTTGCATGGTATCTGTTACGGTGCATGGAGCTTCCTTGTCAATCATACGGGTCAGTAAGAATGGCATTGCTTATAAAGCATACTCGTAAACTGGCATCAAAAACTCACTCATAGTTAGTATGCATCACTTGCTGCAAGGACAATAAGGCACCAGTTGCTGGTAACAAGCACATTAATGTGGTTCTTTGAACATCTAGCCGGTACATCAATTAAAAAGATACAAGATGGACACACAGTTTGAAACTATAAAATGTTACTATTGCATGTTAAGCTATTTTATTCTTATAACCATGTAACACTCAAAAGGAAGATAAATCTGATTTTTCTGCAGTTCAACTTATTTAAAGCAGGCTGTAGACTCGTTTAAGATGTGTTCCAGCGACTGCTGGCCTTTTGACCAAGACGATTAAAACAACTTTATGAAACAACACAGGATACATTTGTATAGTGCAGCTGTTGTGTGAAGATGAAATCATTCAGGATATGGAACACCTCGTTTCCTAGAACACCTCTTTTTCTCTTTTCCTTTTTTAGTTCTTTCAAAATAGAAGTATTCAGATGACTCGATCAGCGTTTGTGATAAAAAAGCCGTTACCGTTTCATCGTTAGTTCCATAATATTCCATGACATGACTCATGTTGCATTTCTTGCATCAATTATTCACGTTCTATTTCAAGCTCTTCTACGTCACGAACGTGGCCGTGAAGTCTCTCGTCGAATACATCAAACTTCATTCAAAAATGTGTGTATTCTCATACAAAGTATTTATTTTACCTTGCCAAATGTATTTCAGTGAACTGTAATGGAACGAAAAAGTTTAATTTCGTGGAAGATGTAACCAAACATTGAATTTTGACGAAGTCTGACAGCGCTCTGTAAGGGTCGTGAAACGATCGAATAATCCACCAATCCGGACAAGGAATGAAAGGAACTGGAGCGTGGAAATTGCATCTTGTGCCATTAACACTAAAAATCCCTTGGTTTTCCTTTAAAACCTTTTTTAAGTCCTCCAAGAGAGGCAAATTAGAAACGAAAGTATTCTCGCTGTACATTAGATAATTTTTAAAAGTTGGATTCAATTTTCAAGGAGCTAATCAGAAGAAGATGATATTCATCCATTCCAAAACGTGACGTCCTAAAACTCCTGGATTCAGATTTTCCGATTGAGGACTTCGAAACAGGAAGTTGACAGTGATCCATTCAGAAGACGAATCGAAAATAGATTATTGACCGCCCAGTTTCGCTTCCTCATTCAAAATATATTCCAAAGAATAATTCGTGCAACGCTTGATGGTTGGCGCTTGCTTCTCGCGAATTCGAAGTCACAAACATTTTCTGTCTGTCTATCGAGTGCTGTCTTGGCCCGTTTTTATGATTCATATCGTAATGCTGTATATTTGGGTTGCAGTGTTCATTTTTATAGGGTTTTCCCTACAGGTAAGTCTCAAAGTATCTTGAATTATTAACACTTGTGAGATTTTTTCATTTATTGATTACCTGTAGTAACTTGTCAGGCTCGATAGTACAATCCGAATTAAACTTGTAAGCAGAAAAATACTTTTTTCATGTCTTTTAAAAACTGTGCAATGTCTTTTTTTTTTTTTTTTTTTTAATGCTCACTTCACCAAGCATTTGAATTTCTACCCGTCAGAACACAGTTTAAGGAGAAAGTTGTCTTGCGTACTACAAGTACGTTTATGTTTTATTAGTTTTATGCGGGATTTTATGATGGAAATGAGAAAATTCGTAAGCTGCTCGTCTTCGTTTTACCTGATGCAGGCTGTTAATCGGTGTGTGAAAACGAAACATTCGCAAGTCCAAGTTCATCAAATCAATTAATATCTTACTATCTCACTTTCCAAAACACTAAAGATTCTTGTTCCACTGATCGACCTTCACACTTTTGTTTCCAAAATGGAACAACTTTCCATTGATTTTTTAATGTTTTTTTTTACCAGTGCTAGTTTTAATCATTATTTAAAAGATGTCCTCGTTTCAACCCTCTTCCAGACCTGTTGCTCTTTGAAGGGCTATTATGACTAATCTTTGAGGGTTTATTATTATTATTTCTTTACTAAATTCATAATATTTCAAGGCTTAACACAAACATGCCTCGAAAGGGCTGTGTTTTACTGTGTTTGTTTTTACCACTAATCAGAAGTGGAATGGGATTCCAGCGCGTGTATTGATGATGCTGGTTTGTCGACGGTCGGCTCAATATCAGATTACCATAAAATACCTGCGATAGAATATCTAACCAATCTGTTTGTATCTTAGAGAAGCATACTGTATACATATGATTGTGATACTGAGGGTGATTTGATGAAGACATCTTTTTGATCATATTACGGGGTTTTTCGTTCACGAAATTGTCGTTTAAAGTTTTAATTACCAGGCAAAACGTTACAACATCCGGAAGCAAGTTGTCATTCAATCTAGAGTAGCAATATGTATGAAGTAGCGTGGGTCAAACAAGGTTAAATCCATTCAATAGATAAAAGAGATCTGTTCTTGCACGTTAACACTCTAACCGTTTTACACTCTTGTACTCAATGACCTGAGGTTTTTTTTACGTATTTTCTACTATTGTCTTTTTTGTTGACATGTCATGAAATCAAAGCTTCACTCGAAAGTAAGACCTTAGAATGCCCTTATTTGGCTGAAGTAAAAAAACAAAGGTTTGGTACACAATCCTAGGTTACTTGGACCTTAGAAGTAATTGTCTTTGACAATAGTATTTGAAGAATGTAAACGGCCTGGGCCACTGTATTTTGTAATCTCCTTTCCCTTTTTGATGTTTAATTGCTGCAGCATTGGCATTGGAATTGCTTGACAGTCCCAGCCAGGCTTAAGTTCAGTCCAGTTGCTTCTGTCAGAAAACAGTTAACTATCTTTTGGAGTGAAAGATTAGGCATAATTAAAGTGCCTTCAGATATAGTGTATTGGGCTTACTGTCCGGCTGACTTGGGGTCAATTTGGATCAGTACGACAACAGTCACAAGGACTAAGGCTGAGATTCGGTATTGGAAGATGTCACAGAAGTAGTTCGAGCTAGGCTCACTCGGCTCTTTTGTACAGATAATTCCTGGTAACTGCTAATGCAAACTGATTATTAAAAACTAGCTTATTGTCATGCTGGTCACGTTTTAACGATGTGTTGATTTTTCCCCAGACAGACTTAGTACTGGCTGGTGGTATATCACTTTCAGATTGTGAGGATGACCAATATACGATCAATAATGGCAATCAATGCTTCGACTGTCCCGCATGTCCCGCGGGACAAGAGTACACCCTGCACTGTGGATATATAGAGGAAAATGGAAACATAACAAGACCAAACAATAACAAAGAATGTGAAGACTGCCCTCCCAATCATTACAAAAGCAGTAAATCTCAAAACATGTGTGACGAATGCAAGATGAAATGTCCAAAAGGAAAAATAATGATTCACCCGTGTAACAAGACACATGACATGAAATGCACCAAGTGTCCAAAGGGGTGAGTACGGGCTACGATAGTATAAAGCATGCAAAGTGATATTAGCTCTTCAACGTGTCGAAGAAGACCTTCATCAATTCATTCACCTGTCACTATCGTAAAAAAGAAATCGTTTATCATGATAAAGCGAGTGAGTTCCTCTTGATCCGTTAAATTGAAAAAAAAAAAGTGTTAAGGCGTATTTTGCTGTTATTATTTTTAGTTTTTTCACTGAGTCTGATGGCAGTTGTACGCGTTGCTCTCCATGTTGTGGAACACCAACGGCTTACACACATTATTCTGTAGAAAAGGAATGCGAAAATGCTGGGATGATGTCATGTTCTTGTCGCCCTTTACGTTGTTCTGACAAAAAATCCGCGGAAGATTGTAAGAAAGGATTTTTGAAGTTTTTAACAGGAAGTCCTTCCAAAAAGATGTCGTCTCCTCCAACGATCATTAGTACGACTAAAAAAGACAACGAAAACAACACAACAATAAAACCGAAAAGTCCAACTACAAAGACACAGAAAAACACCATTCCTGTATTACAATCTCAAAATGACCAAAAGAAAGAAGATAATGAAGAAAGTGAGTTGCTAGAATAAGATAAACGTAGTGTCATTAGATGTTTCTATTCTATCCAATAACCAATGAGGTGCACTCTTATATCTACCAACAGATAGTATGTTTTCAATTCTATCTGATAGCCAATAAGGTGCACTCTTATATGTACCAACAGATAATATGCTTTCTATTCTATCTAATAACCAATGAGGTGCACTCTTATATCTACCAAAAGATAGTATGTTTTCAATTCTATCTGATAGCCAATAAGGTGCACTCTTATATCTACCAACAGATAATGTTTTCTATTCTATCTGAACAAGGTGCACTCTTATATCTACCAAAAGATAGTATGTTTTCTATTCTATCTGATAGCCAATAAGGTGCACTCTTATATCTACCAACAGATAGCATGTTTTCTATTCTATCTGATAGCCAATAAGGTGCACTCTTATATCTACCAACAGATAGCATGTTTTCTATTCTATCTGATAGCCAATAGCATGCAATGTTATACTTACCAATTACATGTCTGTTATCGTATTAATGCCTATTTATAGTATAAGTACACAGGTGATTATTGAAAATCTCGCGCGTTGATTAGTCGAGAAACTCAGAATATCACAGCGATAATTCAAAATGGCGGCAAGCCGCTTTGTAGCCGTTACCGGAAAAAATGTGTCTTTTATCTTTTTTTTAATTTTTTTTATATTTTTTTTGAATGTGTATTTATACTAAAACAATTATTCACCTCAGGCTCAGTGAACATCGGAAATAATAACCTCGACTTCGTTTCAGTTATTATCCCCTGATATTCACTTCGCCTTTGGCGAATAAATAAGGTGCAGTATTAGATCTATCAGTGTCGTTTATTACAGGTTTTTTTACTGGTTGGCTGGTCGCTACCGTGATTGGCATAGTTCTCCTTGCGACCATCTTTTTTCATATGCTAAAGCATTTTAACATCTTGAAGAGGATAAAAGTTCTTCTCAGACCCCGCGAACGAGACGTAGAAGACGATACCTCTAACTCAGTGATCACAGTCGAAGAAAGATTTGAAGCACCAGCTCCACCAGTTATCACAAGTAAGTCGTCACTGTTAGAATGTTTTTTGAATGAGTACATGACGGTATGATTCACCCAATCACAGCACCATGTCCACGAATGACACAAAATAATTATAACTACAGATTACGCTCAAAGGATCTTACCAGAGGAAGAAATGGAGAGCCAATCAGATCACATGATGCATGACCGTAAGTCAACTGAGACTGACCCTACTTACTTTTAGCTAGTTTAGTAATCTTGGCATGGGTTTTTATCACTAAACCTTCTGCGTGCTGCCTTGTGTGTTACTCATGTGAAAAAGTTATTCGTATTTGTTTGTTTTCCCATCCAGGCTCCAATGTTTCTACAAGTGATCTTGATTATGATGAGTTTGCTTATCATGATCCATGGGTCTATCGTGATTCCACCGACCTAGGCGCGGTCCAAATGAGGCCAATGAGATGGCTGCCTACCAGAGCAGAGGTGGCTATGAATCCAGAATATGGAGAGTATATCGAAATACTGAGATGTGAAGATATTGCGGATGACTGTCTTTCCACCCAAGGAAACAATTCAGGAAGTTTACAACAACTAGATGAATCATCCATATCCCGAGAGGTAGTATCAAATGAACCAGCACCTCCACATACAGAAGATAGAAAGGAGGTCATGAAGGTTAACTTGGATAATAAACCTGGACAAGAACATAGTGATAGTGAAGAGCCACGTACGTCCATCCCTGCTACTGCAAGTGGAGAAAATACTGTTATCATAGCAACAGGACAACATCGTGGGATGATCAGTGACGAATTCATTAGGAAAGGTAATGAAATATTCAGCAATTTACATGGCGTCCGTTTTAGTCTCAAACTTCATTCAAAAAACTTCATTCGTTAAACCTGGGTGTTTGTGTTTTAGAATTCTCGAAGGGAAAACGAGATAAAGTTAGTTCAAATGGAAAACGAAGAAAGAAACAGCCAGAAAAAAAGGTAACCGCATAACGTTGCAAGAACAGTTTTATTCTAAGTCACGTTTTTAATAACTAGATATTTAAATGAAATTACTTTCAAATTATAAAATTATATTTTATGATGAGGTGTTTTTTTGTTTTTTGTTTTGCATGAAATTTTACATATAGTCTTTATTGTTTTCATATTGTAAAATAGTATTTATAAGCTAAACGTAATTCAGCCTATGGCTTCTATGTTTTTAGTCAATAAACTATCTATCTATCTATCTATCTATCTATCTATCTATCTATCTATCTATCTATCTATCTATCTATCTATCTATCTATCTATCTATCTATCTATCTATCTATCTATCTATCTATCTATCTATCTATCTATCTATCTATCTATCTATCTATCTATCTATCTATCTATCTATCTATCTATCTATCTAACATATTTTTGCCGGTTTCCTATAACTAGTAGAGTGACAACAGTAAATCCGTGAAACTTTAGTAATACTACTAATAGCACGATTTCATGCAGATTCCATTGTTTTCTATTGTTTAACTAGCACTATTTTATACTCTTTAGTAATTAGTGTTTCACGGATTTACTGTGGTCACTCTACTATACGATTAACAAAATAATTATTTCATTTCCTAGAAGACAAGGAGAACACTGGATGACAATGGTCTGGAAAGTGAAGGTACTGACTTGGTGAATTTGGTTGGTTTGCAACATGTAGTCCATGAGAATTGATATAATCCCTCGTCAGTGTATAAACATGCTTGTGCTGCTTCTATGCAGAAAATAAGTATTTTTTCTTGGCTTCCAGTTCCACTGATCTTCATTTGACATTCTTGGACGGAACTGATGAATAAATAAAATTATTTTGTGTCTTTGACAGATGTTTTAAGGTGCACGTGTGGTCCCCCCTGTTCGTATCGACCTTATGTTCGCGAAACAAAGCTTTGTCATTGTGAAGGTGAGTTGATAATTCACCTGATCGTCACTTGGTCGACGTTTTTCCTAATTGAGCTTGGCTGCTATCTCTTCTCATCTTATGTCATCACTGAAGCCATCTGCATCTTCAATCATCTTTTTGCAACACCATCACCAATTATCATTATCCATCATCATCACCACCTTGACGTCAATCATGTATATCATCGTCATAATATAGTCATGTGTCGTCATTATCATCTATTATCGGCATTTTGCGTAATCATAGTCATCCCGCTGATCATCATAATGATGATCATAATTATGAAATTGAATAAATATTTACGATTATTATTCCTCAACATTTGTGCTTTTTATTTCAGATTGTGTTCCCCAACCAACAGATGACTTGTACAATATAATAGAAAGAAGATGTTTACGAGCAGAAATCTGCAAAGAATTGAACAAGAAAGGTGTCCCCAATTGGAGAGAGTTATGTACGTACATTCGAATTGATAAAGAAATAACAAGCGTCGAAAAGGAAGAGAATCCCGCTGAGATAGTACTCAATAAGCTAAAAACATCTCGCCCGCGGTTAAAACTGGAAGACTTCAGTCTTATACTGAACAGGATCAAACGCCAGGACATCATGGAAATGATCATGCAGCACCACATTAAATGCATGTTATGTAGACGTAACTCATTTGATGGTAGTCTAGTAAATGTCCATACAGTATCAGATACCAGTACTACGTGGATCGCATCAAAATTATCCCCATAACAACATTACGTTAACAGTATAGGTTATGTAGACGTAGCTCATTTGATGGTAGTCTAGTAAATTTGTGGCCATACAGTATCAGATCCCATTGCTACAGGGATTGCATCTAAAGTATGTTTACGTGAATAGCGTAACGCCTTTAAAGGCAACTTGCTAAATGGATTTTAGAGTCCTTGTTTGACTTTTTAAGAATGGAGTTCTCTTAGAATTACAGGGTACAAAGGTTGCAAGGGGAGGGCTGGACCTACAAAAACATTGGTCAGTTCAGGGGGAAAGGGGGGAGGGGAGCTGAGGGGCTTAGCCAGGGGGAATATTTAGGCAACTATTACAATAGGATATGTATAATAAAAAAATGTTTAGTAGACCTACATCAAGAACCTGGCCAGCATTGAGTCCAGGTGAAACGTACTCGTTCCTTATGGTACATAAGGCATATAGTAGGTTTGTTATATGACGTCATGTTTAGCTTCTTTTATCTTTGTGCATATTGCACACCTTTTGGCTGGTCCAATCAGATTATGTTGGTTATTTTAAGGTTTTAGCTTTATAATACTTCTTTTAAAATACTTGGTTTATAGTTAAACTGTGTTTTTTGTTGGTTTTTTTTTTATTATTATTTTGTAATTATGAAAGTGATATTGGACTGGACACACTAAGTGTTGTATTTGTAGGCAATATTTGTGTATGGAGAATATAATAATCAAGTCTTGGTTCTTCCTCTTATGCATTAATACATGAATATTACGACGAGGAATGAAAGAGACGAGGGAGGAAAGAAACGTAGTTCACATCATACCGGAAGAAGTAAAAAAATTTTAACGTGAATCTTCATGTTACATTCATGCTCAATGCCAAAAAATAAGAATTGAATAATTAAGCAAGTGAACAAGTCCCAGGCACTTACTTGGAATGAGGGTATGCTTGAAGTTAGTTTACAGTTGTCTACTCAACTATGGTAGTACAATTAAATGCCATAATTATCAATGATTTTGCTAAACTCATTTGTATATATTCATAAAAAGGACAAATAAAATTGTTAAAATTTTTAGAGAAACAAAACGGTGTTTCTTGTTTTTATTGGACAGACAGACGGAAAAACAAACTCAGATTTAGACAAACAGTCAGATAGAAAGACAGACATACAAATAAACGACTCTCGGACCCTCGGTTTTATTGCCGTGTAAACGTGTAAAGTTATATATTACACCGGTGATATACATACAGTGATTAGAGTGGTTTTCATATGAGGGGGAAACGGATACGGCAAATTCGAAGCGGTACTGTAGACGTGCGTATGTGTTGTCATTAGATAAAGTACTGGAAATAGCAGTGGGAAGCCATTCCAATGTGACGGTATGTTGTACTTTGTCCGTACTGTAAGTCAGTACCGTATGTTTATCACGACAACCGCTCTATAAAGACTAGTACCATTATTGAAAGCTAGACATCGTAAGCCTATGGTTGGTTTTCTTTAGTTTGCATTTGAACTTGACCTGTTTCAGTTAGATTTCGGTGTTGTTTCATAGTCGACTATGCCAGTGCGTACCTTACTTCTGCGCGGGTCTAGACCAGAACTAGTGTCGTTGGAGTGAATGCAAACTTGGTATCGGGAAACTGATGTCTATTTTTTATCAATAATGAAGGGCATTTCTCTTAAGCAACTCTCCATTGCTTTGCCAGTTGTTAGGTGAAGTTAATTCGCTTTAAGGTTCTAGCCACAACCTTCCCTTCATGACTTTCGTTCGTCCACAAATTCGGTCTAAAATGACAAATCTTTATACGATCATCCTTTGGACTCAAAACATGGTCACTATAATTAAGAAAGCTTTTTCCATCACTTGATTGGTGGTAAGGGTAACTTACTACCATATCTGGGCAGTAATTGTCTAATTGTCGTGGGTCGTGGGTAGTGGGTAAAAGTCGTGGGTCCCGAAAAATAAGACAGAATAAAATATGTAAGATAAGATAAGGTAAATAAATAAGATTTAAAAAAAAAAATTTTTTTTAATAAAAATATATTTTTTTAAATGAAAATATATTTTTTGAAAATGTAAATTGAAAATGAAAATAAAAGAAACCTATGACGCTACAAAGGGCATGATGGAGTCCTTTATAAAAGAAATAACAAGAAATTTTCTTTCGTCCTGGTTAGTTTGGTGGAATGCACGTCGTGCCTATATTTTTAAAGCATTTGCGCCAAAATTCACAGCACTCTTCTCATAATAGCACTATCGACAAATCAGGTAACACCAACAGCTAGCCATTTTAATAATAACGGGAACTAGAACCCGGGGGGGGGGGGGGGGGGGGGGGGGATAGGGGGGGGGATAGGTTAGTCTGGGATAGGGTTAACGAATTGGTCGTTTTTGTCTGGCAAATAGGCTACGCTTTCTGCCGACACAAAAACGATAAAAATATTAGTAAATATTGATTGCAATCGATCGTAAAACCGTCTTTTCCGTCTTTTAGTCTAGGATAGGGTGTACAATTCTTAGTTTTAGTCTGGGGTAGGGTATGTAAAATCGAAATTTTAGGTCTGGGATAGGGTCAGAGTTTTGAGGTCCTGGCGGTACACCCCTACCCAAGTTGGCTACGCCTCGTGAATCCACACTTCTTTGACAATGTGATGACGCAATTTATTGTCAATAAGAGGACAGACACATAAAAATCTGATGTCAATTTGTTAAATAGATAGAGACATCCTTTTTACGGCTCAAGTCAAACTGAACATGTTACTGTTGCTGTTGAAGCGATGTTAATTATGACTTATGACTGTATTTAAAAAAGAACAGCTTGATCACGCGCGCTAGCGTTAGAAAAAAATGACTAAACAACTTAAAGCGATGTTTAAAGGAAATGTGCAATATAACTCGACGCAGAAAATGGAATACTGAGCTTTACCATTTACAATGTTTGTTATGAAATACTGATTATTGACCTTCATGACCGGAGTACAGCAACCGATCTTGGCGGAGTGTGTAAATACACAAGATTCTCTTATAAATGTTCTTTTGTATAACCAGAGTTGGTATAACTATATTTGATCAAAATAAAACATGTTCTCAAAATATAAACTGTTTGATAAAATAATGAATAGAGTATAAAGGAATGAGAAGCAAAGGCGAAGGATCAGCAAAAACAAAGTCTAGTCTGCAACTATGAAGTTTCAGCTAGTTTCGGCAGTGTTAGTACCGATTATTGGTTAGATTATTATATCATACCTATATTTGAAGTGTCATAATATGAGTATTCAGTTACAGCTTGTCATTGCATGGCTTCTGTTGTGCTATGCTGTTTAGCCTGAGTACTCAGACTATTTCCTGTACTGTGTAAATCGAATTCTACACTTATTTTTTCGAAATCTAATTGTCGATATTTTTATCTATTTATTTTATCTTATCTTACATGAATTTTATCTTATTTTATCTTATTTTTCGGGACCCACGACTTTTACCCACGCCCCACGACAATAAGTGCAACTCGATTTATACCATGGTCATGGACAGTTATTTTAAGGTCAGTCAACAAACAATCACATGGGACAGAAACGACGAAAAAAGCCACAAAAACAAACAAACAGACAAACATCAATTAAACAACAACATATTCAGGATTCCAGATCTTTCAGCGGGTTCAGTGTTTGCTTAGCCATGGACAGTTAATTAGCAAACACATGGGGCAGAGACTACAAAAGAAACAACATATTTCAGATCCTTTGTTGTCTTCTGGTTCCTTGTCTTCTACAACAACTAATTCAGTATCACTCTCAGCTCCTATCTTTATGTCCTCCGTGTATTTTAACCGTAATGGGCTTTCTTTTTTGACTTTTTCAAATATGCCCTCCTGAACTTGATAGTATGGATTGCCCTCTCGCGGATTGATTTTGAAAAGAAAACAATTTATTCCAACATTATTTTGTATTGACCCTTCCTGCGACCAACTTCTATCAATGGTGGCAATAAAGAGGAGAAATCGGTAGATACCATATCTATCCATGTTGGTCCAGACTGTATTCTTGTCTCCTCCACTTGGCTCCTTTAATGCGAGTCTGTGATGAGAGTGCCATTCTCCAATATGACACAACCCTTCTTCGTTAGTCAAGAGGTTACCTACTCGATCAAGGTACTTAACATCTTGGTAGAAGGAAGCTGATGTTCGTCTACAGTGTTTCCCTGGCCCGAGTACGAGCTGCACCACTGCAGTGTGGTCGTCTGCCCATAAGCCAAACAAGTCTCCTCCAGTTTCAAGGTTTTGGTATTTATCAACCCAAGCTTGTATCTGTCGGTACTCTGACTCGTATATGTAGACGGTGAACTCTTCAGTTTTCGCTTTCTTTTTTTCTTTACGAGACATTGATCTTCCTATTAAATGTATGGTATTAAAAGTCCGTGTTTTCCAATCTATTTGTTTTCTTCATATTCATTATTTCTAAGAAATGGGCGTCTTGGATGAATTCTCGGAAATCGACCTTTGAAACATGTTATTGCAAATGAATACAATAAAAAATGCTTCGAAGCAGATTTTCTTGGAAGTCGAAACAGGAAATGAATATTGCGTTATGTATTCCCTTACCACGAACTGTGAAAACATCGCAGTAAGTAATATTCCAAACTTTGTTGATATTTATTACTCCTAATAAATAGACATTTTCAACTTCAAATAAAATCAATTTATTGTGCGTATACGTTTGCCTATTTACATGGTTAAAAGTGGAGGCAAATGGAGGTGGTTAATATCAATTCTAGAGGCAGGCACTAATTAGACCACTGATAACTAGTTCATAAAAGTGAATGTTTTTGTAAGAGAGTGTAAAGATTCTGAATATGGTGCAGCCTCTCAAAAGTTTTATATCAAAAGAAGCCACTGGATGCCATGCCCGTCAAAACAACTTTGGGAGCCAAGGGTCTTGGTCTTTCTTCCTTGACAACCAGTTTTCCACTTTCTCTATCGAAGACAAGCTGTTCTCTCCTTGGCTGACGACCAACCTCTTCCAGCTCTAGTCCTTCTTCTTCTTCATCACCAGAATCCGTGTCTTGTCTGCGTGTATAACTAAAAGGTCGTCCTCCTCTACCTTCAGTGACTCCAGGAGTTCTATAAGGCTGTCTGTTCATCCTTTCTTTAGTACGTCTCACTTACTGCTTGATACAACCTTGCTTTTTTTCAGGGAGGGTTTTCTAATGTTATATTTTCAGGCGATTCCAAACGATGCAGGTCTTCAAATATCATGAAGCATATTATGGCTTCTTAGAATTTGTCAAACCGATCAATACGCATGCGCCAGTGTCCTTATTTCCAAGAACTTATTATCTTTTAGGGGAATCCCCGATTTTTGTTTCTTAAAGGGCCACTTGGACGAAAATCGTTCCAAATTTAAAACTCTTTCATTCGAGCTGGAACTTTGCTGAAATAATCTTGAATACATTAAGAACCACCCACTGGAATATCTTTCTAATATTCGAAAGGAAAGGGCCAAAATTTTACGATTTATTTTCGTCCGCCATTAATTTCTTTGACTCACAGAATTCGGCTCAAGAAGACTGGCACGAGTACTTATGACGTCATTTACTCAACCCAAACCAAAACATTGGTGGGTAATGTATGTGCCATGTTCGTAAAACTCGGTTTATTTGGTTTATTCAGAAAATATATAATGTTTCATTCGGTTTCCTAACTACTATATGACCAAACAATGTCTAGGCGCTGAAATTTTTTACTTTCAATAATACTGTCGATCATAATTCGAAAATTTCAATACATCTCGGCACGCCAAGAATCACAACAAAGTAGGACGCATGGACGAGATTCTAGCGGTTCCATCGCGCGAAGTGACTGAGATATTCGGGATTTATTCGAAACAACTTTTCAAGGTATATTTACATACAAGGGCAAAGAGCAACCCCACAATTTGGGTCCGCGAGACATCCGACACAATGAAAGAAAAATCTACGAGCTGAGTGACAGACGCCGCTGTCGCGCGAGTAATAAATAAGAAACCTTTGACATGTTCTTTTACAAAGATAATATTAGATAATCGTATGTTTGTACCTATTCAATGCATAATAAACATTTTGAAGCAAATAATAACCGTCCTGTAGTAAACCAGCTAGGAGAATTACGAGCTCACATTTTAAATTATTCGGCACATAGATCTAAGTATATTGTCACAAATCTTTATATCACAACGCAGAATTCATAACATCAATCACTATTAGATTACATTGAAACTTCAAATTTAAGATCTTTATATCATGGACAGTATGTAGCAAATACAAATAATGAAATGAACGTAAGGAATTTTTATGAAAACCTCTTCCCAAGCAATTCTTCTTCTTCTAGTTCGGCTTCATCTTCATACATTATAACTTATGGTTCTAACTCTTCAGGATTGACAAAGCGAGCGTCCAAAGGAGTTTCCATTATATTTGAAGAGGTATCAAAGGTTTAAAAAAAGTCTGTTTAGAGATTCTTTTCACGATAACGCGTTTAAAACATCAAATAAACTTCAGGTGATTTAACAAGAAATGTATGGTCAAAACGACGCTAACATGACGGTGTTGAGTAAATGACGTCACAGCGTAAAACTGCTGTACATAATGACTCGTTGGCCGTGACACAAAGAAATTAATGGCGGACGAAAATAAATCGTAAAATTTTGGCCCTTCCCTTTCGAATATTAGAAAGATATTTCAGTGAGTGGTTCTAAATGTGTTCAAGATTATCTCAACAAAGTTCCAGCTCGAATGAAAGAGTTTTAATTTTGGAACGATTTTCGTCCAAGTGGCCCTTTAAGTGGCAAGGTTTCCTAGAATTATAAGGAAATTTGTATGCATATTTCGAGTCTGGGGAAATTTCCCTGCCTGTCCTTGTTGATTTATGTTAAAAGAGTATTTCAGTAAATTATACATATGTTTTTATTCAGTACGCAAATGAAAAACAAAATTGCCATGAAGTGACATTAGAAGAGAAATCTAGTAATCATCATGAGAATATATAGAAATATAAAATGAGTTGCCTCAGAGAATTGAATGTCGCATCGAACAAATCATGATAGGTGACCTAGATTATGTATTAGGTTCGTTTACTGCTGTCTTTTATGTTAGCACAGTTAATTATCAATGATTCTGCTGCAAGTACACTATCTTTTATCTTGATATAATGCATATACATTCCGGCACGACCAAGTTGCCAGCTTACTTCAGTGCTTGTCTAATATTAAAGGCCAGATGACGTGGAGTAAATAACTGCATGGTACATGTCTACTTCTAATTAATCTTGAAGAGCTTTATGTCATTGATAGTGATGCAGTGACTACTTTACAGGCATTTCTCTTAAGAGACTCTCCATTAGTTTGCCAGTTGTTAGGTGAAGTTCGTAAGCTTCCAGCCATAACCTTCCCTTCATAAACACTTGATACAAGGTGTTGTCAGACGTCCATTTATTCGGTCTAAAATGACAAATCTTTGTAAGATTATCCCTTGCATCCAAAACGTGGTCATCGTAATTAAGGAGGCTTCTTCCATCATGTCTTTTCAGTTGGTGGTTAGGATAGCTCACTACCATATCTGGGCAGAAATTTGGATAATCTTCAGGAACATAGATTCGCAGCTTGTAGGGTTTTTCGTTGTTCGTATTCATGGCCACTTCCACTTGTGTTTTGCCCCGCGACGTTGGATCGGTCCAAGTCACTTTACCTGGGAACTTGTCTTGTAGGATGTTTTTTTCCAACCCAAGTCTTCTCTGTTGAACTGGTGTCCACGACATGTTGGTGACATTAATTGCTTATCTTGTTCCGCGTAAGGGTTTTATTTGAAAGTTGTATTTCTTGGAAATGTAGTCATGCGCACTAGTTAATAAAACGCCCCTAAATGATATTTTGATATTTTGATATTTTGATATTTTGATATTTTGATATTTTGATATTTTGATATTTTGATATTTTGATATCTTAAAAGAGCAAATTTATAAATACCGAAAAAAATCAAATAATTGCTGCTCAAAAGTTTCAAGAATATCCCAGCTGTAAATCAAAAATTTACTGATTAAAAATTCTTTCGAAGTTGTCGAATCGTTTAAAGCAATAAGAATAAAAGTGATGCTACAATTCTCCGGCTCATTTACTTTGCGTATTTTTGTTTCGTTTGACAGAAATGTACAAGTAGATACTTTAAACAACGGATAAATGCAGGGTTTTCTGGACAATGATCGTAAGAAAACTAAACATGACTTAGTCATGCTGTATATTTACAAGAAATTACATACAAATAAGATCAATTCTATACCATTACAGGTATCAATAATAACATAACAGTTATATTTCAACAGTTAGCACTTAGTGCAAGGTTTCTTCTTAGATCAACAACATAGTACAAATGGACGATATTGGAGTGTAAATATGCAAATATCAGATCTACTAATTCTATCAGGCTTCAGTCGATCAGATAAGCATATTAGTTCATGCTTGTTGAAGTAGTTCAGAGCAGTAGACCAATGGTTCAATGAGATTTTGAAGAAAACCAACATATTGGACAGAAACAATGAATGAGATCCCGGAAGAAAATTTTCCAGCTAGAGTTTGCTGGTTCAGTTGCATTGGTGTCTTCCATTTCCTTGTCATTCCAAAAACACATGCACCTGCAAAAGCAACGACCTAGCGCATTGCATAATCTTTTGCAACAAAGCCACATATAAGGGAAGCAAACGTGAAAAATAAGATTGAAGCATCTTCTAAAATAAGACTGCTCGAGGCTTCGTTTCTTGCCTTCTGGTTCCTGGTTTTCCGGTTCTTCCACTTCCAAGGCTTGGTAAGCATGCTTTTGTCCCTTGTTTTTGTACTTATGGACTGGAACATAAGCTTTTTGAATCTCTTGCTCCTCATTTACACTCTCAGCTCCTTCTGTGATTTCATCAATGTATTTTGATCGGAAAGGACTTTTTTCTGGCAAAAGAATAAATTTGCATCCCGAAAGGAGCCGATCTTTCTCGTCAGTGGTCTTAAAAAGAAAGCCTCTTACGCTTACATCATCTGGTGTCGACTCTTTGTACCACCAACTTCCATCAATGGTGGCAATAAAGAGGAGAAATCGGTAGATACCATATCTATCCATGTTGGTCCAGACTGTATTCTCGTCTCCTCCACTTGGCTCCTTTAAAGCGAGTTTGTGATGAGAGTGCCATTCTCCAATATGACACAACCCTTCTTCGTTAGTCAAGAGGTTACCCACTCGATCAAGGTACTTAACATCTTGGTAGAAGGAAGCTGATGTTCGTCTACAGTGTTTCCCTGGCCCGAGTACGAGCTGCACAACTGCAGTGTGGTCGTCTGTCCATAAGCCAAACAAGTCTCCTCCAGTTTCAAGGTTTTGGTGTTTATCAACCCAAGCTTGTATCTGTCGGTACTCTGACTCGTATATGTAGACGGTGAACTCCAGTGTGTCTTTGGTTTTTGCTTTCTTAGTTCTTCGGTTACGAGGCATTGATCTTGCTATTAAGCGTATGGAATTAAAAGCCTGTACTTTGCAATCTATTTTCTTCCTTTGTATCGTCCTTTAATTCTAAGAAATGTTAGTCATGAGATCAATTCTAAGAAATCGTGTTTTGAAGTTACAAACGATAGAAAGTGCTTCGCAGCAGATTTTCTTGGAAGTCGAAACAGGAAATGAATAATGCATCATAATGTATGGCAGAGGGGGGGGGGGGGGGGGGGGGGCAGGCGAATTCTTAAGACCCCCCTCCCCCATTAAAGTCCTCCAAAAAAATAACTATCCCCCGGTCAATCTCTCTTAGCTTCTTCTAAAAATTTTGCATCCCTCCCAATTCTCTGAAAAAAATTTTCAAACCCCCCCATTTTACTTATATTATATTATTTTACTATACATTATGAACGCAGCCTTACCACGATGAACCGTGATAACATCCCAGTAAGGTTTCTCAAAGATGGGTTTTTGATATTTCTATCTCCTAATAAAGTAACTCTTTCAACTTGAAATAATATCAATTTATTGTACGTATACATTTACCTATTTACATGGTTAAAAGTGCAAAAGAAACTATATAGGGGTAGATGGATGAGGTTAATGACAATTCTATTGTGTCAAGGGTAGAGGTAGAATCTGTTGACTAATCAATGTTTGTAAGAGAGTGTAAAGATTCTGAATATGGTGCAGCCTCTCAAAAGTTTTATATCAAAAGAAGCCACTGGATGCCATGCCCGTCAAAACAACTTTGGGAGCCAAGGGTCTTGGTCTTTCTTCCTTGACAACCAGTTTTCCACTTTCTCTATCGAAGACAAGCTGTTCTCTCCTTGGCTGACGACCAACCTCTTCCAGCTCTAGTCCTTCTTCTTCTTCATCACCAGAATCCGTGTCTTGTCTGCGTGTATAACTAAAAGGTCGTCCTCCTCTACCTTCAGTGACTCCAGGAGTTCTATAAGGCTGTCTGTTCATCCTTTCTTTAGTACGTCTCACTTACTGCTTGATACAACCTTGCTTTTTTTCAGGGAGGGTTTTCTAATGTTATATTTTCAGGCGATTCCAAACGATGCAGGTCTTCAAATATCATGAAGCATATTATGGCTTCTTAGAATTTGTCAAACCGATCAATACGCATGCGCCAGTGTCCTTATTTCCAAGAACTTATTATATTTTAGGGGAATCCCCGATTTTTGTTTCTTAAGTGGCAAGGTTTCCTAGAATTATAAGGAAATTTGTATGCATATTTCGAGTCTGGGGAAATTTCCCTGCCTGTCCTTGTTGATTGTTGATTCAAATACTCAACCTTGTTTAGTATTTCAGTAAATTATGCATATGTTTTTATTAGTTCAAGACGAAAACTAAAAATGAATTACATTACCACAGGATACATTGAAACAGAGAAACAAAGAGTAATATACAAGAAAGCAGACAATACATCAATAATATCTGATCCTTACAGTGTACAATAATATTATCCTTGTAGATAAAGCGTTCTTTGTGTAGTCCTACTAACCTAAGCCTAACAGTCCAAATAATGACAACATTGGCGGCAGTAAAACTGAACTTTGTACTTCACATTTCTCTTAGATATTTACTGAGAGAATTCCCTGTTCTGATATGAGCTTCGTAAGCCTCCAACCAAATAACTCCCTTCATGAATACTTGGTATAGTGTTAAGTCACTGGTCCACTGACTAGTTTGGTGGTGGCAAATCTTCGTGCATCCTTTGAATGCTCCCCATGAATGGTCACCTCCTCCATGAATTGTTGTTCCATCTCTTCTTTTTAGTTCACATGATGGCTTTGATACCAGTAATGTAGGGCAGCTATTTGGGTAATCCATGGGGATCACAATTTTAAGGGAATATCTCTTGTCATTACTAGTGAATACATCCACTTCGACTTCAGCTTCTCCGTTAGACGCAGTCGGATTGTACCATCTTAAACGATCTTCTGGAAAGTAATTCTCCAGAACACTTTTTTCTAAAGCAAGCCTTGATCTTTGAGCGTTTGAAAAGGGCATGACAGTCTAATATTCTATTGTTGTTTTTCAGAATTATTTCCAAGTGTCTTCTTCTGTGCAAATGGAACAGAGGGTCATGGGTCAAGGCACATAGCATGATGGGATATCGCTCACTGTTTATTTCCTCTTTCAGTTCTCAGAAGACTTCAGACTTTGCTATAAAGTCACTGAGTTAGGAGTCGATCAGAACTGACAATAGTTACAGCCGAGAGGATGCCGTGGTCTGAAGGTCAGAACAGAAGGCTCCAGCAAGAGGAGAAAATTCTTGAGGATTATTTTCCGAAGAAAGTTAAGTGGTTCAATCGTGATGGTCCTGGTACTCGAATCGAAGTCCGAATGAAGTCAAACAGTAACAAGGCCTACACACTAAGGGCTTGCATTCAGCCTGATTATCCAAACTCATGCCCAGACCTTCTGGTCTGTAATCCTTCAAGGCCATTGAAAGATAAAGATGGAAAAGATCTTGAGTGTGGCACTGATAATCACAGTTATGGAACGAAAGATGGTTTGACGACAATCTGTCACTTCGTACCAACCATGTGGACCAACGAGTACACTCTGTACCAGGTCTTCATGAAAGGACGAATCTGGCTGGAAGCGTATGAAATTTATCTACACACTGGAAAACCCATAAAAACCTACTTAAGAGAGATGCCAGCTGATGAAACAATGGAAGGCATTTTACAAGCTATCATAGCGAGAAGGCTTCTGGAGGTATTAACAGGGCTTGATCCCGATGGACAACAGGCTCCTACGTCGTCTAGTAACTTCACTCCAGTTCTTCCACCAGAACCTGAAAAACCTAAATCTGGTTGTTGTGTCATGTAGTGGCACAGATCATCGGGCCATAAACAATATAAGTAAAGTCCCACCTAGTGAATTAGAATACACTTCTTATAATTCTGTTGGTATATATATGGGTGCAGTGTACAGTTAAAATGAATGTAAGAAATGCAATCGAAAAAACAAGCAAATTCTCAGAAACTGCTCAGTTATCGTGGGAATATTCAGTTCTATGTGGAGAAGACAATATGATCAGAAAAAATGTGGTGCATGATGTAAGTGTAAACGAATACCTTCTTTAGTAAACAAAAAAATTATTAACTTTGAAGCATCCGTTTTTGATTTGGAAAATTTTTCCGACATTTCCAGACTCTTTAAGTATAACGATTTTCAACCAAAAGTTAGCCAAATATCTAGTATTAATGCTTAATGTGCACTATGATTATATTTCACCGAAAACATTGTATATGACATTTTAAAACGTTTTTTTATATTTAAAAAATTATCGATATATCGATATATATTTAATTTACAGAATTTTTGCAAAGCGCTGTGTATATATACATATATATAAATGCAATGAAGCACATTCTTTGCCTTGACATGGTGTCGATGATGCGTTGTGTGACGACTCGTTATACCGATTTTTCCAAGAACTGCTTCCAGCCATTGCGCATGTGTACCGCCATCAATTAGATTGCGTCAGAAGTTCATAACTATGAACTTCATAACTATGAACTTCTGATTGCGTTTATCCTTTAAGGAAATTCCCTGAAACTTTGCATGTACAATATTTATGTTATGCACATTTAAAAACTGCAATAAAAAGAAGGGGTCACCATTCTCGTTTTTTCGCTAGGTGCTCTCGAAATATGTCAATTTATGGGTTTTATAGTGAAATGCGGTAGCAACCGGAAGCTGTAATCAAGAACCTTTATTCACAGTTTAAAGTACTTTCATATAACAAAACGTACTTATAACTCGAAGTTTACTAGATAATCTATACTATTAAATCCATCAAAGTCATTGGAAGACTATGATTCTTGAACTATTAGTGAAAAATGCAGGTGTGCGCCTCTACGAAAAATCTGTTGAACATGTCAACTATTCTCATCAAAATATTTCAAAATCTATCCAATAAACTTTCCTTCTTTTTATATATATATAATGATGAACATCGCATTTTCAAAAATCTGAAATAAAAAAATGGGGGTCACCATTCTCGTTTTTGATTTATCTTGAAAAAACATCTCAAAATAGTCGAAAACTGACACTTTTCGGATTGGAGACTGCGGACAGTCAGATAAAAATCTATCAATTTCTCTACTCAAAAAAAAGGAAAAAGTAAAAATTGGTTTTGAGCATGTTTCATATTTAGTTTCCTAAAGAAAAATGCCTAAACTTTGTTAGTTCCATGCTTTTAGTTGCATGCGCAGAAAAATGCGCAGAGCAAAACAAGGGAATTGCCTTAACAAATGCAATATATCATGGATCTTGGATCTTTCTATTTTAAATAATATAAGGTTGAATCCTTTTACAAAAATGCACCAGAAAGATACATAATCAAGAGATAATTGAAGAACGAATATTGTCTCGACGGAGGAAAGATTTGCGTAGTTTACGATACGAAAAACTACAAATAACCAGATTCTGGAGTTTATCACGTGACAACAATACGTCGGAGATTTTTAATATTTCAACTAAGCATAAGCCTCGTCTGCAAGCACCTATCTCTTTACACTTTTAGGAGTCCTGTGTTGTCTAGATCGTAAGGCCAGAGAACTGGAAAGGAATAGGGGTAGGAGGACTAATGGCGATTAATTTATATAGATATAAATTAAACAAACTGAAAAAGAAATGGTCATAATAAATGATCAAAGATGATTATCATGTCAAAGAGGTATTCCGCATCGAGCTAGATGTCCTTAATGAGAAGGATATAATGTTCAAGGGAATCACAGGTGGCCTGAAAAGGGGAGACAACAGCCAATAATCCAATCATTGCACCTGTCATTCTCCTGCGGTCCCTTTATATATCATACTGAGCTTAATGCTACCCTAGTCTGTCTAAAAAGAAGTGTAAGTGGATAAGAAATCAGGCGAAAGGGAAGTTTCCTTTACCCAGTACGTATAGTCCGCTTGCTGCGCGATTAGGGCTTGGTACCTACCAAGCCAGAGTATATTATATGGACTACATATAACAATACAAATTATAAGGACGATGATCATGGGCTGTAGATAATGGCAAGGTATTTTAAGTGTAATTTGATTTGGTTTTAAGGCTGGTTATCTCTATTATGTCTCATGACCGGAATTTCTACTCAGTTCGCGGTTCCCCCGTCACTAGTCACGCGCTGCAGCGGTTCAAAATCCCAGTGGAATTAAAACCTGGTTCCTCAAATGACTAAACAGTTTTGGTTTCAAAGAGTACTACAATAATTACGAGGCAATTTCACTAGTGGGTACCAAGCCTGCGTTGCTTGTAACAAGATCCAGATCCGAACTGAACGCAAGCTACTGGGTACCAAACCTCAAGTCCTTAGGCAGGCTTTCTTCAGAAGTACAGTTGAGGAGTAGCAAAGACTCTCTTAGCTCAATCATGTCGTAAATTATCGAGTCCATCAGTTTCCGCAACCACCAATATTAACTATCACTTACCGCTAACACGTGATCGATCGTGCCAATATTCAGGCAGCACGCAGAGAGATTAACTTCGGCCAGGATTTCCACGATTTCCATGTTTACGAGAGCACAACTCAAAACTTCTGGTGTGTTAATCAATTGGCTCTTCAAATAATAACGTTTCTTGATTCTGAAAAAATCATCAAGGATAAATTTTTATCTTGTTTTATATCACCGTGTTTGCATGCCCGAAAATGTGACAGTGATTACGTACGAGGGTCCTGGATTTCAATAACACGTTTTTTTGTCGGATAAGACAAATATTTGACCTTCTTGATGCTCATATCACGTAGCAGGGAAGGAAGACTCGCGATAGCAGGATTAATCAATAAATAAATAGAATTAACTAAAAAAGGCCGATGTGTTTGAAACGCTGGTTGACGTGCCATTGCTTTGTGACCCTTCTCAAAAACAAGTGTTGTTCTTTAAGTGTTTTGCAATCATTCCCAACTAAGAATAAGAAACAACTAACCGAAAATACGTGTCTTTCAATCCTGAAAAATGACCTCCCGAATAATTAATGAGCATGAGAAGTAATTTCAAAGCCTCCAAATCGGACTGGACGGGATTTCAAGTCCTTGCAATTAGTTCCAGTCCTCGGCTGCGCCTCGCACTGCAACGAATTGCGCGGACTTGAAATCCCGTCCAGTCCGATTTGGAGGCTTTGAAATATTACATCCAACATGGTAGCCATAAACCGTATAATACCAGTAAACTGTATGCACACGGTTCTTTTTCAACATCATCTTTTCTATTCTTACTGATGATATTCCCGGTCCGCAATATAGTCTTTTGTTCCGTCATGAGATGCTAGTTAGCATGCTGGAGGTCATGCAAGTTATTAGGGTCATTTAGTACATCGTTGAATGAGCTGCCCCGGGATGACAAACCAGATATAAAACATTCAATGCTTGAAAATAAGAAAAAATGCTGACATTTTTGAAAGAAAACATTTTTGAGCTCTAGCACGAGAGTCTGTGGTCGTTTGTTGTAGGGAAAAGAGGTTTATCAACGAAAGAGTATGAAACAGATGAATGACTGAAGCAAGATACTTGTAAGATACTTGTACTTGTAAGATATATACGAGGAAAATCCTGACCACGAATAATGCCCAATAGCACACAAAGGAACTGATAAGCTTAGCCCCGGCTTTTCTCTATCTCAAGTACGACATGTCCATCAAGATTTGACCGATTTTTGGGCTTGGTGCATGTTAGACCATGTTAGCTACTTCTTAGTAAAAACTGATATGTTTTCAATATCTCGCTATTCAGGCTTTTAACAATAGGTAATGCAATAAAAAACAATGGGATTTTCGCAATTTCAATTTTGGTTCACTTTAGGTTTCAAAAACAATATTGAGACCAAATAAAAAATGCCAGTTAGGTTGCGGATAGAATATACATCATTGGAGAAAACTTGTAGAAACAATTGTAGAAGCACCTATGGAGGCCAGTGGAAAACCGGGCGCTAGTGAAAAAACCAAGCACTCCATTTAATTGGCCGAAATTCAAAACTGGAAAAACCAGTTAGGATTCAGGCATCCCGTGCGTTATAGATAGGTAGGTACGTGCAACGCTACAGTGGGATCGAACATCCTACGCTCACGTGGACATCATTTCCAAATAACAGGCTTCCAATATGTTTACTTTTACTTTGGAGAGTTCTTTTATTTTTGGAATATCCTCGTCTAGTTCACTAATATGACGGATAGGTTTACGTCGACATTACAAGCGAATTCTGTCAATATGTTTGATTTGCATGCCTTATATTGACTGTTCTGAGAATAGAATCCATCAGAGATATTTGCTGTAGATGAAAGTAATAAAACCAGCTGCATGTCCCAGACACATACTAGACTAAGTAAAGTATAATTAATTTCCCTAATGTCACAAGTAATGTACATGATATTTTAAGGGTAATCCCCATTCGCAACAGATAAGTGACTACTACTATCCTTCCCTCCATCTCATAGTGGTTCTGGCGTCCTGTTTCCTTTTTATGCTCTCTTAAGCTTTTTCTTACATCACTGAGAAGATTACTGATGAACTTTAACCTTGGGAACTGACTCTGAGCTGAAGAACGAAGAATAGTAGAAAATGAAAAACGGAAAGAAGAAAGGAAAAAACAAAAAAGCAAGGAAGCAGTAAGGGGGAGAGAGAGAATAAGGAAAATAGCAAGTAGGGATTTCCTCTTGAAAAACTGCTCTTCCGAACATCCATTTTATTTCCGGTATCACTGTATATGGTATAATCGTTGAACTTTCTTTCGTCGTGACCACTAATTTTCATCACAGACCTGGCCGCATCCAGCTTGAGGAAAACCAATCTGCTCTTATGGATCCTTTTATCACTCGTCATATTTTTCTGTTGTTGTTATAATGTTTTTATTTGACGTCTTCTGTAGGCAGACATTACATCATTTGGCCCTCCTACATTAAAATTCGCCAAATAAGCAATGAAATAAAATGATTACCCGTGGCTACTGACGCTTATCATTAACTATAACATATTTATTAACTCTAAAGAACACGCGAGGAACATTCTTTTCTATCTCAGCTTGAAGCCAAGGCATGGGGTAAAGATATTGGAATAAAAAGTGAGTCGGCTTGTGAAAAGCAATAGCAAGGGGGATGTGATCGATTCATCAAATGAGTGCACATGAAAGAGTGAATATAGAATGAAAGATCCTTGCCCAGAAACTCATCCAGGCCTGGAACGGATACTCATTTTCTTAATGAATGAATGAAAAGAAAAAGTAAAATGTATGATTAATTAAGTAGATTAATAAAATGATACTGAGAAATTTATCGTTCTTACTTTCTAGCTTTCATATCAGTTTCCTATCCAGTAATAAACGGCTGACAGTTTTTTTTCCCAGAGTCATAACGAGTTGATTAACCAGGTGTTATTCTGTAGTATTTAATTCACTTTCAAAAATAAGTGCTAATTTGAATGTCATCTACTCACAAAACTACTTCATTTGCTTCTTATCCAATCAATTCCTCTATTTATTCATTTTTGATTTTAAAATACTTCACGATGACATATATATTTTACTAGATCTTTTCATTTTCTTCTCATGAAAATAAAGCAATAATGAAGAAATAACAAAAAAGAATCTAGATCTTAACCTGCAGCGGGGTGATTAAGGTAGCAAGACATCTGCGTGCTGTGTTATTCATTTGCACATTTAGCTCGTAGTTTATTTGTGACGTTGTTTCGAGGGTAGCAACCGGCGACGTTCGACTAAATCGCGTTCTTCTTGAGTTAATCATCTACAATTGCGCGGCAAACTCCATAATTTACGACCCATAAAAGACTATTTTTATATCCAAAGTAGGCAAAGCCCAAACTGACTAAGTGTTTTAATCGTTTAGCTCGGTGCCCCTCGACTATTTGTTAAATACTGTTGTCTTTGAATATTTGAAGCTGGGGGAAATGAATAGAGTAGAGCCTTGCGGCGTGTTAAAACACATGAAGTAAATACAGAGAACGGAGTAGAATTTTTTTCTGGAAAATGTTTATGGTTTTTATCTTCATAACTAGAGTGAATGAGAGAGACCATGATATATGATGCCCCAAGAAAAATGAAAGAGCACTTTTGGCGAAATAAGATGGCTAAATATTTTGTTTTTGTCAGTGATCATGAAAATAAAGAGCAGGGGAAAAATAGTTTTTCCCACTCTCAGACGTCTTCCTTCTCTTGTTCTTCCTCTTTCTCTTGTCCTTCCTTTGTTCTTGTTGTTTTTTGTTCTCTTTTATTAATTTCTTCTTCTTCTTCTTTTCATTTCTTTTTTCACTATCGATTTGCAGAATTCACTTTATCAATATGCATTTGATATATTATTGTTTTCCACCACTGAAAAATCTATACAGTTTAGAACAGTCATCAGTTATTTGACGGTACAGTCAAGGATGTTTTTGAAGACCGGAACTAAAGTTAAATAAAGCCAGGATATTTTTAAGTTTTATTCCTTGTTCCGTTCTCTCAACTGTCTATTATTCATTTCTATGAAACATGTTCCAACTGACTCACGTTTTTTCTCCTAAACTTGATACGACGGCTATTAGAAGCCTCAATTGAAAGCGCTGAAAGGATTTCGGAGCTTTTATTTTGAACTAATTATCTGAACCTTCTTTCTTCCTCTCGATTCGACGATTTGGCTAATTATTCAACATGTGACGTCAACGTCAGATAATTTCCAACTCGGCGGAATAATCATGTGTGTACCTCGCGTAAACAGTTCATGAGGTGAGCACGGACAGCTTATGACGTCATGACATTCTCGTAACGTGAGCGAATATTTACGTACTAAGGGTATATAAACAATCCATTCAGTGATCCATAGCATTAGAAGGAAAATAAGTGTTAAGATCAGTAGTAAGTCAAGTTCAGTCGCGGTAAAATTATGAACATGTCACAAGCTAAAACCGGGTTTCTTTGGCTCTCCAACCCACCCTACGATCTTCAGAAACACAAGCTACGTGTTGTTGCCTATACTGGGATGTCTGATCCCTTCGTTGTGTTTTATAACGAAGCTACGTCTGTGTGGAAAAAACCTTGTGCTGTACTCCGACTGCTACACGAGTGTAGAGTACAAGAGAATAAAGATCTAAGCTTCGTTGTCACTCCTATGGGAGAGAGAATTGGTAATGGACCCACGTCACTGACGTTTACTGCTCAAAATGAACAAGAAAAAGACGAATGGGTTCGGATTTTTAAAGACTTCCAAAAAGAGCCAAGAGGGCTGAAAAACTTTACTGAACGAAAAAAGAGTTTACCTTGCGTGCCCAAACTGGCAGCCATTGAGGAAATAGAAGAAAGCTGGGAACAAAGAAAGCGAAAGAGAAGTTTGATACTAGCATGAGATGTATTGTATGGCGTCTTTCACTAGAAACTGAAAATAATACAAAACATCACGTACGAGTGACGGTGGTTCGCGTCAGGTCTTAAGGGTGTCAATGTGAGCAAACGAAACTAAATCTAGTATTACGAGATACAATTAAGGCACCTACAGAACTAAAACTTGCTGCAAGTGGTTAAACAGAAATCATCAAAGAAGGCATTGGTAAAGAGATGATATTACCACATCACGTACTCATCCGCGTGGAAGGTTGTTGTGTGACTCACTGCCAAGCACTCGAATCTTCTACAGTGTGAAAGAACTTTTAAACAATCCAGAAAGCACGAGCAAAAATGTACAATCAAACGGTCATGAAACATTTTTCTTGTTGAATTTTTGTAAATGTTTTTGGTTCGAAAATTTGGAAAGAGTTAGTTGAATCTTTTCCAATAAAGAGACACTCAGTTATGCAAACCACTCGTGACCCTGACTTTTGTAGTCAATTTAGTTTCGAGCGGTGAGTCATTAACCAAATATGTAAATTTAGTCATCAATATTTTTGCAGACAAAGAATTAAGGATTATTTATCGAATTGTACATAGCTTAACTTGTCAATATTTGAATGTAAATACTTATCAGAGTATCATTGTGAAAGTTGTGGATTAAAATTATATTTTTATAAAAGACTTACGGCATTGTCTAGTGTCAAATCATGGCTCTTATCAGAGCTCTTATAATGAAAGGTAACCTCGGTTGAACTGATGTCGATGGATATCACGATGTAAAGTTATAAGAACAAACGTGGAAAGATGTCCCGTCTCTATTGTCTGGAATAGCAAAAAAGGACAGTTTGTTCGCTCGACTGCTAAGTTTGACAAAATGTGGGTCAGTGCCATCAGTGTGCCATCTGGACTATCTTGTCTCATAGAACCGCTGGATCACAAACCGTACCAAGTGACAATATGTCTTGACGACTGACTAAAAGTACAATTGAATGACCTGGTTAAATATGAAATATTGGTATTGCATAATACAAAACAGCCAATAAATAGTTGTTGTATACTCGTGAATGAATGTCTTTTAGTGATATCATTAAAATTTTGGTTTGATATTCCCTTTTCAGTAGCCAACATTCTTATTTCCCAGTTTTCAGAATCAGTTTCGTTGGCGGGGGTTCCAAATGGCCGCCGTGCAGTGAACGCTCGCGCGATAGGCTTCACCAAGGGGGCTCAAATTTCATTGTCTGCTGAGTGTAAAGAACAGGATCAGAGCTTCACGATATGCCACTAAGAGGGGTTCCATTGAACCCATGGAACCATCCCTATATCCCCCTCTGTTGTTGTTTTTATCCCTTCGACTTCCTTCTATTTCTTTTTGACTTTCCTATCTAGAGTCAAATAAGCCAAGCCTACTTCAATACACTTGTCTGTTACCAACTGACAACTTGGCCAAAGATAACAGGTACAAGACTACGTACGTGCAGGACCTCAAGCTAGGGTAAAAAACAAGTTGTTTTTTAGGGATACCTTCAGACTTCACGTCGGTTGAAGTTTGCGCTAGCAGCAGTAAGGGGGACTCGCGAAAGGGGTACCGGGAACGACCAGGATTTCCCGCCTCAAGTGGTTGCCGTCCGCAGCGGGAATTACCCGTAGGCAGGTATTTTGGTAGCGCGAATGTTAAAATATTTGTCTCATATACGATGCACGAATGTAAAAAGTTCACCAATGACTTCTGTATAATTTGCCTAAGATCCAAAGTTAACATACCCAAGCCCAAGGGTTTCTGGTGTTGTGGTAAGAAAATGCAAATAGAAGACGACACGTCAGCGCAGTGTTACGAATGTGGTAAGAACATTCGTAATGCCGTACCAAATGCTACCAGAGAGCAATATTACGCCAATGGAGGCCGTAAAAAAACACCTTATAAGAGAATAAAATACTTTAGAGACTGGATGAGTCATATCCAAGGTTATCGACCGGTATATTTAGAAGAGTATATCGTTTGTCACTGCCTCGACAACCATGTTTCGACTACCTTTTTTTTGTGTTCGCAACGGCGTCCCAAAAGGTGTCGATCCGGATATCCCCCGTAGAATGTTAACAATAAGGTTAAATCTTTGTTAAGGATGCCTGGAAACTATTTCAAAAGTGTCTCAGAATGTTAACAATAAGGTTAAATCTTTGTTAAGACACCCCGGAAACTATTCCAAAGAGTGTCTCAGAATGTTAACGATAAGGTTAAATCTTTGTTAAGGATGCCTGGAAACTATTTCAAAAGTGTCTTAGAATGTTGACAATAAGGTTAAATCTTTGTTAAGGATGTAAATGGAGGCTAAGATACTGTCTGCTTGTTGTGTAACTGCCTCGACAACCATGTTTCGACTACCCTTTTTTGTCCAAAAGATGTGCAATCGTGTCCACAAAAGATGTGCGTGTCCCCTATCGACGCCGTGGTAGTTGTGCCAAAGTCGCTACGTAGCCCGGTAGGCGAATTCCTCGTATTGTCTTTTGCGCTCGGTAGAGACCTTCCAAGATTTCCAAAAGTATTTGTATTGTCCGCTGTTTTCCCAGCATGTATGCAGCTATACCCGTAGCTATGTACAAATACATGCTATATCTGTGGACAAACAGGTATCTACCATATGGATCCATAGTGTTTGTCCATGGAATACCCTATGGATCCATAGTGTTTGTCCATGGAATACCCTATGGATCCATAGGGTATGTTCCGTGTCCACAGATATATATGGCCACACCCAAGATACTATCCGAAGAGGAGATTGCCGAATTGTTGGAAGACCGCAGGAATGGTATGGGGCTGCAGAAGGTAGCCAAAAAGTACGGTATTGGAATACCCAAAATACGCAGGATAGAAAGAGAGAACGGTGTAGAGGTAGCAATCCCAGAAAAGCCACCTACGACCGATCTGCAGAAACATTTTCTGGAGGTGCAGGATTCTTTTGCTATTGTCCTCGACGACCTACGGAAAGCAAAAGAGGAGTTGCTGGGCGATCTGGGGAAACTTCGGGAAGAGTTGCAGGCCGCGATGGACACGGTGGGCTGCGACGAATACGACAGCGAGGTGGAAGAAGAAGTGGAGGAGATATCCACAAAGATGAACTGGCAGATGGCTGGGAATGTGCTGTTTGCCGTCTTGGGTATTGGAGCGCTTGTCTGGGCTGCAAAGAAAGAACCCGAAGTGGTGTACAAATATATTCCAGTGCCCCAGGAGCCACCAAAGAAAAGACTTCCTGCGATGGAGTAGCCGAAAGATGTAGATCCATATTTCTAGGGATGTCGATAGATGTCTTGGTTTGCGCAAAGAGTTCCAAACTATGATCTTATTTTTCTTTGTTGTTTGTTAACTACTAACATCAAGGACTTCATGCGATATCCCCCGTAGGATGTTGACGACGAGGTTAAGCATATGCTATCTAAAAGGTGTCTTAGAATGTTAACAATAAGGTTAAATCTTTGTTAAGACACCACAGAAACTATTTCAAAGAGTGTCTTAGAATGTTAACAATAAGGTTAAATCTTTGTTAAGACACCACAGAAACTATTTCAAAGAGTGTCTTAGAATGTTAACAATAAGGTTAGATCTTTGTTAAGGATGTTAAATGGAGGCTAAGATACAGTTAAGCATATATGGACTGTTCGATGTGTAAAAAGGTGTTCAGCACCAAACAAAGACTACGATACCACGTTCGTCGTGGCGTTTGCACAAAGGATTTAACCTTATTACCTTATTGTTAACATTCTGAGACACTCTTTGAAATAGTATCCTTAACAAAGATTTAGCAAAGGAAGTGGCAGCTGCGTTGGGATATGAGAAACCAAGAAATGCAATCAGGGAGCACGTTTCCGAGAAATACCAGAAAAGGTTGGATGAGCTAAAGGGGGCCCTAAAACAGGGCGCCCCTGCTAACGCACCCCTACTTTTGGGAAGCGTCGCAAACCACGACACACTAGCAATGCACTCTTTTGGAACAGCAAAGAAAATAGAGATGTATTTTCGCACGCAATGCACATCTTTCGGAACACAAAAAAAGGTAGCCCAAAATGGTTGCCGAAACAATGGGCAAAAATATGTTCTCCTAAGTTACGCACAGGGAATTAGGCTGCGAATAAGAGGGGAGGTGATTCACCTCCACTCTAAGTTCGCTGAGCTTTACCTCATACTCTTCACGAACGCGCACCTCAATCGCATCCTTAGGATCTGCGTAACCCAGCGCTAGCGCCACTTCCTTTGCTAAATCTTTGTTAAGGAAACTATTTCAAAGAGCGTCTCAGAATGTTAACAATAAGGTTAAATCTTTGTTAAGGATACTATTTCAAAGAGTGTCTCAGAATGTTAACAATAAGGTAATAAGGTTAAATCCTTTGTGCAAACGCCACGACGAACGTGGTATCGTAGTCTTTGTTTGGTGCTGAACACCTTTTTACACATCGAACAGTCCATATATGCTTAACTGTATCTTAGCCTCCATTTAACATCCTTAACAAAGATCTAACCTTATTGTTAACATTCTAAGACACTCTTTGAAATAGTTTCTGTGGTGTCTTAACAAAGATTTAACCTTATTGTTAACATTCTAAGACACTCTTTGAAATAGTTTCTGTGGTGTCTTAACAAAGATTTAACCTTATTGTTAACATTCTAAGACACCTTTTAGATAGCATATGCTTAACCTCGTCGTCAACATCCTACGGGGGATATCGCATGAAGTCCTTGATGTTAGTAGTTAACAAACAACAAAGAAAAATAAGATCATAGTTTGGAACTCTTTGCGCAAACCAAGACATCTATCGACATCCCTAGAAATATGGATCTACATCTTTCGGCTACTCCATCGCAGGAAGTCTTTTCTTTGGTGGCTCCTGGGGCACTGGAATATATTTGTACACCACTTCGGGTTCTTTCTTTGCAGCCCAGACAAGCGCTCCAATACCCAAGACGGCAAACAGCACATTCCCAGCCATCTGCCAGTTCATCTTTGTGGATATCTCCTCCACTTCTTCTTCCACCTCGCTGTCGTATTCGTCGCAGCCCACCGTGTCCATCGCGGCCTGCAACTCTTCCCGAAGTTTCCCCAGATCGCCCAGCAACTCCTCTTTTGCTTTCCGTAGGTCGTCGAGGACAATAGCAAAAGAATCCTGCACCTCCAGAAAATGTTTCTGCAGATCGGTCGTAGGTGGCTTTTCTGGGATTGCTACCTCTACACCGTTCTCTCTTTCTATCCTGCGTATTTTGGGTATTCCAATACCGTACTTTTTGGCTACCTTCTGCAGCCCCATACCATTCCTGCGGTCTTCCAACAATTCGGCAATCTCCTCTTCGGATAGTATCTTGGGTGTGGCCATATATATCTGTGGACACGGAACATACCCTATGGATCCATAGGGTATTCCATGGACAAACACTATGGATCCATAGGGTATTCCATGGACAAACACTATGGATCCATATGGTAGATACCTGTTTGTCCACAGATATAGCATGTATTTGTACATAGCTACGGGTATAGCTGCATACATGCTGGGAAAACAGCGGACAATACAAATACTTTTGGAAATCTTGGAAGGTCTCTACCGAGCGCAAAAGACAATACGAGGAATTCGCCTACCGGGCTACGTAGCGACTTTGGCACAACTACCACGGCGTCGATAGGGGACACGCACATCTTTTGTGGACACGATTGCACATCTTTTGGACAAAAAAGGGTAGTCGAAACATGGTTGTCGAGGCAGTTACACAACAAGCAGACAGTATCTTAGCCTCCATTTACATCCTTAACAAAGATTTAACCTTATTGTCAACATTCTAAGACACTTTTGAAATAGTTTCCAGGCATCCTTAACAAAGATTTAACCTTATCGTTAACATTCTGAGACACTCTTTGGAATAGTTTCCGGGGTGTCTTAACAAAGATTTAACCTTATTGTTAACATTCTGAGACACTTTTGAAATAGTTTCCAGGCATCCTTAACAAAGATTTAACCTTATTGTTAACATTCTACGGGGGATATCCGGATCGACACCTTTTGGGACGCCGTTGCGAACACAAAAAAAAGGTAGTCGAAACATGGTTGTCGAGGCAGTGACAAACGATATACTCTTCTAAATATACCGGTCAATAACCTTGGATATGACTCATCCAGTCTCTAAAGTATTTTATTCTCTTATAAGGTGTTTTTTTACGGCCTCCATTGGCGTAATATTGCTCTCTGGTAGCATTTGGTACGGCATTACGAATGTTCTTACCACATTCGTAACACTGCGCTGACGTGTCGTCTTCTATTTGCATTTTCTTACCACAACAAATATACTTATTTGGCTTAGTAGGTACAAAAAGTCATAAACAAACTCTTTACAATCTTCGCACTCCATATATAGACTAACATATTTAACTACATAGACACGGGATGCGGGTAATCGCGGTACGAATCGAGGAATTCACTTTAGACGGGTAATCCTCCGGTGGTCGTTGCGCTGGAACCCCCATCCCCTATACTACTGCGCTGCGGAAACGAGCGGCGTGGGTGTTAAATGATATCGGCCGCCTTCATCCTGACGACAGGGAAATGGATGTTTCCTGTTTTTGTAAAAATGCATGAGAACCGTTTCCCCATTTTCCACCTTGCTCGCTATTTGCGGTTCGAATCTAAAATTCAAAGTTGCTCGAGCTTTAGAAATATCGCGCATTTGTACTCACAAATTCCCAAGACAACGGCGTGTCTTTTTTTGTAGGCATCTGGATTCAATTTATCCACCTTAGATCCAACCCAGCAAATTTCAAAATGTTTGGGGTTGTTTTTACATTAAATTGTATATAACATTATGCTTTAACGTTATAAAAACAAACGTTTAAAAACGAAATTATGCCAACAATAATTTAGTACAGTACTTTATTGATCAAGAAGGTCAGGTGCATGCACACCATGCTCATGCGTAACAAAGATAAGTTTTTCCGGTTGACTCCGAAATATCATGTCTTACTATTGTGACATCATGAATTTTAAAATGGCAAATAGGAAAAAGTAGCGATCCGTGAAGAAACACTGACTGAATTGGGGTTTGTTTGCGTCTTTTTCGGAAGTGACTATTTTTTGGCATTATATGTTTCCATTCTGAATCGAAAGTCAAACGGCTAAATAATTATCCTTGCATTGATATAATTAAAATGTAGACCACTCATAGTAGTGAATAACATTTTTATGTCTTTACATTCAATAGTATAATAGTCACCTGGTACCCATGATCATGCGAATCTGATCAGTGTTCAGTTTGCCGATGAAGACATTGTTAATAAATATTAGGCATCGTTATAACGGACTGTTCATTAATTATGCCTCAGGGGGGGCTGGAGGAAAAATCGAACAAAACTTTGGAAAAATCCACAACCCCCCAATTCTATCTAAAAAATTTTTTTGACCCCCATCCCCCCCCCCCCCCCCCCTCCTTGTGACCTTTTAGACATTTTAGACCTTGTGACCTTTAAGTCAGCAAATACTATTAAAGCCCCCCCTCTTTGTGAGGCCCCATGAACAGTCTCTAAATGATAAAAAAAAGATTAAGATAATTCGGCAACATGAAACAAAAATAGCATTGGCCGAGTCATTGGCTGATATTACAATTGCAGAAATTATAATGTTCACTAACTGGTAATGATGACGCAATGATGGAGAGTTTTATAGAAGTACCATATGAGTGCATGTTTTGATACAATATCTGAAGATGTATACTAGAGTAGTTGCAGACATAATCTATAGGCCTCAATGGTGTATACCCATCACTTGACGTTGGTCACGATACTTTTTTCCTTTTAACTATTTTCAATTCATTGCTCGAATGTCCGGGTATATACTACCCTAAGTCTTGTATTCCTCTTTCATGAAGTCAAAGTAAACGCAGCAATGCATCTTAGTACTGTTATTTTGGAGCATTGAGTAGTATAGCCGTTTGTTGTTGTGTTCGGTCGCCTTGTTTTCTAAATATAGTTAAAACTTTAGTATATCTAAGTTCCTTAGTTTCATTCCAGGACTTGTTTTGCTGTTCTGCATTTCAGTTCTGTTTTGATTAGTTAAGGCATTTCTGGTACAGTTTAATTTTTCTTGAATACATAAAAGCCAGTTAAACTTTTGATAGGTTATATATTTTTAAATAAAAAGCTTATATTTTTAAATTAAAAATTAAGCGGCGAGAATTCTTTTCGTATTCGAGCAGTGAGCGCCAAAACACTATTTTCTTGAAGAAAGGCTGTTGTACAAGGCTAAAATCTTGTTATTCAGAAAGTTTAACTTGTTGGAAGTGGAGATGACCGATGAAAGTGGAATCAAAGTGTTAACCCAAAGCAAAAATTTTATTCAAAAATCAGGTTTAGGCCTTCATTTGCTTATTTCCCATACGTTTTCTATAAAAAAGCCTGACAAAGCAACATTCTAACACAAATGCAACAAAACACCTTTGTACAATTGAAAATACCACTTCAAACAGGCATTTTATCATAGTACATAAGTTTCTAACTGTTTAAAAAAGGTTTTGAGTGTTAACCCACAACGAAAATTAGGATCAAAACTCATACGAAAGTCTAGTTTTTGGCGCTTTTTGCCATTACTGCTCATTATGGAAAAAAATTCCTCTTAAAATGTTTATATAGATCGTTTAAAGGATAATAATGAAGTACCGTGTAGACTAAGCAGAATTAGAGCGGAATGATTCCGCTGCATTAACTCAATTAGTTTATATTAATATCAGCATATCAACTATGATTAGTATGCTAAAAACCGATTAAACTATAATACTGAGCTCACCTGATCATAAATCAGCCAGTCATCAGCTTTTTTCGACTCGTTTCTCCTCCCACGAAGTCTAATAAAGCATCCTTGTTGTTTTTCATTGACAATTTTATCTTAATTAAAGCGTTTCGAAGGTGGTTTCGATGCAGAATCATCTGGTTTCCTCTGGTTCCTTTCCCTCTTTTCAAGCTATCACGACGACAGCGAAATTTGCGCACGTGTCTTCGGCAAGAGCTTAGCGCGCCAAAACAGCGAGTTAGTCACGTGGGCACAGGCAACTCACTTTAAAAAAATAGAATAACTTAGCAAGGAACAAATATCCTTCACCTTATTTTTTTCTTTTCTCTAAGTTAGGTTTAGCTATCCACGTTGAATGTTTTCCATCTAATGCTGATTCTGGATACTAAATTGGTCTACCTGTGTAACTCGCACTCGAGATCCTGGGGATGAGTTTAGATTTGTTATGGCGGCGATTTCAAAGTCAGCCATTTTGAAGATCAAAAATATTTAACAATTATTTCCATTTCTAAGGTATCTACATGCTCTAGAGATGTAGAGATGCAGATCTTTCTACATCCTAAATGACCGAGTGCAAATTTAGGTTAAAAAGTTGATCTTCAAATGAGGTTGGTTGTTTTATCCCTTCGATGTCAACGAGAGGGCTATACGTATTGGTTAAAGTACTGTCTGTACATAGAAACTATGCTTTTCCTTGTTGTGTCAGCTGTTCTACAAGAGTAAGGACTGAAAACGACGAAAATATGTAAGCTTAATTTTTATTTTTATGTGATAGATACTTTATTACTACTCAACAGTTCCAGGTTGTGTTTTTTTCACAGCATAGTAAGAGGTTATCAAAAGATAATGGTTACTCAATCTAACTTATTTTATGTCTTTTATTTCATTTTTAATTGATGACGTTAATGAAGCTACGTAATTCTAAATTTTATTTCATTCAAAAAATAACTCATATTTTACTCTCAAGATTAAGAGATAGGAGACACTTAAAAACTGCTCTAAAGTAAACTACTTGTTAGACTTATTTTGTTCTTTTTTTATTCTTACAGATTTTTATGCAGTAAATGTCAGCAGAAATATGACAAGAAACATATCACCTATCAGTACAGGGTCAATATGACTGTCTCAGATAGGACTCAGGTTTCAAATGTTACAGTCTTCGGTCACTGTCTTGAAAATTTCTTTGGAACAAGTGCAACACATCTTAAAAGGTTGGTTCAAGATGAGAATTTTATAACAGGAAATGTTTTGTATAAGGGAAGGTGGGGTCCATTTTCTTTCGTGGTGCTCTAGTACACAGGTTTAAGGGCATTTGAATTGGCCAAACATGTGCCAATTTTGGCCCATTATTGTCTGTTGACCTGCCACAGAGCATTATGTCATGCTTATGTCTCTTATTGATAACATATTAATTAT